>NC_133800.1:2575848-2908848 GCF_043250625.1 Sebastes fasciatus
TAAGTCTTACATAAAATGATAAATGTAAAACAAAATATATATGGAGAAATTGTGGAAATCGAATTGCACATAATTACCATGTTTTCTGGGATTGTCGCGTATATATATATATATATATACCATCCGTTTATGGTTGACATATGCTGTTTTATATATATATATATACATATGTATATATATATATATATATATACATATGCTGTTTTATATATATATATATACATATGTATATATATATATATATATACATATGCTGTTTTATATATATATATATATAAAACAGCATATGTCAACCATAAACGGATGGTATATATATATATATACGCGACAATCCCAGAAAACATGGTAATTATGTGCAATTCGATTTCCACAATTTCTCCATATATATTTTGTTTTACATTTATCATTTTATGTAAGACTTATAGTTGTGAAAAAATGTACAGTACTCACTGGTATTCCCTAAGCCTGACAATACAGAATCCGTCCTATACTGCACATCTCCCAGTATATCTTGGAGAGAGGGCGAGAGATGTCTCTGAGGCCTTAACAAAGTTACCATGACACTGTGTGCATGCAGGAGCACAATAACATAATGCAGGAGACACTTTAAATGCTGCATCTGATGGTTCAAATCTATTTGGCCGATTACTTCTTCCTGCTTTAAAGAGCCATCTGAGTTTGCATTTTTATCCGCTGTCAGCGCTTCAAAGAGGATTGCATCAAAGAAAGAACATTTGAAGCACAATGTTTCATGTGCTCTGACTGATTGACCATCAAAAGAATAAAAATCAAGAACACATTTCCTCCAGGCGGAAGTAAACAGACCCCAAAAAGGGCTATTTTTGCTTCAAAAATATGGAAATGCTGTATATTTTTTGCCTTTTCTAACAGTGGTGGAGGAGGATCCTTTACTTAAGAAGAAGAAACAAAAACACACTGTAAAAATACTCTGTTCCAAGTAAATGTCTTGTGTTCAAGGTTCTACTTGAGTAAAAGTACTATAGCAAAATGTACTTAAAGTAGCAAGTCCCCAATATGCAAAATGGCCCCTGTCAGAGTCTTTAATTATGGAAACTTCAAAAGATGATATATATATTTGTATCTTATGCACACAAGATAAAATGTTATCATGTACTACAAGATTAAAAAAAAAAAACATTTTTTGAGGACTTCAGGGGCTCTCCCAGGGATGTAGACCTTTATTTAACAATGCACCATATTTAATAAATTGATCATTTTCTTTGTAAAATAAAAGTAACTACAGCTGTGAAATAAATGTAGCGAAGTAAAAAGTATAATATTTACCTCTGAGATGTAGTGGAGCAGAAGTATAAAGTAGCTTCAAATGGAAATACTCCGGTAAAGTACCTCAAAATTGTACTTTAAATTGTACACTACATGAGTAAATGTACTTTGCTACTTCCCACCACTGGTTTCTAATCCAGGTCTACACTGAGAATAATGAAAACATTTCCTTTCTAATAAAATACATTAAAGATTACCTGTTTAATTTTGAAGTAGGCCAAAAGACACAGTATGGAGCATTCACGGCTCAGCTTGGTGAGACACGTAATGCAATTGTGACATGCAAATCTAACTGCCGAGATATTCAAATCTCTCCTCTGTCTCTCTTTCTGATCAGCAAACACAGAAAGCATAACATGCAAATAAACCAGTCAGTGTGTGCAACCACTATAACAGTTCAGCTTCAGGCTGCTTCCTTTCATTACAGCCACAGGTAGGTATTTTGATCTTGTAAATCTAATCTGTTTGTGTAAATCTTTGCTGTGTGTTTGTGTTGATCAAACTCCTAAAAGGCAAGCATGCTATCCCATCAGTCAAACTATCCTTAAAGCTTCAGTAGGCAGACATGTTTTTGGCATCATTGGGCAAAAATTCCATAGTAATCTTTCAGCATATTGTAATTCAAGTGTTCTGAGAGATAACTAGACTTCTGCACCTCCTCTTGGCTCTGTTTTCAGGCTTTAAAGGTCCAATATTGTAAAAAGTGAGATTGTTATGTCTTTTATATTATAAAGCAGGTTTAAGTGCTTTATAAATACTGTTAAACTATCAAAACGCTCAATATACGGAGAAACACACACAGCCCGTATTCAGAAATTGTGCGTTTGAAACAAGCCGATAGGATTTTTGTCCATTTGTGATGTCACAAATATACAATATTTACACGGTTTTAAACATAAACATTCTAAATGTCTCCCAGTTTATTTCCTGTTGCAGTGTATGTAAATAACATCAGCTGACAGGAAGTAAACATGGAACCATGATGTTGCCTAGCAACGCAATTCTGTTGAAATGCACTAAAATGGAGTGTTTCAGACAGAGGGTAAATACAGGTATATTCAGACAGACAGTACCAGGAAAATAAAGGGTTTGTTGAACATTACAGCATGTAAACATGTTCTAGTAGAAACACAAAATACAAGTATGAACCTGAAAATGAGCATGATATGGGACCTTTAAAAAAGTTAGAGAGTGTTCCTATTCAGCGTTCCTATTGGCTGTGCTCCGGCTGAGCCGTGGGCGGTGCTTGGTATTTCTTCAACAGATCTCAACATGGCTGCGGGGTCACAAACTTTCTCATTTTACAGCAAAATCCCTTCACAGGCTAGATTTTTCTAAAGCCTGTTCACAGAGCCATGAGGAGGAGCAGAAGTCTAGTTATCGCTCAGAACACTTGAATTACAATATGCTGAAAGGTTATTATGGAATTTTTTGCCCAATGATGCCAAAAACTTGTTGCCTACTGAAGCTTTAACAATAATCATTGCAAAATATGGCTCAAAAAAATCATTTAAAAATAGACCATGACATTATGAAAAATATATTATTCTCGGTCCATATGATAGACAGAGCTCTACCACCTTCACAGGTTCATTTTCAAGGTATAGCTGCTGCTGAGTCGCCTTATGTTTTGTGTCTGTGATGTTTTAGAATATTTATTTATTTATTTTTTTTGCAAACTCTTTCCAAACAACAACCTTTCGGTTAAATCAACCTTTCGGTTAAATCAACCTTGCAGTGCATTAATGAAGTGATTTGTCTGTGTCTGTTCAATGACAGTCAACAGTTACCAGCTCCTCGCAGCAGCAGGCCATAGCCGGCGCATTTCTCTCCATAACCCCCCTACCAGCACACAAACACCACACATGATTCATCTGTGAATCAGTCCTACCTGGATGGATGTCTTCATGGGCCCGAGGCGACAAGCCTTACCGACCTCTCTGTTAGACCGTGTTTCTCCGGTGGCCGGTGGCTCTGCAGCAGCTGCTCCCGGCTCAGTCTGTTGTGAAGGGAATCCGCCTGACTGGCAGCTGAAGCGACCAATCAGCGGCGGGCTGAGCGGTCCACCGGTGCATCTCTTATCCAATCAGAGGCAAGACTTACAGCTCGAGCCGCAGGATCACTTGAGTTCAGTACCACAGGAGCTGTCCAGTAACCCAACCTGAGTGTGTCACCTGCCAGCCTATTAGCACAGCAGAGGGTCAAGGTGGGGTCAGGGGACCAGCAGGAGGTCCATGTCTCCAGCTCACTATTCTGGTGTGTGTTTGTGAGAGAGAGAGAGAGAGAGAGAGAGAGAGAGAGAGAGAGAGAGTGTGTGTGAGTGAGAGTGTGTGCATGTGGTTGTTTGTTTTAATATAAAGATGTAGTCCCCTGTGCCATAACCTCATCAAATTGACTAAAACATATCGAGGTCACATTTGGATCATAATGTAATATCTGAAGTGCAGATTCTTGATTCTTGGATTTATTTTTATGTTTCCCCAACTGCTTTTTAATAACTTTATTTCTTAGACCAGCATCTTAATTATGTTCTTTTGGAGGGAAAAAAAGCTTTCCAAAATGTATGGTTTATGAGCATTGGTCTGCATTACACCAACTTCCTCAAAACTACATTGATGTTTTATCCACTTGGGGGCAGTGGAAACAAGCTGTTAACACAGCGTTGGCATATTATCAGTCTGAGACTCACAACAGACCTGTTTCTGTCTTTTTAGGGTGGTCTAGGGGGTCTTTAGGGGGAGATAGCAGGTCAACAGTAGATGTCACATAGAAGTGGAGTACATCATCTGAAAGCTGGAACCTGAAGATTAATTTGAGATGCAGCTCAGCACTGTGTGTCAAATTTTTCTAGTCATAAATCAAAAATAAACATTAATTAATTAATTATTTAAAAATAAATAGTAAACATGTCTAAGGGCTTAAAACATTATGATCGAAGTATATGATGGTCATCTCCATCCTCTATTATGTCTCATAAGTTGTTGCAGCAATTTTGGGGTTGATACAATTTCTTACAGAGATTTGGTGCTAAATGTAACTGTCTTTTACCACTGGAGAATTGATAAAAATGATCAATAATCCCTCTAATATACCACATTAAGACAACAAGTCCTTGAGGAACACCATAGAAAAAGCCATGCTGTGATTTGGTATCAAAAACTTTTGACATTTTGCATTTTTCAGCGATTGGATGGTGAGCACTTCTGTTGTGTAAACTGCTCAGAAACCCCCTTATTGTCAATCTAGCTAGGAAAACCATCCATCCTCTGAATGCTCTAGATCTCTAGTCTGATCCATCCATCCTCTGAATGCTCTAGGTCTCTAGTTTGATCCATCCATCCTCTGAATGCTCTAGGTCTCTAGTTTGATCCATCCATCCTCTGAATGCTCTAGGTCTCTAGTTTGTGCCTGTAAAGTTTCATGAGGCTGTGATTATCCTAGAGGTCTTATACAGATTGTATACAGTGAGGTCAAATTTTAAAAAAATGGTCTCACTACAATGAAATGGCTACTATGGGGACTAACATCATCACACATGAATACAACTGGGCTCACTGGAGAGTCTCAGCTTTACAGTGATACCCAATTTATGGAATTCCAGGACTGTTTATGGATCCCAGTATGTAGAAATATTCAAATACGGTAGAAAATAACACATTTATACTGCATTCAAAAACTGCATGTGATTATCATAAAGTGGGCATGTCTGTAAAGGGGAGACTCGTGGGTACCCATAGAACCCAGTTTCAGTCACATATCTTGAGGTCAGAGAGGTCAAGGGACCCGTTTGATAATGGCCATGCCAGTTTTTCCTTGCCAAAATTTAGCCCAACTTTGGAGCATTATTTAGTCATCTTCCCGACAAGCTAGCATGACATGGTTGGTACCAATGTTTTTCTAGTTTCATATGATATCAGTAGCTTTACTCTAGCTCTAAAAGTGAACCTGCTACAGCCTCTGAAAGACAGTAAAGTCAGTCGGGATTGCGGGTCTCAGAGGGTTATGAAGTGATAAGGGCAAAAGCAAGGGCTAAGCTAAAGAGTCGTCCATTTACACATCCAACAGATACAGAGCAGGTTTAAGGAAGTGAAAAACTCATTCTGAAGGTATAATAATCTATAATAATACAGCATTTCTGTATGTATCAATACCCTGGGTTCAGTTTAAGATAATCAAGACTAGGGCTGCTCGATTATGACAAATTATAATCATGATTATTTTGGTCTATACCGAGATCACGATTATTAAACACGATTACTCATTGACTTTGGAAACATCATGCATTTAGAAAGAGAATTTTGTCCAGGCGAGGGGAGCTGTAAAGCACCACCTTCACCCCGGGCCTTTCAAAGCCGACCTAGAGCCGGTTGTGGTGCACCACGGAGGAAATAGGCCAACGTCTGGGAGAGTTCCCACGAGGGGATCCTCCCCCTGTCCTCCTCTGACCTGCTGAGCGGGGCGAAAGCGCACCACTGTAAATGGAAGGGGTGTGCTGGATTTATAACACAAGACAAAACGATACCGTCATTGCGAAACGGAATTTGGCACAATAATTGTTTTACGTCAATTATCTTATTATAATCGTTGGAAGCCAAAATTGAAATGGGATTAATTGCACAGCCCTAATCAAGATCTCAGTAGATGGATGCAAGACTTGTAGTCCATTCTGGAAACCAATTTTATTCCATATCTGAGTTTTTCCTGCAAAAACAATAAAAGTCCATATGAAAATAAGCTTGGACTAAACTGTAGCATTAGCACTGAGGAGCATCGGCAACATACATACGCTGACACAAGAACATTTCATTCATCGCCATCAAATTGTCTTGGCAAGTGACCCAAACTAAGAGAACATAATATAAATTTGAGGTAAAATAAGGGCACAAAGAAAAAAAAAACATTAAAATTGATTGATGAAGCACGGAAGACTCATTGAGAATATTTGATATGGTGGCAAACAGCTTAAAAATAAATACAGGATCATTAGCAGGAAATGATGCCTCTCCGTAACTCTGTCCATAACTCAGAGTTCAAAGAGTGAGCGGCGGTGGAAATGGAGTCATTCAATGTGAGGGCAGACAGCAGGACATACTGAGGTGACATGCTGTAATCCCACATGCAGTGTTTATGGGAAACAAGTCAGCTGCAGGATAACACAGCCGGTCCTTTAGGACACCGTCCTCCTTTTCACATTCTCATACATCCACCGCTTGTTCTGCCTCCTCAACGCTCACCATCTCACCCTCCATCTCTACTTCCACCTGAGAGTTCACCACCTGCTGCCCGTCAATTTCAGTCGTGGTCACGTGCACCACCTGGATCTGCACCCCGGCCCGCTTTAACCTCTCCACGTCCTCCTCGCACATCTCCGCCACCCCTCCGTCCTCCACCACGACTGTCGCAGTCTCCTCCATCTCCATCACGTCCACGGGCTCCACCGTGACGTGTTCAACCTGGATCCCGTCGTCCAGCAGCACCGTTTCGGCCCCTTCGATGCCCTGCGTTGCGATGGCGAGGGCGGCGGTGGCAGCGGAGTGGGTGATGACCAGTTCTTCGACCGTCTTTTCCTCGATGTAATGGATGTCTTTGAGGTGGACCTTTAGTTCTTTTGGGTGGGTGAACCACATGTCACACATGGTGCAGTGGTTGGGCTTGTCGCCTGTGTGGCTCACGAGATGGTCTTTGAACTGGTCCCAGCTGTTGAACACACTGCTGCAGACCTGATGGAGGAGAAAATAGTAGGTAACATAGGAATTGGGGGTTCTTTAAAACTTCACAAAACAGTAACAAATGCCCATCACAATATCCTGGAGCCCAAGGGGAGGTCATCAGTTGTCTATAGACCAGCAGGCCAAAGCCAAAAATATTCTATTTACTAATGGAAGACCAAAGAAAAGCAACATATTCTTTTGAGTATTTGGAAAACAAACAATCAATTATTTGATGACTTGTAAAGATGAATGGAAAGCTGTGATACAAACTAGACCTTTTTAATACAGAAATACATTATTCACCCTTCAAGCATATCTGGCCTATAATGGATCAAGTTTAATATGCCCAGTATTGGCAAATATTCAATATGAAATGACTTACATTAGCAGGAAACACTTGAGACATCATTCATTTCTCAAAGGTAAGCCACCACAATCTAAACTGTGCGACAATATGTCAACACATACAGTATTAGTACATTATTCAAAATACATAATGCTGCACACTAAATGAGGCATATATCAGAATGTCTGGGCATTACCTGAGACAGTCCATGGCCCCATGAGGTAACCCACACATACACACAAGATAAAGTTCACTGTCACCATAAATGTACTGGTGGAGTTCCTGTTACAAGTGAACTCACTGCAACATCTGGCCAAATTCATCCCCTACCACTCATGGGGCTGCCATGGACTGTCATACTCAAATCCAGCTGCTCATCCCAATCTGTCTAACACTCAGGACACTATAATTATGTCCCATTCAACAAAGTATGACAATCTCATTACCATTACGCACACTTTTTCTTAAAGGGACTGTTTGTAACTTTTTAAGTGTATAAATGTACCGGGTCGGGACACATGCGCGCTCGCATATGGGCGTTCGCGTGTAGCTGCTGCCTCTCCTCCTCTGCCTGCTTACCTTCACTCAGACAGCGCACACTCCACACTGCAGAAGTTAGTTTAGCTCGGAGAATATCTAGTGAATGTTCAGTGGACGTTTGTGCAGAAATAACTGCTGCAGCTCCTCCAGACCAACAGAGGTTTCCCGTGTCTTGTGAAGTGACGGGGCTCCGCAGAGAGAAACGTTATCGTCTCGTTACCGACCGGGTGCCGGTGTCTCCCTGCTCTCTCCGGCTGCAGGCAGAGAGAGCAGGGAGACACGCTGCAGAGCCCCGCTGCCTCAGCCTGCGCTGAGACAGGAAAAGCCAACACTAGGATCAGCATTGATTCATGGAGACCTTCGTCTGGTCAGCTAACATTACTGCCAAGCAGCTGAAATATAGAGTGATATTGTGCTTTTAGCTGACGTGTGTCGCCTCACTGTTTTGAGCGATGCTCGTTCAGGTATATTTAGAGCGAGCAAGCGCAATCCCGACGCTGACTTTCATTTATTTCACGGCCACAGGTGTCGCTGTTAAGAAGCATTTCTGAAAGTTACAAATAGTCCCTTTAATTTGGTTAGCTAGATGTGATATTTCTGTCAAACAAATCATTTATCTGTCAAGATTTTATTGTGTCCCAAAATCTAAACTGTTTCTTCATCAGAGTCATGGCCCCGATGACCTGTCCCCTCTCATTGAAGCCACTCCTTCAGGCTACTCTCACTTTCATCTACCCAGGTCACATGCACAAGGCGGTAGGGTTGCCACAATTCACAAAAATTTACTCAAGTGTTCCGTTTTCTCTATAGGCCCCTTTTAATCTGTTATGATGGATAGCACCCCACCTGTCTTCTGCCTACGAGTATACAGGCCCCCTGAGTCCAATATTATATAAATAAAGTTGAGTTATGTCTTTCAGCATTAAAGCTGCAGTGGGTAGAATTGGAACAAATATGATTAAAAAAGGTTATTTTTATAAAATGGTCACTATATCCTGACAGTAGTGCATGAGACAGGTAATCTGAAGAAAGAAATCATGTGTCTCTGTGTCCTCCGGTGCTCCTAATGGGATCTGCAAGATTTCACAGACCTGAGGAAAACAACCAACCAGAGCCGAGCTGGAGCCTTGCTGTCTCTGAGCATCTGTCAACCACTCGCGAACTCCTATCAAACTAGGCAGCGCTGATCAAATATGAATCAATATTCTGTTACTGTAATGCCTACTTCTCTCGTTAAATGTTTTCAGAATCATCATATTCAGAATATTGATTCATATTTGATCAGCACTCCCTAGATTGAGCGTTTCATCGGAGTTGGCGAATGATTGACAGCTGCCTCTGTTGAATGAACAGCCAATAGGAACGCTCTCTCTCCCTCTGAAATGACCTGTGATCGCCCAAAGTCTCCCGTCACAAGCTAGATTTTTTAAAAGCCTGAAAACAGAGCCATGAGGAGGAGCAGAAGTCTAGTTCTCTCTCAGAACACTTGAATTACAATATGATAAAAGGTTATTATGGAATTTTTGCCCAATGATGCCAACAACATTCTGCCTACTGCCGCTTTAAGTGAATGAATACATTTACATAATGAGAAAAAAAACATGTTCAAAAACTAGAATGAAATCTCTTTTCTACTGTAGACACTGCACTGGCAGGGGAGCAGTGATGGCCTTGATGTGTACAAGCTGTACCTGGCATTCATAGAGCTTCTTGCGTCCCTTCTTGGCTCCGGCTCCATTCTGACAGGCTGCCATATGGCACTTCAGTGTGCTGTTCCTTGCAAATCGTTCATGGCAATCTGGACACTTGTAAGGTTTTTCCCCTACAGATAAATGCATAAAGCCGAGCATTTATTTCATTGCTAGATGTGTAACAACAAGTTAACAATACATAATTATGACAGTACTAAACTGAGTAATTTGCAAAATAAGAAACTGAACACAACAAGCTTCATTTTTCATTCTCACCAGTGTGCTTCCGTAAGTGCTCCTTAAAGTGTCCGAAGTGGTCAAAGTGCTTTTTACAGTATTCACAAACGTGCACTTTCTTCTGGGGTTTCTGGTTTCGAGACAGCTCTTCTGCATCAAAATGAAACGTGCTGACGTGCTGCTTCAAGGCGCCCTCCCGCGTGTAGGCTTTCCCGCAGTGGTTGCACACGTGGGGTTTTTCCAGCGAGCCCAGGTGTGTTTTTAAGTGCTGTTTGAGGTGGTAGTACAACTTGAAGCTACGATCGCACTTGTTGCAGCGGAACATGTTGTCCACTTGGGAAATCTGGACCTCTACGACCTCGACGTTCTCCAGCGCCTTGGAGGCAGTCACCGTTTCCTCCTGATACACCACCTCCTGCCCAGCACAAACACAGGCAAGGCAGGGTTAGTCCTTTCACATCAAGAACTCTTACTTAATAAACATGGTAAACTCAGCTTAAATGAAGTTCTGTACAAATACAAGTCAATATACCTCTTCTATTCCTTCCTTCTTAATGACCTGTAACGTAGGTTCCTCTTGCTGATACTTGCTGGTTATGTCAGCGAGAAGAGCCAGAGCAGAGTCATCCGACGCAGCCTGAGCATTCTTTGCTGCATCGACCACCTCCTCCAGTCCCGTCTCCTCCACCTCGATGGCCCCTTCCCCTATCACCTCAATCTCCACCTGCAGAACATTGAAAACATTCAGTCCTGACCAAATTTCATTTGTTTTTTATTTTATTTTAGTTTTGACTTTAGTTCATATTCAGAGTTCATTTGCTTAGTTTAGTTTCAGTTTTTCAGAAAGGTTTAGTTTTAGTTTTGTATATATTTGGTTGTAGTTTGTTTTCGTTGGGGCCAGCTATAATGTCTCAGAAGTATGTAGCTACATATACATACAACGTTAATGGTGGGAGAATTGTGTAGGAATGGCCATAATGTTTAATCTTTGCACTACTTTAGTGAAGCAATTGCAGCATAGCGCCATCTACTGGAATGTCAAGTCCGTTCAATTTCTGTGGTTCGATGTCTCGAGAGTTGATGGAAATTCATGCTCTCTCCTTTTTTTGGTAGTGATATATTATAGCTAATAACTACAACTGAAATGAATATACCTTCATTTTTATTTAATTTTTATATTTTTTTTAACCAGGCAATATCATTTCAGTTTAGTTTTTCTTAAAGGGTATAGTTTATATTTAGTCTCAGTTTACTACAAATATTTGTCACTGCTTATTTTCATTTTAGTTTCAGCTTTAGTTTACTATAATAACCCTGGAACTGTCAATTAAATGTGTGGACAGAGTAGGGGTCACTTGTGTGCACTTCATACATTAGGCAAGAATGAATCTCAGTGTTAGAAAAATGCAGTTAAATTTCAGCCGATCTTATTGTCCACTGCTTAGCAAGGAACTAAAACTGTATCAGTGTGATCATCATGAACATACTGACCTGTTCCCCTTCCACTGAAGGTAGCGTTTCTGTAATCACATTAGATGTCTCAGCAATCTTCCTCTTTTTACCTTTGCTCTTTGCTGTCAGCGAGGCAATCTCATTTATCCTACAAGAGAAGACAAGCTATTGTTGAGACAAAAAAAAAAAACACTGAATATGTAAATCACACAATTAAATTCTGAGCGTGACACAATTTTAGCATCATCAGCTGTGGTAGGTGACAGGTCATCTGCAACAAGACTCACTTAATGTTGAGCGCTTTGATGGCTTCCTGCATCTGGAGGTATTCAGCAGCCTTCCAGACATCATAGGCCTCCTCTTCTCCAACTACAACTAGTGTTGCTGTGTAAGTGAACTCCATCAGCTGGCGAAAGGCGGTGTTACTCACTCCTGTCAAGAGTATGATAGAGCAGCAGTGGTGAGTAAAAGCTGTTTGATGTATCACAGTAACAAATAGGGCTGCAACTAACAACTATTTTCATTGTCGATTAAACTGTCGATCATTTTCTCGATTAATCGATTAGTTGTTTGGTCTATAAAATGTCAGAAAATGGTGAAAAACGTTGATCAGTGTTTCCCAAAGCCCAAGATGACATCCTCAAATGTCTTGTTTTGTCCACAACTCAAAGATGTTCAGTTTACTGTCATAGAGGAGTAAAGAAACCAGAAAATATTCACATTTAAGAAGCTGGAATCAGAACACTTTAACTTTTTTCCTTAAAAAATTACTCAAACCGATTAATAGATTATCAAAATAGTTGTCAATTAATTTAATAGTTGAAAATCAATCGATTAATCGCTGCAGCTCAAGTAACGAACACAAGGAAATATATCTGCCGCTACAACATTACAGTAATTACCTCTCTAATGGATGCTGACAACAGTTGGGTAATCTTAAAATGAACGTTGTTGTTCACTTGCAAAGAACAGGTTTACAGTCTTGCTCTATCTCCTGACTGAAGAGCTGTCTGACTACTTTCTTTTCCAAATATAAAAAACACAGGTATTAAAAACACAGAATACCTTCTATCTCCACCAGTGGCTCCTGGGTAAAATCCTGGAAGAACTTATGGAAAAACTGACTGCATGCTGCCAACACTGCTTTATGGGCTCTGAACTGGTGTCCTGCAAGAGACAGGAGACATGGACATATAAGAAGCATTGCTTAGGAATTGTAATATCATAAAGATGACCTATAATATATTCCTACTTACCATCCACAATCAAGGTAATGTCTGTGAACTGGTCCAGCTGTCGTTGTTCATTAAGTTTGTCCATCATGACTTTGTAATGCGCTGGGTACTCATCGCCTGCCTCCAGCTCCACATCCACTTCAGCCGCCATTATTGACCTTATCCTTTTCTGCAGAGAACGGAGAAAGGCATGGCAATTTTATTTATATAGCACATTTATGCAACAAGGCAATTCAATGCACTTTACATAAAACATCGAGACAAAGTGCAAAAGAAACACATTATAAAAGGACATTTAAATTAAATTAAAAACAGAGACTAGGATATAAACAAGCTAAATAGAATAAGACAGGTATAAAATACAAGACTAAATGTTGCAGTGTATGAAGATGGACATACAAGTATTAATATTGTTTGAGAAAAGTAACACAGCTATGAGCTGAACCGACCACACACACACATGCATGCCTCACAATGTCACTTAGATTGACCTGGATTCCTGGTTACAGTTTCCTCCATTGTTTTGATCCAGCCTTCTTATTGTTTGAAGAGGACATTGTGTCAAAGGACTGTTTTATTTCATTAATGAGTGTTAAAAACAACAAATAAGGGTTTTGGAATTGTAAATATTTATATGGTGTTTCGCTAATAGTAGTTTTCATTTTGCCTAAGGACAAAAAATCTAAATAAGTATATCCATTTCTGGGTGGCATTTACAAAAACAGCAGTCAATACAAACGCCTGCCTTACTTCTAAAGAAAATGTTTGGCAGGATAAAATCAGTTTATCATTTTGAAAGAAAAAAAAACACATTATTTGTCAGAATTTTATTTGATATAAAATAGGATAAGATAATCCTACAGAATTTGCAGAATGACAGCAGCAAAGGGGACAGTGCAAACAGAGAATACAATAGTATAGAGAATAATAGTATACACAACGTACTCAAAACAGAAACAAATGCAGTCATTTAGACAACAAAACAGAAAATACAATTAACTGAATATTTTGGGCAGTCTGTTTATGACTCCATATCTTGACTGTCATTTACAT
This sequence comes from Sebastes fasciatus, assembly GCF_043250625.1. Taxonomy (NCBI): domain Eukaryota; kingdom Metazoa; phylum Chordata; class Actinopteri; order Perciformes; family Sebastidae; genus Sebastes; species Sebastes fasciatus. The sequence continues at coordinate 2,589,419 of NC_133800.1, forward strand.
AAGGCTATAGATTTTCAACTACATCAAGCCAACAGTGATATTCACCCTGATCACACCCCCTTGGATAAAACAGTTTGAGTGTCAGATGCAGCCGTGTCATGACAGCAGTGAAGTCCATCACCTCAGTGAGTGCAACCTGACATGAGATGTGTGTGTGTGTGTGTGTGTAACCTCTCCTGAACCGCAGCACAACAGTCTGATTGAACCTCACTGTCCAATATGACACAGTGAGACAGCTGCTGCCCCTTCATACATATTCCCCACAATGCATTGCACAAGCCAACATCACACATCCTCCTCTCTCTGGTTCCACTTCATTTTACAAGCAACAGGTAACCAACCTGTCATGTCCCTTTCTAGGTGACTTTGGAATGATTATAGAGGCAAGAGTGTTGTTGCTCTGCATATTATCATACAGTGAAGGGGCTGACACAGAATAAGCAAATGCTTCATTAACGAGAAAGGGTTTGTGAATATTGTGAACAGCTGAAATATGCAGTGAGCGTCTGCACTTGTGTTAAATGCTCTTCAAAGCATGCTTTCAATGTGATAAGTATGGCAACAATTTAAGAGAATTGCTTGAGGAGAAACAGAAACCATTACATGTTAAGTGAAAGCATTTAACATTGTGATCACTGCATCACTGAGTGTGCAGTTTAGGAGCCCAGCTGGCAGACCTGCATAGAAACAAGGCAGTAAGACTCTAGTTAAATGGTTTGGGGTTGAGGGGAAGTGTCTGTATCTGAGGTTCAAAGCTGAGAAAGGCTTTACCAAACAACAACATAGCACAGAAGGAGGAAGTGAAGGTGATGATGGTGAGGACCCATCAGAACCAGATCACTACTAAACCTGGTTCAACGCCAACAACTCCCAATTAGAAGTGTACAAATAAACAACTTTGCTAAACTTTAAGAGCGGACCCTGTGGTGCCACACAAGGAGACAGGAGGCATAGTATCCAACCAAGGAGCCCAGACATGGATGATCATGTGGCTAACGGTGTTAGCTTCACTAGCAAACATTCAGTCCTGCCTCCAACAGAAGAACAACACAGGTCCCTTCACACAGCCGGGATATCTCTGGAACCAGAGCCGGACTCACCAGGACTAGATCTACCAGTGTGACCGTCTGGATCCTGTAACCTGAAGGAGGTGAACCTGCTCCAGCCCCACAGTGAGGAGGGTACCGGGCCTCCTGCTCCTAGCACGCTCGCCATTTCGTGTTTGACAATCAACATTACGTCATCAAACCGCGCATTAAAATACACTTTTCCCAGACACATTTCCTAATTCTAGCCGCCGTGGGTCAAAATACATGTTACAAACCGTCCGCATACATACCTCAGGTCTGGTTCCGCTGCTTCATAAAGTTGTTTAGTGATAATATTTCCCTCGACGCGTGTAGCTCTGTTCTACTCTGCTCGCTCCAGAAAGGGCGGTCGTTCAATCCTCAGGACTCAGATTCCCAGAAGCCCTTGCGAAGTGAAGGACGCCGAGGAGCGTTGCTTAGTGACGGCGGTGAGTGACGACTGTTTACATGTTCTTCACCAGTAGTAGAGCCTGCTGGGAATCAGGCAAACTAGAACTAGTCTACACCGATTTCATATTTATCACATTATCATATATTTATTTAATAGTAATAAGAATGACAATGCATCTTCCCTGTCAAAGTAGCCATATATAATACACAACAAGCATTTCCATAATGTACCAGGCCCTGTTAATGCACAAAGTTACATTCACTTCAAGCGATAGGCTGTTATGCAGTGTAGGCCTATATTACACCACAGTTTCTATATCCTTGTTACTGGTAAGCAGTGGTAGGCTAGTATTGAGATCTTTACCCAGGTAAAGGGACCACAACCAGACTATTAAAATACAAGATATTACAAGAAAAAGTCCAGTCCTGCATTCAAATTTCAAATATAACTAAAGAAGAGGCATTGTTTTGTTAGCAAAATATATCAAAAGTAAGTTCTCGTTCAGCAGCAGTATGCTATAGAACAGGGTCAGCATTCAGATGCCATAACACTGCAACTTTTGCAAACCATTCGCCTATTATCACCATGAAATATGTGAATATTAAAAAAAGCAAAAAACATACATACATACATACATGTGTATACAAAAATACATGTCTCAGCATGCATCCCCCATCTTATATAAGGCTGAACTCTGGAGAGATAAGATAAGACAGACTATTGATCCAAACAAAGGGTACTCTGTATACTTTAAAAGGCTAGTAAAATAAATATACACAGAGAATGTATACACTGTATTAATTAATTATTAATAAAATATAGCCTACAGCCATAGTAAGGCAAATTAAAAGTTGAAAAACACATACATGCAGAATAAAGGGAGGTGCAAAGTAGCCAAATGATGATAAAATAAATGAATGAAAATGCAGGACAGCATTACAATGGCCTAAATTATAAAGGAGTGGGGGCAAATAAACTGTACATAACGGTGTATCTGTGTTACTATGTAAATATGTAAGCGCCAAAGTGTGAAGTATCTCTGAGGATGTTTTATGCCGACAAAGGTTTTTCAATATATTGTGTCATCTGTTTTACTGTTAGTCATTTTAGTATGGATACATATTATCAATTCAGATCTTACTGATATACATTTTTATATGCAGGTCAGTGTGCCCTGATAAAGACCATACTGTATGTCTCAGACAGTGCCAGACACTGTAATTGAGTAGCCTAATACTGGGTCATAAAGCTATCGCATCTCACTGCACTGATCAGGTTGTGCTTATAGACACTGATACCTGATACCTGCATTTACTCTGTAAACTGATGCATGTTTTCTGCTGCACCACAGCCTGCATGTGTTTTTGTTCTACTTTTTTTGAGTCCTTATAGATCTCCAATTTTAACTTCTACTTGGGGGATTATTTGCTGTGAAACCTCCTTGTCGGTATGTAATGCTGCTTGTATGCAGCAAGGGGCATTCCCAAATTTTAAAGCATACAACCAAGTCAACTAACTTTACTACAATATTCGGCTCAAGTGTTCCTGGCAGAACTCCCGAAATCAGCACAAGCTTCTTGTCTTCACTACTGTCTCAAATATTTAAAGCTGCAGATTGTAGAAGTGGAGCAAATATGATTAAAAAACAGTGTTTTTTATAAAATGGTCACTATATCCTGACAGTAGTGCATGAGACAGGTAATCTGAAAAAAACCTGTTCCTCTGTGTCCTCTGGTGCTCTTAACGGTATCAGCAAGATTTTACAGACCGGAGGAAAACAACCAATCAGAGCTGATCTGGAGTCTGCCGTCCAGCTGCTGTATATGAGAGCCACGAGTCAATCACACCCGAACTCTGACCAAACGGTCAAACTAGGCAGCGCTGATCTAGTATGAATCAATATTCTGTTAATGCCTATTTCTCTCCTCAAATGTTTTCAGAAACATCTTGTAGTGTACTGTTTAGCTGTAAAATCAGAAAGTTTGTGACACGGCAGCCATGTTGAGATCTGTTGAGGAAATACCAAGCACCGCCCACCAGCCGGAGCACAGCCAATAGGAACTCTCTCTCTCTGAAATTATTTTCTAAAGCCTGAAAACAGCCATGAGGAGGAGCAGAAGTCTAGTTTTCTCTCAGAACACTTGAAATACAATATGCTGAAAGGTTATTATGGATTTTTTTGCCCAATGATGCCAAAACCTTGTTGCCTACTGAAGCTTTAATTGTGAGAATTTAAAGTGGTAAATCTTGTAGATATATACTGGAAAAACAAAGTTCGGAAACTTGTGTTTGGTCGATTATTTCTCTGTTACAATGCTAAATGGCATTGTATTTTACATCGTTGGAAAGCCTGTTTATTTACCTTCGCAATGATGTCCAACTTGTAAGGATCATGCATTTGTGGGATGAGCAGCACAGCTGATTATGTGAGTAGCGCCCAAGAAAAATTTGCCAAAATGCTCCGTCAATGGTAAACAGTGTATTCTCCTGTTGGTATTGACTCTTGTTTTGAGTTGTTTGGTGGATTGGATGATTGAACTCTCTATCAGTAACAAGGAACAAACAAGACATATTGGCTATTTTAAACTTTATTCCTTTAATCCACCGTCAAGAGCCTCAGTAGCGGTGGAAGATCCATACGCAGCCACAACAGCCTGGCACCTTCTTCTCATGCTGGTCACCAACCGGGTCACACGTTGCTGTGGGATGGCGTTCCATTCCTCAACCAGGATTCGTTGCAGGTCAGCCAGCGTGGTTGTGTTGGTCACTCTAACACGTACAGCACGCCCAAGCTGATCCCACATGTTGAATTGGGTTGAGGTGTGGGCTCTTGGCAGGCCGTTCCATTCTCTCTACTCCCACATTGTGGAGGTAGTCTGTGATAACCCTGGCTCTGTGGGGGCGAGCGTTGTCATCTTGGAGGAAGAAGTTAGATGCCAGATTGTGGAGATATGGGATCGCCACTGGCTGCAGAATCTCATCCCGATATCTCACTGCATTGAGATGGCCTTCAATGATGACAAGCCTTGTTTTGCCAGTGAGGGAGATGCCGCCCCCCCCACCCCCAACACCATCCCACAGCAACGTGTGACCCGGTTGGTGACCAGCATGAGAAGAAGGTGCCAGGCTGTTGTGGCTGCGTATGGATCTTCCACCGCTACTGAGGCTCTTGACGGTGTATTAAAGGAATAAAGTTTAAAATAGCCAATATGTCTTGTTTGTTCCTTGTTACTGATAGAGAGTTCAATCATCCAATCCACCAAACAACTCAAAACAAGAGTCAATTCCAACAGGAGAATACACTGTTTACCATTGACGTAGCATTTTGGCAAATTTTTCTTGGGCGCTACTCACATAATCAGCTGTGCTGCTCATCCCACAAATGCATGATCCTTACAAGTTGGACATCATTGCGAAGGTAAATAAACAGGCTTTCCAACGATGTAAAATACAATGCCCATTACCATTGTAACAACAGAGAAATAATCGACCAAACACAAGTTTCCGAACTTTGTTTTTCCAGTTTATATACACCAAATGCAACTGGGAAACCCAACCCAACAACACTGCAAAATACATCCTAAAAATCACCATGGAAAAAAAAAAAAAATTCTCTAACACAGTTATAACAACAAGCTACAAACTGCTGGGCTATTGTATTCAATTGTGCAGGTGTTACTTTTATTGTGTCCATCCCCTGCACCATAGTTTTGGATAAAAGCTTATATTCACATTGTGTTTAAATGCATTTTATTCTTTGTTAAACAACGCCACTGACATTTGATGGCCTAGTTAAAACTGGACATTTGACCTCAGTTATCTTATAAAAGTCCTCTCACTGTCCCGAACTGCATGGCCTAGACAATATTGTCTGCCTGATTGGACTTTGAGGCTGTTTGCAGCTTTTTAATATACTTAAACTGTCTCATAGATTGCTGCAATAATTGTTCCCTTAGCTAAAACTGGGTTTTAACAAGAATTGATACGTTTCTCCAGAATAAATAGTAAAGCACCTCAAACTGTAAATTAGCTTCAGCGGCTGATGGATTATAAAGGATTTTTTTCCATATTTTTTTTCGTCCCTCCTCAATTTCTGCAAAATGATGTTCATAATTTAAATTTCCCCTGTTGCTTGGTGAGCTGAATTCCTCTTTTCTAATTTATTGTACTTATTTTTTCTTTTGGCCTTCCCTGAACTTGCTCACTGGATCTCCCATGTTCAGTACTGTACAATACCCTGCTCATATCTTCCTATTTTACTGCCCGTGTGTATGGATAGGCCTACTTTTTCTAATCATGTCACTTGTGCATGTTGTATAGCTGTGTTTGTGTGGACCCTGCAGAACTATGCTGGAAACAAACCAAGGTCCCACCCTCTGTCCTTTTTCACTCCCCCTCTCTGAAAGTGAAAAACAGAATTGCACAATCCATGTTCTTAGACATAATACACCTCAATAATATACTCAACACGATGTAAAAGCATTCAATTTGATTTACAAGGCAAATGCATGCACTATCTCCAGCGCTGGCTGACATATCTTAACCGGCCGTAATAAAGAGGCGACTCTTTCTCCTCACACAGTCCTCTCGAAGGAATTTGTCAAACTGCCAGTTGCTATGAAACCTTTTTTCATTAAAAAAGCATTTGTTTCCTGTCAACAAGTGGATTTCATGCACTGTGACTTTTTTTCTAACTTCAGAAAAAGTGTAGGCATCAGCATACAGTTGGGGCTGAACTTTGTCCTACCTCCAGACAGAAAAACAACAGGCAGAGTATAAAAAGGGGGAGCAGCGGAGGAAGAGACTTGTTTTTGTTCGAGGAGTTGCAGCAACGCAGAGCTGAGCACAGAGAGAGAAACTTTTTTACCAAAGGGTAAGTGACAGAATTCATTACATTTGCAGTAAATACCAAGAAAGCAAAAAGTATTTGCTGGTGTTCCCCTTTACAGCTACGATATATAAATGGAGAAATGCTAAGAGACAGGGACCTAGGGGTGTTGCGCAATACCTTTCATAAATGCAAATATGCAGTGTATCAATGTATCCCACTTCAACCAGCCACTGAATAATTTTCTTTATTCATGTAACCTTTCTGTCATGCATGGTAACACAGTGCAGACATTTTAAACGTTATGCTTTCAACACTCAAGTATGCTTCCTGTTCCACTGTACTGCTTTATACTCTTTGTATTTACTGTGAATCCACAAGTTCAATTTGTATAGAAACAACATGAGGACAGATTTGGGGACCTCAAATAAACTGCTTTGCTCAGAGTCATGGGAGGATACAGGGATTTGGAGAATGTACAAATGATAACCCTTCTCTGACCTTTTGTACGCTGTTGATAGACTTCAACCAATCTCTAATGTTCTCCCCTCCCTTTGTCTCCTCTTTCACCCCTTCCCCAACTCCTCCCTCCCTTCTCTCTCTCTGTGCTCAGCAGATTGGGGCAGTGAGGAGGCACCACAGAGATGTGGGCGTGCCTCAGCCTGCTCACCACTCTCTGCCTGCTCCATGGGGGCGGCGCAGAGAGTGACGGGGGCGGGCCTCGTTGTCAGCTGCCGCCAGCATGGAGGATAGGGGAGGTGGAGCCCATGAAGGGGGCCATGGGCCGGGTGACGGTGGTGGCCCTTCTACAGGCCAGCTGATTGTTCTGCTTGGTGCAGGCTTCCAGGTGTGTGCCAATCGTGTGTCCACCTTTGACCTCTTGCTATGCACTTCTGTCTTTCAAGAACATGACTTGCATCACCACAGGAGCCCTAAATCTGTGGCAAAGCATGATATTCACACTGTCTTGGGTAGTCAGGAAGCGTTACAGTAATGATATTTGAATCTTAGCACTGCCAGTGAAATGTTGGCCCATTCTGCAAGGCTTACTAAGTTGGCAGCAAGGTATAGCAGGCTCAGACTGGTCCTTCTTATGCAACTATTACAAAGTTCGTTTTCGAAGAAGTGCATCCTATTCATCCAGGGAAGCTTTCTAAACAACACTGTTCAACTCTGATTTCCCCCTTCTGAGCAGAATGGACGGCCTGCGCCAGAAGCTGGAGAGTCAGGGTCTGAAGGACGTAGTCTACATGGTGGTTAACCAGCAGGGGGAGCAAGCACAGCGCCTGCACACCATGCTGGCCCAGAGACTGACAGAGAACATCACCCTCTACAAACAGGAGGAGCAGCAGCCTAATGTCTGGCAGGCACTGACCGGAGAGAAAGATGACTTCTTTGTTTATGACAGGTTTGTTACCTGTAGTGGATAGTTCATTCAAGAGCAAATATTTTAAATTTTTTGGTTCCTCACCATGTTTTTCTATCCCTTCGCCATCAGGTGTGGTCGTCTCACCAACCACATCTCTCTTCCGTACACCATCATCGGACAAGGTCATGTTGAGGGTTCGATCAGAGATACCTACTGCAGACGCATATGTGGGGACTGCACACACGAGGTATAGACCACACATAACTGCTAGAATATACATACATTTCAAAAAGCATAAGTCCTCAGATAATACGTTGGTAACACTTTTAATCAAAGATGAGCTCATTCTCTTCTCCTAATTGTTCCACAGAGCACTGACACACCAGTGGAGTGCACTGTGAGAGCAGACGCACAGCCTGACGCAGACGCCGCCCCAGCTGTAGAGGAAGACACCGGGCGTGGTCACGGGCATGGTCACCATCATGGACATCCCCATGGTCATGGCCACCATGGGGATAACCAGGGTGTTGTTCAGCCCCATGGCTATGATCACAACCATGGTCATCACCATGGAAGCCACGATGAACAGCAAGCTGTTAGACCACAGAGGCATGCGCAAGATGGTCAAAGGCAGGATCATTTAGATTTAGGCCAGACGCAGCAAGCAGTGTACATGCAGAGGCCCTGAGCACAAGAGCAGGCCAGGTGAAAGTCAAAGCACAGCTGACAGTGGACAGCAGGCTCCGACAACGCCGCCTCTCCTAAGGCCAGCTGATGCTGACACTGACGCAGGCTGTTTGGCGACGCAGGGAGCGAGCAGCCGGTTGGTCTGTGACACTGTGACGAGGCGCTACCCGCCTCCTGACAGTGACACGGGCTGATGGGCGACGCAGCCAATAATGTCAGGGAGACCTGACAGTGACGCTCGCCTCCCGCTGACTGACAGCAGCCTCAGCCAGCGCAATGAGCCTGACCCCCAGGTGTTGTGAGCTGAACATGAGAGCAGCTGTAAGCTGGCTCTGACATCAGCTTCACATTAATAATACCAGCCAGAAACACCGGGGCCAAGCGCTCTATTTACCAACAAGTATTACCCTGGGAGAGGGCAGGGCAATCCCTGACAGCATGTGGGATAGATGAACATGAGTCCAACATTAAACACATCGAGCAAAGCGTGCATTGGCAGCTTGTTAACTCGGCACATTTGGCAACAAATAATTTGGTTGTGCCTTAAAGGGGAACTACGGCCATTTTCAAAATTCATACATGTTATTCCTATGGTCTAAGTCAGTCCAAAAATATTAGTAAACATGAACAACTCTCTCCCAAATCCAAAAACTAGAGAGCTAAAACTCAAACCGGTGATGTCATAGGGTATAAAGTGTGGAGCTGCTCCATAGACAATGAATTGGGAGAGATGTTCTATACGAAATCAGTCTCCCATTCATTTTTTATGGAGCAGCTCCGGACTTTATACCCTATGACATCACAAGTTTGAGACTTCCTTCTCTGGTTTCTGGTTTTGAGAGAGAGGAGCTCATGTTCACAGATATTGATTGAACTTTCCTAGGAGATGGAAATAACATACTGGAATTCTTACTTTGGGTGGTGTTCCCCTTTAATATATACCATGTGTCACCTGTCTTTGCGTGTCTGTCAGCGGGTTGCTCCCATCCTTTCTCAGGCGTGTATGTGGTTGTCATGTTCATAAATGGCCTCCTCCACCTTGCTCTCTCCATCCTTTATGAATCCAGACGCAGAAACTACGCTCTAGTGGCATCTGTATGAAGTCAGGCAGGAGAGAGAGGAGAGGGCAGTTCAGGAACATGATAAACACTTTAAACATTTGCTATCGAGGATATTTGAGGGAACAGAAAAAAAAGATCTGAAAATACTGCAAACAACAAATGACATCAGATAAAGTGAATTAGGTAAGAAATCCTTGAAGAAGGTTGTAGCAAATGCTACATTTTTGTTGAGGAAACCTGAAAGCACTGGCCCATTACTGGGGAAAAAAAGTCCTTACAAGATTTAAAAGCAAACCTAAAAAAAAGTTTATACCAGCGATATGTTTGTCTGTAGCACATGCTATTGATCCCTGTTCTTGAGCACATATAACGGCACCATGAATGACTTTCTTAAGTCTGCAAGCTTAAACATATATCAGGTGTATCTTTTTATCACAAACATGCACATTTTTAAATGTTGCGTGCTTAGCATTCCTTTGCATTTTCTAGATTTTCTTTAAGTTGCAAAAAACACAAAGCTTGCTTTAAAAAAAAAAAATACAAGACTCTATTGTTTAGAAAAGGGGGGAAATGAGTGAGGCAATGAGCGACTGTTGGAATACACTCTGTACTTAATGACGGTTTCTGGGGGAAGACGACAGTCACCCTGAAAACATGATGCTCGCACAGAGAACTGTATTGTGTTAAGGCTCAAACATGGAAACTGAGAGTTGAATAAAGATGGTTGAGTTACTTTTTTGAGTTTGTGTGTGTGTTCTTGTTAAAGGGACTGTTTGTAACTTCTTACACTTACACTCTAATAAATCATTGCGGGTCGGTGTTTCCTATGCGCACTCATGTGTGGCTACGCTGTTCCAACACAAACTACACAGAAGCACCAAAACAGCAAAGTTATATCTAAGATAAGATAAGATAAGATCTACTTTTATTGTCCCCGTGGGGAAATTTTTCCTGGACTCCGTCCAACTGCAGTTACAAACACTAAATTAAAACAGCATAAACAACAATAATAAACAATTCCACATCAGACAGGGAAACAGTTTCACAGAAACAGATGTTCCAACACATACACAGTCCATGTACATAATGGCACATACTATCACACACACTATCACACACACCATGGCAGGTATTTCACCGGTAGTGCACTGCACCGTCTACCGTGTTGCCCATATTGCACAGACAATAGTCTAATATTACACATATGCAACATATTGCACTGTCCCAATTTAACATATTGCACTGTCATTATGATAGCCTGATGTTACGAGTTGTTGAGGAGTTTAATAGACATCGGCAGGAATGAATGTTTGTAACAGTTCAATCTGCACCGTGGGACTCTATATCTCCTGCCGGAAGGTAAAAGTTGGTACTCCTGATGTAAGATGTGAGTTGGGTCTGACACAATGTTCTGTGCCTGTGTGATGACAGACTGCTCATAAAGCATCTGGAGGGTAGGGTGGTTTTTGACCCCCATAATCTTCATGGCAGTCTGCACCAGGCGAGAAATCTGTGACCTCAACTGCACAGTCAGGTTACCGTACCAGGCCGTGATGCCATATCTTACAATACTTTCCAAGACAGCCCGGTAGAAAAGTAACATGATCTTCTGCTCCACTCCATAGAACCTGAGTCTGCGTAAAAAGTACATCCGCAGTTGAAGTTTGGAGCAGAGGTTTCCAACATGTACCTTCCAGCTGAGAGTGTTGTCGATGTGGAGCCCTAAATACCTGTATGAACAGACCTGTGTGATAGGTGTATTTTTAATAACCACAGGCCTGAGGTCCCCCACCATCTTTGGGTCAAACACCATCTCCTCTGTCTTCCTCACATTCAGCTCAAGATGGTTGTTTTCACACCACTGCACAAATTCCTCTATTTCAGAGAAATCGTCCAGTGGGCTGCTATCCCTGTGTAGCAGGCTGAGTATGGCTGTGTCATTAGAGAACTTAATAATAAAGTTCTCAGGATGGGAACGCTTATAGTCATTTGTGTATAATGTAAAGAGGACTGGGGAGCTAACACAACCCTGAGGGGCACCAGTGCTGATCGACCTGGGTTCCGAGAGGGCTCTGCTGACCCTGACCTGCTGCGTTCTGTTTGTCAGAAACCCGTCTTGCAAAACAGTGTCAACTAATCCTTCTCCAGCCCCCCCAACCGCTGCCAGAAGACACAGGGGAGACCGTAGCTTTGGTCTCCAGGGCCGGAGTCGACGCAGCACTCTGCTCCTCTGCCTGTCTGCCTTCACTCACACACTGCGCTCGTTCTCGTTCGCTCCACCTCTCACGTGCATGCGCGCACACTACACACTGCAGAAGAGTAACGTTATCGTCTCCGACCAAAACTCCGGTGTCTCACGGTCGGGAGGCTGAAGCAGGAAACACATTATCAGCATTGATTCATGGAGAGACCTTCGTCTGGTCAGCTAACATTACTGCCAAGCAGCTGAAAAATAGAGTGATATTGTGCTTTTAGCTGACGTGTGTCGCCTCACTGTTTTGATTAATGCTCGTTCATGTCTATGTAGAGCGAGCACAAGCGCGAACTGAGCAACAGGACGCTGATTTCGTTGACTTAACGGCCACAGGTGTCGCTGTTAACAAGCAATTTCTGATTCTTACATAGAGTCCCTTTAAAGTTAAATCATAAAAGTTAACCATGAATGTCTATAAACCATTTTGACTCTCAAATATGCTGCATGAGATGAACTGTTGGTTCTGGGCTGGAGGGAGTGACTCTTTGCAGTATTTGGCAACTGTCCTGCACGTGCCTGGGAACTTGGACGCATTTGACTTCAACAAGGCAGAGGGATCATATTACTCACAATCAGTGGCAGCCGGCCAATAGAGGGCCACGGGGCCTGGCCCCACCCACCTTGAGCCACCAAAAAAAAAAAAAAAAAAAAAAAAATTATAAAATTATTAATTATAAAAATTCTAAAAATTCTAAAAATTGTCAATATGTGTGTTTTTGACCTATGGAATATACCCGTAATATTTGTAAAATAGGATAACTGCGCCAAATATCTGCTTTCCTCCTTGAACTCTCTGCTAGTGCACCTCTCAGCTGCTCTGCTGCACGTGCACTTTCTGGGGCCAAATGGATTTTGGCCCAAGGAAGGCTGGTTTAATAAGCAGTACAGCCAATCACTGATTAAAGATATATGATTACAAGCATGAATGACATACAATTCATCCAATCAGCGCCGTAAAAAAGACTTCCGGGAGGGCCAAACTGATTTGGCCCATGGTGTGCGCGCGCACGTTCAAGTGTGTCTCTCTCTGTTCTCGTCAGGGCTCGTGTCAGTTCTCGCGTGATCTTGTCTTCTCGTCTCTCGCTTCTCTCCACTTCTCTTCTCTCACAGCCCATTTTAACGGCATGACAATGGAACAGCCAAGCACTAGTAGCGCTACTCTTGCAAGACTCAACCCTAACTCGATCAAATCTCTCCTCCAAGACACAGGATCGCCTTAATGCTCTGGCTATGCTCTCCATGGAGAAGAAACTTGTCAGGAACATGCCTGACTTCAATAAGAAGGTCATTGAGAGGTTTGCCACTCAGAAGGACAGAAGAGCAAAGTTCCTTTATAAATGATCTGTCGTATGTTATATTAACATACTGAATTGTATGAATAAGATGTCCTTATGTCAGTGTTGGAATAAATGATAAAAATTTAACTGCAAAGTAGTAATGCGTTTTTGATACCTTTTTTTGCATTGAATCGTACTAGGATGTTTGTTGAAATTGATTGGCCCTACCCAAAAAAAAATCCACCAGCCGCCACTGCTCACAATACTTGTACATTTATAATCTTCACAAGAGACTATAGCATGACATTTGAGTCCAATAGACCGACGTTTATGTCTCTGTTAAGTAGATAAAACTGTTTTCACTAAACATATTTTGGAGGTTTATGTAAAGGGTGCTATTAAACTGTTCTGCCCAATATTTGTCAGCAGGTGACGATGAAGGTTTACATTACAAACCACCACCAACAACAGCTAACTGGAGAGTTTACAGGTGGAGCCTGTCCTCCTTACTGGCCTCATATATACCACATACACCACATTCTTTCTCAGACTTTTTCTTTCAGTTGAATTACTCTTGCATACAGAGCCCCCCTAAACACCTAGGAGAACATTTGTATTAACTCATTCCCTCGAGTTAGTGACTGAATGAGAATGAGAAAACACATTCACCAACATAGTTTTTGTTATCATTGTTTTTCTCTCCTAAATAGGTGCTTGACTATGATCTTAAAGGTCCCATGTTGTAAAAAGTAAGATTTACATGTCTTTTATATTATAAATCAGGTTTAAGTGCTATATAAATACTGTAAAAGTATCAAAACACTCAATCCATGGAGAAATACACACAGCCCGTATTCAATAACTGCGTTTGAAACAAGCCGTTAGGATTTCTGTCCATTTGTGATGTCACAAATATACAATATTTAGACCATTTCACAGTTTGAAACGTAAACATTCTAAATGTTTCACAGTTTATTTCCTGTTGCAGTGTATGTGAATGACATCAGCTGACAGGAAGTAAACATGGACCAAGCTGTTGCCTAGCAACGCAATTCCGTTGCCATTCCGTCGAAATGCGCTAAAACGGAGTGTTCAGGCAGAGTATGAGAAAAATAATGGGTTTTTTGAACATTAAAGCATGTAAACATGTTCTAGTAGAAACCCAAAATACAAACATGAACCTGAAAATGAGCATGATATGGGACCATTAGGATTGTTTTAGTGTGAGTAACACACTCTCACTGACTGATTGATCATGTAACACCTCACCCAGGGTCTGAAGATTGTTCAAATGTAAGTGAATATTCTCTCTCTCTCTCTCTCTCTCTCTCTTTCTCTCTCTCTCTCTCTCTCTCTCTCTCGCTCTCTCATACATGGAGACACACACACACACATACATACACACACACACACACACACACAGACACACACACTTTCACTCCCAATGTATGTAATCACAAACACACTTCATTTTTCGTGTGTGTGTGTGTGTTGTCATTGGTTTTCTCCCCTAAATAGGCTCAGGTGTCCTCGTTGGATACTTCACCCAGGTTCTGTAGACTGTTCGGTGTGAGTAACCCCTCTCTCTTGTTTTAGTGCAGCTCGCTCTCTCACTCACTGATCCGCATACTTAAATATAATTTGATGTTGATTCTCTCAAATCAGTATCCTTGATGGAGGCTCCAATCTTCAGGTAAACTCATGGTTTATTGTCTTTCGCTTTCAAATATGTCCATGTTCTATCAGTTATCTGCGATTATTACATGGCTGTGTTGAATACTCGATTCTGATTGGTCAATCACAGCGTTCTGCGGTCTGTTATTTCTGTATAACAGACCGTTGCTATGTATAGCAGACCGTTGCTATGTATAGCTGACCGTTGCTGTGTATAGCAGACCGTTGCTATGTATAACAGACCGTTGCTGTGTATAACAGACCGTTGCTATGTGTAGCAGACCGTTGCTGTGTATCACAGACCGTTGGTGTGTATGACAGACCGTTGCTGTGTATAACAGAACGTTGCTGTGTATAGCAGACCGTTGCTGTGTATGACAGACCGTTGCTATGTATAACAGACCGTTGCTATGTATAACAGGCCGTTGCTGTGTATAGCAAACAGTTGCTGTGTATGACAGACCGTTGCTATGTATAACAGACTGTTGCTATGTATAATAGACCGTTGCTGTGTATAGCAAACCGTTGCTGTGTATGACAGACCGTTGCTGTGTATAACAGACCGTTGCTATGGGCGCAGCTCTGATATCGGATCCTGGCGGACCGTTTTTGTGTACAAATATTGATTGATTAAGTAAGTAGCTGTGTAATAAAGATTATTCATCGAAGTCAATTCTCAGTGTGGGAAATTGTGAAAAAAAAAAAAAATTCTGTAATAAATGTTCTCCATCGCACTAGACTCTACATGAAGATATAAATCACACAGCAGAGGTCTACAAATGTCATGTATGTACCTGGATGTATATAACAAATAAAGGTTTCTTCTTTCTCTCTTCCTCTTCTTCTACAGATGACCTGCGGAGGGCAGCAGTACGCCGTTGATGCGTCTAGTCTGCCGCAAATTCAACTGAAGAAGAAGAAGAAGCAGCAGAAGAAGAAGTTGGGTACGTTCCAAAGCTCTTAATTTTCATTTCCTCGCTCCTCGATCCTCGCTTGAACCGGAAGTAGTTCTGAAGACCGTTCCAAAGCCCTTATTTGTGCATCGAGGATCGAGGATCGAGGAGGCTTGCCGGAGGAGCTATGAGCGAGGATACACCAGTGTATCCTGCACGGAAGTCTTTTGCCGACCGACACGCCCCCTTATTGGATATCAGTTACTGATTGGACGCTGCTGCCGATCAGACTGATCTGATAACTTTACCTCTCAACATCACTGGAGTTTCATACCGGAGTGAAAACAGATCACAGATTAAACGTTTTATAGTTTAGTTGTCTTCTGATTCACCATCTAGTTCAAATGTGTGTTAATTGAAGCTCTGAGCAGCAGCAGAAGGACCTGCAGTAGCTCTGCTTCACACACCGTCAGTGAAGCAGCCTGACAGTCAGAGGGGTTTATAATACCTGACAAACTGACTTAAAATAACTTTCTGCATTTATTAGAATGATTTTTCTTTTCATGATCTGTTATTTCCCCCGTTAACTTTTATTAATGAAACTATTAAAGTCAGAGAGAGAAGGAGAGTCTGTCTGTCTGCAACAAACACCTTTTACATCATTTATCCTCATTTCCATTCAGTCACATGAGGCTGATAATTCCTGAATGTCGGGTTTGATATACATCATTTACATTTTCCCTTTAGCCTAATAAATAATGTACAGTGTTCAAAAAACACCATAGTCATATTCTGGGTTATGAAATAATTAACTCACAATCAGAATATCAATAACTACAGACGCTAATAATGAATAAATAATGTAAAGTTATTGTGCCAGTAGAGATGGTTCCTGAGCATCTAAGCAGTCCACAGTAGAAATACAGACTGCAGCTTGCACTTGTCTTTATTAGTATTACTACAGTTCAGACACAAACAGCTGTTAAAGTTGACTGACAGCTGATCCAGCTGTGATCAGCTGCTGCTGTCATCAGAAACGGACGTCGCTTCACGTGACGCTTCAGAGGAAACGACCGTCCCATGTCGCTTAAATCGTATTTCCTCGTTTCCTCTCTCCTCGCATGGTTTCCATAGCTGCATCTCATTTCAGCATTTTTCGCCTCCTCGACTCCTCGATCCTCGATCCTCGATCCTCCGGCTGTGACCCGGAAATCGATCTCAGTCCTCCATCTTGAAGGACGTCCCAATTCATAAAATGCGCATCGAGGAGCGAGGATCGAGGAGCGAGGAGGCTTGCTGGAGGAGCTATGAGCGAGGATACACCAGTGCATCCTCCAGTGTTTCCTGCACGGAAGTTTATCACCGACCGACACGCCCCCTTATTGGATATCAGTTATTGATTGGACGCTGCGCCCGATCAGACTGATCAGATACATCAACATCACTAGAGTTTCATACCAGAGTGAAGACGGATCACAGATTAACAGTTTTATATTTTAGTTGTCTTCTGATTCATCGTCTAGTTATAATCTGTGTTAACTGTAGGTGTGAACAGCAAACGGATCATGTTGATGGTGAAGTGTTCCAGCAGCAGAAGGACCTGCAGTCTCTCTGCTTCACACACCGTCACTGAAGGAGTCTGACACTGAGAGGGGTTTATAAAAGCTGACAATGAACAGACTTAAAATAACTTTCTTCATTTATTAGAAAGAGTTTTCTTTTGATGATCTGTTATGATCATTCACTTTTATTAAGTATCCAGTTAAAGTCAGAGAGAGAAGGGGAGTCTGTCTTTTATACCTTTTACATCATTTATCCTCATTTCCATTCAGTCACATGTGAAACTGATAATTCCTGAGCGTCGGGTTTGATATGAGTTATATCATTTCACTTTTCCCTCAAACATTCAGACTAATACATAACTTCTACTGTCAGAATATAAATTAATACAGACGCTAATAATGAATAAATAATATAAAGATATTGTGCCAGTAGAGATGGTTCCTGGTTCTCTAAGCAGGACTCAGTCCACAGTAGAAATACAGACTGCAGCTGTTATTCATGTGCAGGTGTTTGTTAAACAGGTAACAGGCTACAGAGAGGAAACACTGCTGCTCTGATAACTCTGTTTCTTTATTACTGTTAGATCAGTTCAGACATAAACAGCTGTTGAAGCCAACGGACAGCTGATCCAGCTGTTATCAGCTGCTGCTGTCATCAGAAACGGACGTCGCTTCACGTGACGCTTCAGAGGAAACGACATCTCATGTCTCTAAAAACATATTTACTCGTTTCCTCTCTCCTCGAGTCTTTTCCTCGCCTCCTCCGCTCGCATCTCCCGGGGGCGGGACTAAGACGCGAGTCGAGGAGTCGAGGAGCTGAGGAGTCGAGGAGTCAAGCCGTATAAAAGCACTAATGGGAAAGACCCCTTGCGTCTCTCCATGCTTCCCTGGTGGGAGGGACTAAGGCTGCGTTCCAAAGCTCTTAATTGCATCCCTGTTTCCCTCACTTGCGTCTTTTCCTTGCGTCTTAGTCCCTCCCACCAGGGAAGCATGGAGAGACGCAAGGAAACCATGCGAGGAGAGAGGAAACGAGGAAATACGATTTAAGCGACATGGGACGGTCGTTTCCTCTGAAGCGTCACGTGAAGCGACGTCCGTTTCTGATGACAGCAGCAGCTGATCACAGCTGGATCAGCTGTCAGTCAACTTTAACAGCTGTTTGTGTCTGAACTGTAGTAATACTAATAAAGACAAGTGCAAGCTGCAGCCTGTATTTCTACTGTGGACTGCTTAGATGCTCAGGAACCATTTCTACTGGCACAATAACTTTACATTGTTTATTCATTATTAGCGTCTGTAGTTATTGATATTCTGATTGTGAGTTAATTATTTCATAACCCAGAATATGACTATGGTGTTTTTTGAACACTGGACATTATTTATTAGGCTAAAGGGAAAATGTAAATGATGTAACTCATATCAAACCCGACGTTCAGGAATCATCAGCCTCATGTGACTGAATGGAAATGATGATAAATGATGTAAAAGGTGTTTGTTGCTGACAGACAGACTCTCCTTCTCTCTCTGACTTTAATAGTATCATTAATAAAAGTTAACGGGGGAAATAACAGATCATGAAAAGAAAAATCATTCTAATGAATGCAGAGTGATTTTAACTCAGTTTGTCAGGTATTATAAACCCCTCTCAGTGTCAGGCTGCTTCACTGACGGTGTGTGAAGCAGAGCTACTGCAGGTCCTTCTGCTGTAGCTCACAGCTACAGTTAACACAGATTATAACTAGATGGTGAATCAGAAGACAACTAAACTATAAAACGTTTAATCTGTGATCTGTTTTCACTCCGGTATGAAACTCAGTGATGTTGAGAGGTAAAGTTATTAGATCAGTCTGATCGGCAGCAGCGTCCAATCAGTAACTGATATCCAATAAGGGGGCGTGTCGGTCGGCAAAAGACTTCCGTGCAGGATATACTGGTGTATCCTCGCTCATAGCTCCTCCGGCAAGCCTCCTCGATCCTCGATCCTCGCTCCTCGATGCACAAATAAGGGCTTTGGAACGGTCTTCAAAATGGCGCACAAGAACAACTTCCGGTTCAAGCGAGGATCGAGGAGCGAGGAAATGAAAATTAAGAGCTTTGGAACGCAGCCTAAGACGCAAGAATGAGACGCAAGTGAGGGAAACAGGGATGCAATTAAGAGCTTTGACATGCAGCCGTTAACTCATTTTATTGCTGGTGGAGATGAGCCATGAGGAGAGAAGAAGAAGGAAGGGCGGTTGGCAACACTGGGCTGTGACTGGACAGGAGATGGCAGAGGGAAGTGACGGATCAGGAAGCGAGTTAGGCGAGATGGAATTAGGTGGCGGGAGCTACGGAGAGTGGGATATTGCTCGGAAAAAGAAACGTAAAAAGAATCCAAATAATAAATCGGATGATAGTGATTCTGTTGGCAGAGAAGCTGTAACAGAGAGGAGGAGAGATGATTATAAGGTAATCATTAAACTGGCGCAAGAAGGGGCTTCTTTTGGAGAGTGGAATCCAATACAACTTACCAGATCAATATGTAAAGAAATCGGAGAAATAAAAAGTGCTAAAGTGTTAAGAAACGGATCACTGTTAATTATGTGCAAGGATGGAGGACAACAAGGGCGAGCAATCAGGATGAACAAAATAAATGGCAGAAAAGTACAATGTTCCCTAGCTGGTGACAAAAAACTAGTCAAGGGAGTCATCTCAGGGATCCCAGTAAATATACCAGATGACGATGTTAAAGCAAACATAACTAATGCAAAAGTAAGTGAAGTCAAACGCATGAAATCAAACAGAAATGGGATTAAAAGTGACAGTCTCTCAGTGCTGATCACTTTTGAGGAGGAAAAACTTCCCGAAAAAATCTTCATTGGATATATGTGCTATGATGTCAGGCTGTATATTCCCCCACCACTCAGATGCTTTAAGTGTCAAAGATTTTGACATGTGGCGGCTGTGTGTAAAGGAAACCAAAGGTGTGGAAGATGTGGTGGAGAACATGAGTATGGCAAATGTGCCCAGGGAGCAAAGCTGAAATGCTGCAATTGCGGCGGAGAACATAGTTCAGCGTATGGTGGATGTGAGGTCAGCAAAAGAGCGGCAGAGGTGCAGCGAGTCAAGGTGTATCAGGGAATCAGCTATGCAGAGGCAGCAAAGAAGGTTTCAGGAGGCATAAAGGTGACAAAGCAAAATAACACTGTGAATGAAGATGTTGTAAAATGTGCAGGATGTGATAAGTTGAAGGAGGAAACTCTGCTAGTCAGAAAAAGTGACTTTGTGCTCTTTATGGCAGAAATAATCAACTCTTCGGCACAGTCAAAAAGTCGCAATGAAAGGATTAAAATAATTGGTAATCTGGTAATGGTGGAGGAGTTGCAACATTCATACAGAATGAAATGAGTTACAAGATAATGCATGTAAACACTGAGCATGAATCAATTGTGGTTAAGGTGTGGACTGACAGAGGTGATATAGATATAATTAACTTTTATAATCCATGCGGGAAATTAAGTCAAGGTATATTGGAGGATGTAGGGGGATCATTGCAAAATAATGTAATATGGTGTGGGGATTTTAATTCACATAATTCATTGTGGGGGAGCAATAGCACAGATGCTAATGGTGTAGTTGTAGAAGAATTTATAGATGATCACTGTTTGGTGTGTATTAATAATGGGGAGGGAACACGGTATAATTGCACTCAAAACAGAAGCAGCACTTGACCTAACATTTGTAAATAGTACTTTAGCAGGTGTAAGCACATGGAAAGTAATAAAGCATACTACAATGGGCAGCGATCACTACCCCGTAGTGACTAAAGTTGGTGTAAAAATTTATTTTGATAAGGGAAAGAAAATTCCTAGATGGAAGTTGGAAAATGCTAACTGGGATGCTTACCAAGAGATAAGTGCAACGAGATGTGAGGGAATTAAAGAAGATTATCAAATGGATGTAAACATATTTAATGGTGAACTAGTTAATGAAATAATTCAGTCTGCTGAGGAAACAATCCCAAAGAGTACAGGAACTAAACGTATTAAGAATGTACCTTGGTGGAATAGCGACTGTAGCAAAGCCATAAAAACAGAAATAAAGCATTTAGGGAACTCAAAAAACTTCATTCGCAGGATGCTTTGATCCAGTATAAAAGGGCACAGGCAATAGTAAGGAAAACAATAAGAACCCCAAAACGCACATTTTGGAGGCAATATTGTAGCAGTATAGGAAGAGAAGTAAAGCTTTCAGATGTCTGGGCCATGATCAGGAGAATGGGTGGGATCAGAAGGAGTTATAAGTTACCAGTGATGAATAATGGGGATAAAATGGCTGTCAGCAACCTAGAAAAGGCTGAACTTCTGGCGCAAACATTCAGGAAAGTTCACAGCTCCGACAATCTAACAGATGAGGCCAGGCGCTGTAGAAATAGAGTTTAATTGGAGAAATCTAAAATATTAGAGAAAAAAGAGACATCAGAAGATCCAATAGACCTGCCTTTTAGTAGGTTTGAATTGAGAAGAGCAATAACTTGTGCACGTCAGACCACACCTGGTAAAGATGGCGTATGCTATAAAATGTTAGAGAACATGGCAGATAACACTCTGGTCACTGTGTTAAGACTGGATAACAGAGTTTGGGAAACTGGACAACTTCCTTCAGTGTGGAAACAAGCCGTAATAGTGCCTATTCTAAAACCAGGGAAAGACCCCTCAGATCCATATAGTTACAGACCTATTGCCCAAACCTCTCATTTATGTAAAATTATGGAGCGAATGGTTACAGAGAGATTAACCTATTTCCTGGAAAGTAAAGCTCTTTTATCTCCACATCAAAGTGGGTTCTGTAGGGGTCGCAATACTATGGACTTTGTCTTATGCTTGGAGTCAGACATCAGGAAAGCACAGACCAACAAAGAAGTAGTAACAGCTGTCTTCTTTGATGTGGAAAAAGGATATGATATGCTCTGGAAAGAAGGGTTACTCATTAAATTGAATTCATTGGGAATTGGTGGTAGAGCATATAATTGGGTGAAGGACTTTTTATTTGACAGGAAAATACAGGTAGGAGTAGATGCAGAATATTCAAATGTATATGCAGTGGATTATGGAACTCCACAGGGTAATGTATGTAGTCCGTTATTATTCAATATAATGATCAATGATAGATTTTCTCAGGTTGAGCAAAATATAGGAAAGTCTATGTACGCGGATGATGGAGCTCTTTGGATAAGAGGCCGCAATGTATCATTTGTTAATAAGAAAATGCAAGCTGCAATAGCTGAGGTGGAGAAATGGGCGAATAAATGGGGATTCAAGTTATCAGTAGCAAAAACACAAGTTATTTGTTTCTTAAAACGGCGTAAAATCGCACCCATTTCCCTAAAACTGTATGATCAACCTCTGGAGCAAGTCAAAGCTGTAGATTTCTGGGGATTTGGTTTGATGAAAAGCTCACATGGAACATTCATTTAGACAAAATCAGGAGCAAATGTAAAAAAGTCATCAATATACTGCGTTGTTTGACAGGACAGTAGTGGGGAGCAAGTAGAGCATCTTTACAACATATATACTGGGCTCTCATGAGATCTGTCCTTGACTATGGGTGTGTAGCTTACATGTCAGCAGCAGAATCAAACCTCAAGAAATGAGATGTACTACAAGCTCAGGCTTTTAGAATCATTAGTGGATCATTCAGAACATCTCCGGTATCAGCAATGCAAGTGGAAGTGGGAGAAATGCCCCTACGGATTAGAAGAATAAAATGAATGCTGGTATACTGGGTTAATCTTCAGGGGCATTATGAAACTCACCCTACCAAAAGTGTTTTGACAGACTGCTGGGAACATAAGCTTTGGGTGGGTAGGTGATGCAAAGGCAGAAAACATAGGGTTATGTCAATTCCAATATTGCTCTACAGTTTCATTTTCCTCCATTCCTCCCTGGTTATTCCCCTTACCAAATGTTGACCTCAATATACAGCAGGAATTGAAGGCGAAGTCAAAGAAAATTCCAGCATGACGCATAGTCCAGAACTATTCTGATCAGCACTCCACAGACTCCGTGTTCTTATTTACAGACGGTTCCAAAGATCCAGAGACAGGGTGTGCCGGTGCAGCAGTTTATATCCCAGTGAGTGAGACCTACATCAAGAAACAAGCATCAAATGATGTGTCAGTATATACTACAGAAATATTGGCAATATTATTGGCCCTGCAGTGGATAGAGGAGAGGGAAATAAAAAACACCGTTATTGCATCTGACAGTTTTTCAGCACTCACAAGCATAGGATCTGGTAGATCATCAGTCAGAACGGATATAATTAATGAAATATTTCTCATTATGCATAGGATGGAAATACAAGGCACAGGTACACGATTCATATGGGTTCCTGCTCATGTTGGTGTGGAAGGAAATGAGCAGGTAGACATTCTGGCCAAACAAACACTAAGAATTAAGAATATAGAATTACAAATTCCATTAAGTAAAGCTGAGGCTAAACCATCCATCAAGAACTATGCACAAAAAGGGATGAGCAGGAAACTGGAAGGTATATGTAGAATATACAGAAACATGTTGGAGCAGGGAGAAAGGTGGGCTGGAAAAGAAGGGAAGAAAATATCATCACTCGACTAAGAATTGGACATGCAGGTCTTAATCAAACATTATATCGAATAGGCAAGCACCCAACTGGGAAATGTACACACTGTAACCAGCCAGAAACTGTTGAACACGTACTGATACACTGCAGTAATTACACTATCCAGAGGAATCACCTTTTTCAGACACTAAGGAAGGCAAAACATCACAACTTTTCAGTGTCAGGTCTATTGGGGAATAAAGCAGATAATATATACAGTGAAATTATTCAGTTTTTGAGAAAAACTGATTTAGTTAAAAGAATCTAGAGTTTTCATTATCATTTTTTAAAATTTATTTATTTAATTTTTTTAGTTCTATTTTCTTTCTGCACAATCTTCTGTTCCACTCCAGTCCAGGTGGTGGCGGTAATGCACCTCTAAGATGGTTTGCCAACCGCCAATAAACACCAAAGAAGAAGAAGGAGGAGATGCGCCATGAAGAGGACTCTTTTCTTTAAATTGCTCTGTGCTGCCTTTATTTGCATCGGATCTTTTACAGTTTACGTCGTTTGGAATTTAAAGGGTAAAACAGCCCAAACATCAGAGTATATGAATGAACTACTTTCTATTACCCTCCATGGTATTCATAGTAATCTAGCTAGCTTACATTGCACTGCCTCCTCGGTCTGACGTCTATCTTCCTGTCAGTTAACCGAGCTCAGATCACACTGTGAGATGGTAAAGTGGTCCTGATGTGGCGGTGAACATTAACATTACGTTGTATTCTGTAGATCAGATGAGTGACCAGACGCTGGAGTATTTCCTGAGTCAGAGTCAGATCAAGAAGAGGGACGCTTCCTCGGTCCGATGGTCGCACGCTGTGAACAGCAGGAGCAGGCTGACGGAGGCGCTCTCAGGTGGATGGATTCTACACCTTGTTCTTCTTCAGGGGGTTTATGTGTCCATATCTCTGTTTCAGAGTCAGGTGCACTCTGTTATCATGTATAATTAGGATCAAGTCATGTTCATGGTCTCTTCTCCTTTATTCTTTAAATAGCTGTATCTTCTTTTTGATTTGTTACTTTAATCCCCCCTCATTGTCTTTTACATGCTTTGACGGTTTTACTTGATTCCACATAATAAAGTTGATCCAACGATACATCATTATAGTCACAGTAGGCAAATACAATCAATAAAGCAGTTAAATCAAGTTCTCTGGACTAAATATTACACTTCAGTACCACTGGTCTTCAATAAATCCTAAATTCTAATGTGTACTTGCTGTTGAGGCTTTTGTCAGAGAGACATTGATTTAAATATGTGGTGATTTGTCAGGCTGTATTGTATTGTATTCTATTTTATTGCTCCATATGCACTCAATTTCCGGTTTAATAAATCCACATTGCTAAAACACTCAGTAATACATGGGGTGGAAAGAGTATTAGAGACACCTCTCCTTGAACTGCCTCCAAAATAAGCATAAAGTTGAATCAACACCAAAAGAATACAAACAAAAAGTGAACATTAGAACCTTCATGAAGGTAGGATTTATATGTATGATTTAGTCTGAAGTGAACAGGCATGATGACAATGTCAATTCACAGCTAAATGAACAGTGAAAGACATTTTAATTCTGTGTTGACCCAGCAGTTGTCCCGGGTTCATCACTCATCATTTTGACCAACAACTTTCACCCGTAGGTCCCACTCATATGATCGAGGCCGACATAATCATGAGAGGTCGTGACCCCAAAGAGCCAATCATGGGACATCCCCCTGACACAGACGGTGACATCACACTGAAGGAGTGGCTGGAAGGAGTGAGGGATTATGACAAGGGAATCAAACTAGACTTCAAGAGGTGAGACGCATCTTCTATCCCTTCTATGTAATGTGTGGTTGTGTGTGATGCTAACGCTGTGGTGTACTCTCCACACAGCCTGGAGGCGGTGTCTCCATCTGTCATTTTGCTAGAGGAGGTGCTGGCTCAGCCGGGCTATCCTGTGTGGATCAATGCAGATATCCTCTCTGGTCCTGGGGGACAGGCCAGACCTCTGGAACCTCAGGCTTTCCTTTCTGCTGTGAGAAGTCTTCCTACTCACACTGTGCTTTCACTTGGATGGACTACAGGATGGACTGCTGGGACAGATAACACAGGTGAAGTACCACTGGCCAGTACCACTGGCTGGGTTTATGTGGATGCCTTGATTCTATTAATTAATTATAGAAGAATATAACATGTAAACACTTCAGTCAGAGTATTCATTCTGAGAGAAGTTTTATTCAGATTCAGTAGTAGACAAGACACTGTGAGACCACTCTCACTGATTCATTTATGAAACCTGACACACAGAGCTAACAGCAGGCCAGCAAGGTGCTTGTTAGTGCTAAACCCTAAATACCAGGTCAATACCAGTATCAATATTGGAAAGCCTTAAAAAACAGATAGCAATGCATTTTTGGTCAAAATGACTGAATGTGTACTGTGGGACAATAGATTTGTCCATACTGTTATCCTGAAGTAGCAGTCACTTTGATAGCTCTGCTTGTATTTACAGGATATTTATATACATGATATATAATATGATGAGGAATCTTGATTTGTGGGGTATATCATTTACTAGGTTTCCTAAAAGCAGACACTCCCATCTGGTTCTTTTATCTATAAACTATCCATGTGACGAAGGCTGCTTTGCACACAAATACAAAAGTAAACCAATAATAAGTGGCGACTGCGCTCAACCAGGCTAAGCTTACTTTTAGTGTCAGGGGCACAAAAGCTATATTTTTTATTTAATTTTTTGATCGATGCTTCTCTTTTTTAACATTAAACATCTAGTATGCACAAAATGCAGGGACAGGCTGCTATTAGATCACTAAATCATTTTAGTATTGAAGTTTGATAGCATTTTTTCCGATCTTAATCCAGTATCGAATCCGCTTACTGAATCTGATTTCACTATTGAATCTGCTTACCAAATCTGAATCCATTCAAATCTCTCATTGAATCCATCTTGTAGACATTTTGTGCCATAGATGCCTGGTATACATTGTAAAATAAATGTTCATATAGAAGCAGAAAATATGAAATTTTCATTAAATATGTGTCTGGCTTTGATACAACAGCAGCCTATTGACTTAATGTGGCACACCTTATTTTTTACAAGCAACTTTCTCCAAATACTCAAGGTCCTGATTCAGAACTATGAAGCTGATGACCATAAATTATTGATATGAATGAAAGTTTTCATGGGAGAATGCAACTTCTGAAATTGACATGATGTGATCAGCTGACATCAAGTCACTTATAGAATAAACGCTAATTAGTGACAACTAATAAGATCATTTTAACCAGTGAAAGTGATGGTCAGTGACGGCTACAAAATGAGAAGCTGGTACTTGAACGCCTTGAACACTGCTCTTTGCTATTAAGAAAGAGAGGAGAGATAACAGATCCGTTAGCATGGGAGCTTGGCTCTCATTTGCACACTCTTATTTTCACTTGAATATCCAAGCAAAATGCTTGCACTGTAGAACTCTGTCAACACAGGCCCAGCTTTTCCAAAAGCCTTCCTATGATTCGGCGTGTTGTGCTTGTGAGAACTGTTGTGATTACTTGCTAAAGAACATGCAAACTGCATACTAGGTTGCATTGCCTACAATGACAATAAAACATCTTGAATCATCTTAATCAGTGAACACATACACACACAACAGAATGGAGTCCTCTCTGTGTCACTGGTCCTTTATGCTTTGGTTTGGTCTGTCAACTCCTGAGAAACATACTTGGCAGATGTTCAATTTTCACTGAACGACAGTGTGTGTGTGTGTGTGTGTGTGTTCATGGTAATGAAGGAACATGTCACCCATTGCAGCAGTGTGGCTCATACTGATGTGTTTTTTATATATATTGTTTTTTTATAACAATGGAGCTCTATTGCACAGAGGAATAAGATATATCAGAACAGAGTGTCATCTTGAATACATGGTTTGTGAAACCTGTAGATACTGTTAGAAGAAAGCTTGCATGTTGATTTGTTTTGTTTGAATATGTCTTCAGGTTACAGCTGGGATATGGTGCGTGAGATGGAGGAGATATGTAGAACCCTTAAACATCCTGTCACCTTCCCAGTACGCGCAGCTCTCCTGGCCCAGTCCTTCTCCCAGCTCACGTGGCTGCTGCAGCAGTCAGAAAGGTGATTATCAACACAGTGACTCCAGTCACTCACATCAGCATTATTTGATCTCTGTTTAGTCAACCTGGCAAAAATCTCATAAATATG
This sequence comes from Sebastes fasciatus, assembly GCF_043250625.1. Taxonomy (NCBI): domain Eukaryota; kingdom Metazoa; phylum Chordata; class Actinopteri; order Perciformes; family Sebastidae; genus Sebastes; species Sebastes fasciatus. Next base: position 2,617,347 of record NC_133800.1, read on the forward strand.
GCCATTGTGTGAGAATCATGAAATGAGGACTTGCAGTAAACATAGTCTTAACATGAATCATTTCAAACGCTTGTTTCTGAGTCTGGCGAAATGCATAGGGATTTAGTGTACATTTGCAGCAACTTGCACTTCAGTTCCATTTAGTATGGGTCTGTGCAAAGACCCATAAACTGCCAACGACCCATAGAGCCACAATGGCCACATTTATGGGAAATATTCCAGGTTGAAATAAACCGGAATTATCATTTAATTTCTTTGGTGAGTTTAGGTTTAAACAATTTCAACAAAGTCACAGTGCTTTCAGGATTTACCCCCATCAGCACTGATGAACAGTAGTCAGGCTTTTAGTAGTAGTAATAGTTGTCTTTTTTTTTTTGTATAATTCATTAAAAATCAAAGGCAACTTGTTCCAGTGAGAATAAAACTGGAGAATGCAACTTTTGAAATTGACATGCGATCAGCTGACATCAAGTTACTTAAAGAATAAACGCTAATTAGTGACAACTAATAAGATCATTTTAACCAGTGAAAGTGACGGTCAGCAACTGCAACTGCTTCCCAGTGGGTATTGCATATCTACTTGCAACACATGACACGCATCACAGAGAAAGACAGAGACAGAGATAATTGTATTATTAAGTTCAGGTTGCTGAACTGTAGACCCATCCGTGCTGTAGTTCAGCCTGTGACAGCACAAAATGTCGAAAAAGTCAAAAGTACTGTATGGTAGCATAAAGTAGTAGTAGCCCAAACCGTAGACTTGGCCTGGGAACTGGAGGGTGGCCGGTTCAAGTCCAGCACAAACCAGTCGGTACAGAGTGGGGATTGGTAGCTAGAGAGGTGCCAGTTCACCACCTGGGAACTGCAGTGGTGCCCTTGGGTAAGGCACCGAACCCCTAACTGCTCAGGGCGCTGTGCTATGCAGCAACCCCGTCACTCTGACATCTCTCCACAAATGCATGTAATACCTTGGAGCTGTTCATTAAATGCTTGTGCTTTCCCACGTTGTACAGGTACACTCTAACAGTGTGGACCAGCCAGAACGACAAGTTCACACTACAGGACTTACTGCCCTACAAAAAAGTATTTGACATCAGTAGGATCTACTACGACCTGCCGGACTCTCAATGGACATAACTTCGTATGACATCGCAAGACAATAACTGAAAGTCTGCCAGCACATACTGAGAAGTATGTCTGGTGGTAGTTTCTTAACTCTGACACCAGACCAACGCCCAATAGTGGAGAGGGAAAAGTGGAACTTGTCTCTGCCAAACCTTTCCTGTGGTTTGTCTGCCATGGACAAACATCATGATATGCTACAGCAGTGGTTCCTAATCTGGGGTCGGGACCACCCAGGGGGTTGCAAGATAAATCTTACGCCAAATTCACAACAGAGCAGTGGTGGTTGCTCCCGAGCTCACCAAGCTGTGTCCGGTGAAGTGCTGCTAAACTAAAAGTTGGAAAAAATTTAACTTTTAGTGGCGAAATGTGGCCAGAGAGTACAATCAGTTAACAGATCCTGTGACTGCTGTGACATGTTGACCTATGTTTTAAAGAGTTTTCTCCCACCTGAAACACATGAACATGACTCCGGGCTGCAGAAAGATGTAATGATTGTGGCAAGCCACACTTCGTCTCAGTGTGAATTTGGCATTAGGTGTCATGATTAATAAGATAGAAAAGAAGTTGAGAAAATACTGTATTTCTGTTTCTCTACATAAATGATGCTTATATTTTATGACTTTTCTGTAATGGTTGTGTTTTCCTTGTGAAATACTGTAGAGATATACTTCTTATGGGCTTCAAAAGTGTTACAATGAAATAATCTGAGAAGGGAACATCACTCTTGTTTTGTTTTTTATTTTGCTTTAGTGGATACCAGCTTCATATCCCATGAAGAGAGCCTATCACTGATCTGCAGCTACTCAGGAGGTACTGCTCTTTGACAGCTGGAGCTATCGCTAGCAGGTCTGCTATCAGGCCTGCAGCTAATGCTATCTGGAGTGCCCGTGATATCTATTACAAATGTGTTATTGTCTCCTATTCTAAAATGGTGTATTTGAATATTTCTACTGGGGTCCCTAAACAGTCTTGAATTACATAAATTGGGTATCACTCTAAAGCTGAGACTCTTGTGGATCCAATGAGCCCAACTGGATTCATGTGTGATGATGTTAGTCCCCATAGGAGACATTTCATTGTAGTGAGACCATTTTTTTAAAACTTGACATCACTGTATAAAATGACCTGTGGTGACCTCTAGGATAATCACAGCCTCATGAAACTTTACAACCACAAACTAGAGATCTAGAGCATTCAGAGGATGGATGGATCAAACTAGAGACCTAGAGCATTCAGAGGATGGATGGATCAAACTAGAGACCTAGAGCATTCAGAGGATGGATGGATCAAACTAGAGACTTAGAGCATTCAGAGGATGGATGGATCAAACTAGAGACCTAGAGCATTCAGAGGATGGATGGCTTTCCTAGCTAGATTGGCAATAAGGGGGTTTCTGAGCAGTTACCAGAACAGAACTGCTCGCCATCCAATCATCGAAAAATGAAATTCTTGTAGAAATCTCCAAATGTGAAAGTTTTTTGATACCAAATCACAGCATGGCTTTTCTTTGGTGCTCCTTAAGGTCTTAGTGTCTTATTGTGGTATTTTGGAGGGATTATTGACAATTTTTATCAATTATCGAGTGGTTAAAAAAAAGGTTAGATTTAGCACCAAATGTGTGTAACAAAATGGTATCAACCCCAAAATTGCTGCAACAATTTATGAGATATAATAGAGCATGAGGATGACCATCACAAACTCATATCATCATGTCTTAAGCCCTGATACACTTTAATAATTTATTTATTTATTGTGTACAGTATCTTTTTAATGAACATCGTGAAACAGACATCAACTGTCTGTGAACACCAGACAAAAAACACTCACAGCATAGATTGATTGAAAGGGATCATCAACCAGGACGGCCGGAAAAAGACCAAGGAGGACCTTTACATCCAACAGTTTGCCATCTTTCCCCATACGGCCACCTGTGATCATGTGACAAGAATTCCGTACTACATCATGTGATTAAAACAAAACCATCTCCATATCAACTAAACGACTCCATCCACTGAGAAAGGAAACAAGATGTTTTTGAAAGGACATTGTGTTTAGAAGTTTTTGGTCAAACTATGTAGCTGTTCTGGAAAAATGCTAAAGTACATACATTTTTTAATTTTCTCAGGTAATTATAATGCAAAATTTCACACTAAAGTTACAATTTTCTTGACTTTTTTTGTATGTTTCATTACATAGAGCTCAAACCATGTGGTGGGTATGACGATGTGAAATGATGTCATGAAAGGTCTAAAAACAGGATATCAATGAAGGCTCAGAATGCCTAAACTGTATTTTGTCTTAAAAGTACACATGTGCTGGCATCAGCAGTGGCCTCATAGGTATACAGCAATGTATGATACTGGTAGGAGCACATGCATTTTCTACTGATACTTATTATTAACATAGAATTGTATTCTAGTGGCCAAAAGTTTCCTTGAAGTTGGCCAGCTGTTTTATCTGCTCACTGCATTGAGTGGCGTCTCCACAGCATTTTTTTTTTTTTTAGATCCCTCTGGAAAACAGGTGCACAGGGTAGAACAGGCTTTGGCCCTGTAAGAACACCATTCAATGTCTTGCTACTTCCACTCAAAGGGTTGGAAGAGCTAGAGCTGACCCCTATATCTGGTATAGGAGCATGGGGATTCAGAGGAGGGAGGTATCTAGGGCGAGTGTGGGTGATGTGATCCAGAAGGGCTCCTGAGCCTCTTCGCTCCAGCCCGGCAGTGCCTTGTCTCTGGACAGTGCCCTCCAAGGACTCCCTGGATCCTGACAGAGTAAAGGATCTGCTGTTGACCAGCTTGTGTTTTTCTGGTCCAACTCCAGCCCCACCACCATTCTTGGAGCTATTATCTTGGCTGCCAAACTGTGGTAACTGAGAGTCTGAACTGTAGTGCTCAATACCAATGTTCCGCCGACAGACCACATTTTGCAGACTCAAAACATTATATTTTCTGAGACTCTCAGAGGAATCTCCATCCACAGGACTGGATTCATGGGGAAAGGGGAGGCTGTCTTGATGTAAGTTTGGGTGTGAGGCAGAATGGGCTGAACTTGCAGCACTGTCATATGACATCTTTCTACCAAAGCCTCTTCTTCTACGTCCTCCCCTTTTCTCATTTCCTGACATATTCTCTAGTGCATTTAGAAGCCCTGTTGTGTCTTTGACATCAATGCTGTCAACTCCTCATTAGGTGTAATTTCCACTGGATCCTCTGTCAGAGAGGAGGCCTGGCTCTGCTGGAGCAACAGGGAAGGACTTTTGGACCACTGCTCTGAGTGTAGCCCCTGGAGAGTGAGTGGCTTATCCACACCAGGAACACGTAAAGGACTAAGATGTTGGATTAGAGAACCTGGGCTACCAGGTTGGGGAGAAGCACTTGATGTGAAGCTCTGTGAAGGAGTTTGTAGCTGGACCTCATTTGGAGACAAGCAACAAGATGTTGGGGTGTAATGCAGACGCTCCTCAAGGTCTGGAGGTGGAAGGACATTGAGGTACTGCTTTGTCATCTGATGGCCGGATGGCAGTTTGTTGGTGGTGATGATGATTACGTCCTTACCCTTCGCTTTACAGGCATCCAGGAGAACCCAGAGGATGTCCCTGTTGCCTGAATTGACTGCATGAACCAGTGCTGATAAGCCTGCATGATCCTCCAGCGTTGGATCAGCTCCACTGCTCAGCAGGAGTGACAGAGTTTCAGTTCCAGTTTGTTCGAGGCATGCATGCATCAGAGCTGTTTTCCCCATCTTGTCTTGGATGTTTGGATCTGCACCATTTTCCAGAAGATACCTAATGGGAGTAAATATCCCATTTATTACACCAGGAAAGAGGAAGCCAGTAATCCTCACCAAACCACATGCTTTTAAGAATCAATAGCATACATGCATCCAGATAGAACATACTGAACCATCTTGTGTTTGGGCACACTCTGTGAATCTGTATGGCGCGTCTTGCAGGCCACCATAAGTGGTGTCTCGCCATATTCATTACTTTCGTTTATGTAGGCTTCTCCCTCCAGGAGCCGCCTAGTCAGACGCAGACGACTCAAATAGACAGCCTTCAGCAGAGAATTGCCATCGGTTCGAACCTCTCTTGACTCATCCATCGGCTGCCTCTAATCCACCTTCACTGTCTTTGATGAAGGATTGTTACATTTGTCCAAAGGTGCACACAGCCCAGTCCCTGCAATAGAGGAAGAGGAACATTTAAATACTCAGGTGTAATCCATCAGGTGGGCAGCTGTTGGTGGCGTTTCTTGTGTGGGTCCTCAAACCACACCGGAACTTAAAGGTCCCATATCGTTCCTATTTTCAGGTTCATACTTGTATTTTGTGTTTCTACTAGAACATGTTTACATGCTGTAATGTAAAAAAAAAAAAAAACTTTACTTTCCTCATACTGTCTGCCTGAATATACCTGTATTCACCCTCTGTCTGAAACACTCCGTTTTAATACATTTCAACGGAATTGCAATGGAAATGTGTTGCTAGGCAACAGCTTGGGTCCATGTTTACTTCCTGTTTGCTGATGTCATTAACATACACTGCAACCAGAAATAAACTGGGACACATTTAGAATGTTTATGTTTAAAACTGTGTAATGGTCTAAATATTGTATATTTGTGACATCACAAGTGGACAGAAATCCTAATGGCTTGTTCAAACGCAAAATTTCTGACTACGGGCTGTGTGTATTTCTCCGTATATTGAACGTTTTGATAGTTTAACAGTATTTATAAAGCACTTAACCTAAAGACGTGAAAATCTCACTTTTTACAATATGAGACCTTTAAACACATAAACTGCAGTCCCCATTTGTTTGATCCACATTTTTTTTTCTGTCTGATTCCAGACTCCTCCAAACACATCCCAGTCTTTGCACATATTATATACTGTACGTCTGCACTCTGAGATTCTCACATACTTGCTATAAAAAAAGATGTTTTTTAAAATGTCTTACATCAGGGTAACATGCACATAACATGTAGGCTACTGTACATTGTGATACTGCTTTTTGTGCATAATATACATTGTATATACTGTAGTACCTTTTCCACGACAGGAACTTAACTTTAGCCATTATCACAGGTTCTGTTTCCACTGAACAAGGTCCTGAACCTAAATTTGGGCATTGCTCAGGAGATACAAGTACTAAATTCCAGTTCCAGGTACTCGTGAGGGAAAGAGATGTGACAGCTGTTTGCAACACCGCAAACATGGCAATTAATTACGTATGCAAGGAAGTTTGTTACAATATTCAGGCGTTACTCTGATTTAAAATACCTGATTTGTGTTTTTCTGCTTTGCTGGGCCGGCAGCCAACCTGGGATGCACCTGGGTTTGGAGAGCTGGTCAGCAGGGTGGGAACTGGTCTGGTGTATTCTCTTTGCTCCATTCTGTCGACCCCCTACTGTAGGTGGGGCTCTTATGTTGATTTAATGATGCTGATGTTCAAAAGTCATTACATGTAAATGTGAAAGAAAGTCAATATCAGCTTCGTTTGTCGTCCCACAATTGAACTGCATTCACCTACACAGCACATCAAAATGACAACCTTAGTCTTGGTATCCTGGTGTATTCTAATGGCATGTATCTAAAACATTCTGCTTTGTAAAACACATTAGAAAACAAAGAACCTAGAACCAATACCTTACAGGGACTGTTTGTAAGAATCAGAAATGTCTTGTTAACAGCAACACCTGTGGTCGTTAAGTCAACAAAAGTCAGACGGGCTTCACTAGATACAACCAAGAGGTTTTGGTGCTTCTGTCTAGTTTGTGTTGGAGTCTTGTCTGAACAGCGTAGCCACACGCGAGCGCGCATGGGACACCGACCTGCAATGATTTATACGTGTGAGAAGTTACAAACAGTCCCTTTAAATATATGCTGATTGATAGCCACTTTTAAATCTGGTAGTATTGTTTTTTAAAAGGCTGATGTCCTTCTCCAATGTGTGACCGATGTGTCGGTTTATAACAGTCAGTATGATGTCAGTATGAAATGCTCACATTTACTGTTCTGCTGTTCTATTCTTTCCCTCTTACTGATCCATCTATTCCAGTTTGTGATTTCCTGTTTATTGTGCTTTTATATAGAGAAGGGATTTATTGTCCACCACATCTAAAGATGCTTTCACTGTCACCTCGGTGGTTTTCAATGTAAACACATGGGCCTCTGTGGCATGGAGCTAGGGAGTGGCTGCCCCCCCATGTGAACATGCACAGGTCTTTGCTGCTACATTCGGAGATGGTTCAACTTTTTCAACTTGCCACCATGGCTTGCCGTGTGACCATGGCAACCACAAAAACTGTATTGTGGGGGGAAACAATACAGGAGCTTTTACACTGTAAATACTAACATTGGATTTAGTAAACTAGAAGTGCACTCGGAGAGCGCAGACCTCCGCCAAGGCAGGTTTCTTCTGCATTTGGCCGCAGGTTCTTATCCACATCACACCTTCTGTCCTCTCTTGAAATATACCTGGGAAATGATCTTTCTCCATCCTTGGAAATCTGCTGCAGATATGTCCAAAAATCTAGCATTCGTTGTATCCAGCAAATATATCATAAACTTTTCATCTCTAATGTAAAAAGTATGTAAACGTGTGAAATGGACTGTAAATACACAGTTTTGGTGGTTGCCGAGTTTGAGTGAGAAAACAATTCATGAATTTAAAAAGATGTCATTGAATGCATTGTGTGTGAAAAGAATGGAAAGGTCTCCACATTTTATTCCTCACTGACTGCTGTTGTGCTGACAGTGTGAACTCCGAAGGGAGAAATGTGTAACCAATGGGGCAAAAGCGTGAGCACGTATAGGTCATAATGTGTCTTAACTAGTAAGAGTATATACTGTAGCATCTATAGTAGATCATTCAGTAATTAAATATACTGGCATAGCAGACGAAAGATGGTTAGATGCTCCCATGAATGAACCACACTTCCGCTATAATAAAGTGTTCAGGGTGATTTGTGGCTTTGAGGCTATAGATCCGGTATGCCTCTAGTTGCTTGAGGCGTTTGATTTTGTCACCATTCTAATATCCGAAACCTGTGGCATTGATGCCTGTAACTTTCAATGTGGAGTCACTTGTTGAGACATCAGATGGTGCCTGACATACAAGCGGTCAGATACCCTGTCCCTCAGTTTTCTTTTAGTCTAACCTATTTAAAATCAACCACAGGGGCACTCGAGCCTGTAGACAACATCGGTGGTGCTACAGGTTCATGCAACCCAATTAATGTGACGGTCTTGTGAAGTTACCATGTTGCCATTTTGTAACACTTCCCATGCGAAATTCAGCTCGTCTGTAAAATGCCATACAAAATATATGATCATGTAAAGGATAAACCCTTTTTCAAATAAATACAGTAAAGGTGTTTTTTTTTAGATTTCCAACACCTGTAAATAACTACAAATGAAATGACTAAAAGTCCAGGATTTATACGGTTCTGGTTTTATTTTTCTTAATTCACTTCATTGCTCGATGCTCTCATAGACTTCAAATCTGTACTGGATGCCGTTCTCCTCCTGTAGCTCTTGTGGCACTCCTGGAAACCTGTAGGCGGGACAAACATTACTGTATGTTTTATCTTGTATACACATAATATTAAAGGTTTAAAGGTCCCATATTGAAAAAAGTGAGATTTTCAGGTCTTTTATATTATAAAGCAGGTTTAAGTGCTATATAAATACTGTTAAACTATCAAAACGCTCAATATACGGAAAGATACACACTGCCCGTATTCAGAAATTGTGCGTTTGAAACAAGCCGCTAGGATTTCTGTCCATTTGTGATGTCACAAATATACAATATTTAGACAATTACAGTTTTAAACATTCTAAATGGGTCCCAATTTGTTTCCTGTTGCAGTGTATGTAAATAACATCAGCTGACAGGAATTAAACATGGACCCAAACTGTTGCCTAGCAATGCAATTCCATTGCAATTCCATTGAAATGCACTAAAACGCAGCGTTTCAGACAGAGGGTGAATACAGGTATATTCAGGCAGACAGTACGATGAAAATAATGTGTTGTAAGCATGTAAACATGTTCTAGTAGAAACACAAAATACAAGTATGAACCTGAAAATGAGCATGATATGGGACCTTTAAGGGCAGTCAGTGCATTATTCAAAATTCAGGGGAAGTTCCTAATTTCAGCAGCCAACAGCTGTCAGTAATGAAAAACAAAACATTTGGTTTTACTACCATGATTTTTAAATGGATTTGGATTTGCTTTTGAAAAACTGTGCAAATAAGGCTTTATAATGTTGAGTGAATCAACTTTAAGGGACAATTCGGTTCGTCAAACTTATTCAGATGAGAAAACTAAAGCGAACAGAAAGAAATATGACCCAGACTGTCTCCTGTAAACATCCATCGCAGTTCACAGACCCGTGTCCTGCTTCAGCTCTGACCTACTGCACTTACTGTGGTTGTGCACACAGATTTCCTGTACTATGAGGGATTATTAGCAATATTTCAGGTGTGCTCACTTTCAGTTTGGCCTCCAAATTAAGTTGTTTAGATCTGGATAAACTGTTGGTTTGTTTCTGTCTGATCATCTGACTGACCCATCTGATGTCAACTTGCGCCAATATCTCAGTAAATACTTTGGTTAGTACAAGATTATCATAACTGACAGAAATGACACAAGTTGTAATAAACCTGAATTACTGATCTTACTCTGGCAGTAGACGATATTTGTCTGGACTGATTTCAGGGAGGAACGTGTCGCACTCAAACTGCTTCAGGATTCGTGTGACGAACAGTCTCCTGGTCCCCAGGCTCTCCATCAACTCCTGGGTAGCCCAAAGCAACAAAAACATAATTACAGAAAGAAAAAGGCTGTGTGTATGCAGAAGTGTGTGTAATTTCAGTTCATCCTTTAGTGGTTCACCATGACCAGCATTGATAGCGGCAACCAGTATGACAGTAAAATTGGATAAATAAAATAATTAACACTGGATAATTATTTAGATCGCATTTCCCGTTGTTCACTAGTAATTAGATACTTAAACATATCTTCATTGGTTATTTGAAAATGGTCAATTTCTGCAGCAGTTTTTCACCAAGATTCAAAAACAATGACAAACATTTTTAATTAAAGACTGAACATTTAAAAGGGACTGTTTGTAACTGCGATGGACTGGCGACCTGTCCAGGGTGTACCCTGCCTTCGCCCAATGTCGGCTGGGATCGGCTCCAGCCCCCCCGCGACCCCTAACGGGATAAGCGGTTGCAGATGGATGGATGGATGGATGGATGTTTGTAACTTCTTACACGTATAAATCATTGCGGGTCGGTGTCCCATGCACGCTCACGTGTGGCTACGCTGTTCAGACTCAGACTCCAACACAAACTACACGGAAGCACCAAAACCTTTTGGTTGTATCTAGTGAAGCCCGTCTGTTAAACAGTGTTGGGCGCGGTCGGAGGACGCGGGGGAGACCGTAGCTTTGGTCTCCAGGGCCGGAGTCTCTGCTGTACTCTGCTCCTCTGCCTGCCTTCACTCACACACCGCGCTCGTTCTCACTCGCTCCAGCTCTCACGTGCATGCTGCTCACTCCACACTGCAGAAGAGTTAGTTTAGCTCTGAGAATATCTAGTGAATGTACAGTAGACATTTGTGCAGAAATAACTGCTGCAGCTCCTCCAGACCAACAGAGGTTTCCCGTGTCTTGTGAAGTGACGGGGCTCCGCAGAAAGAAACGTTATCGTCTCCAACCAAAACTCCGGTGTCTCCCCTGTTCCCTCCGGCCGCGGTCGGGAGGCTGAGGCAGGAAAAGCCAACACTAGGATCAGCATTGATTCATGGAGAGACCTTCGTCTGGTCAGCTAACATTACTGCCAAGCAGCTGAAATATAGAGTGATATTGTGCTTTTAGCTGACGTGTGTCTCCTCACTGTTTTGAGTGATGCTCGTTCATGTCTATGTAGAGCGAGCACAAGCGCCAGCAACAGGACGCTGACTTTAGTTGACTTAACGGCCACAGGTGTCGCTGTTAACAAGCAATTTCAAACAGTCCCTTTAAAGAATGTGTGTGACGTAAGTAAAATTCCACGACAGTCAGTTTTTTACAGATTTTAAAACATCCCAAAACGTGTGACCAGTGGGCGCCCTGGGTGTTCCATGCAGTACCTTGTAGAGAGAGCTGCCCCCAATAACCCAGACCTGGTCAACCTCTTCTGCTAGCTGCGTGTCGACCAGCCTGAGAGCGGAGTTGAAGTCTGGTGCCAGGTGGTGTGCTCCTGCAGGGGGCGCTCTGGAGGGAAATTGGCACATATATCAGGTCACTTCAGTAAACGGCACTTGATGGCATTACTTGATTAGCACCTATTGGCCCTGCATCAAGTTTGCTGAGCAGTATAACACCCTGCTAACTGGCCATCGTGTTACTTATTGACTTAAAGGTTCAGTTCACTAAAATTACTTAAAAAACTATTTTCTTCCTTACCCCTACCCATCCATGCAGATCATTTGGCTTTATTTGTCCAGGTTTTGAAATATCTGTCTGATATTTCTGCCTCCAGCTCAGGTGAAAGGGATTCAGCTTTTAGTCAGTCTCTTTCAATGCCAACCAAATTAATGGTATTGTCAAAGGGACACCATTTTTTCACTATAATCAGGAACTTTGCTGTCCATAATTAAATCTGCCTGTTTTATAATTATCAAAGGAAGTTGGGGTGAAGGTGTCCCATTTGGGGGAACGTATAGCTATCTACAATGCTCTACCTGCAAATCTGCCATCGTCAGTCCAATATTCAAATCTGGTGACACACTTCCCATTTGTAATTTTAGACATATCACAATTCTCCCGTCAGTATCCAAGGTTACTGAGAAACAGCGGGCACGGAGCCACCGGCAATGCTAGCAGCTGCTAATGAAGCACAAACACTGTTTGTCGGACAATCGCTATCGTTAATCCGGGCAGACACACAGCTGACAACCTGCTAAACTAAACTAAATGTGCGGTGGAGACTTTTACTGGGAAAGTGGCTGCCTGCTAAGTTAACGCTCCCGTACGGTGAACTGGGGACTCAGGTGTCTGTTGTCCTCATACAGCTGGCGCACCGCTGCATGCGAGGCACAAATCTTGTCGGTTAACGAATGAATTCAGATATCTTGGGGTGTTAATTGACTCTAACCACTCCTTTAAGTGACATGTTAAAAAAAACGTAAAGGGGTCCAGTTCAATCTTGCAAATTTCCGATTCATTAGAAATCACATGTCTCCAGAGGCTGCTAAGATGTTTTTAAAGTCTATGATTTGTACTCATCTGAACTACTGTTGAACAAGCTGCTCACAGACCAACCATAGCACACTGAACCCACTCAAATCACCAGATAAACAAGCACTCAAAACACTAGATACAAAAGTCAGCCAGCCTGGTCTGTCAGAGGTTCAAGAGAGTGGAGTCGATCTAATTCACATCAGACAACTAAACACCTATAGATCTTTCAGTACCCCATTAAAACAAATGGATGATTAATACATCCACAGGTCAGCACTAAACTCTATTTGCTGCTTCTATCTATATGTCCTGCATGTCTGCATTGTCATTCTATATGTAGAAATATCACTACTGTTTCCACTGCTTTTAACAACTGTGCCCTTTCCAACTTTTAAACTGCAGCCCTGTTTGATGTTTTTGTTCTGATGTATTTGAGGATGCCAGAGACAACAGATGAAAAATAGCCTTTTGGCTAAATCTGGCATTTTTCATACCATGTGTATTTATTAATTTGCACCGTCCCTTCACAAATAAACTAAACTAAAACTGGAAAACTGTTCTTTTAAAACAAAACAAAAATACATCTCAGTCCTGCTTTTTGTTTTTTGACTTCTACAAGCTGCATTTCTGAGAGGCAAGTCCTGTCTACCAACATATACAAAAAGTCTATACCAAAATAGATTACAGGTAAAAACTGTAAAATAAAATAACACCAGAGTTGTCTCTACAGTCAGCACTAAAAGCCAACAATAGAATTTGAACAAACTGAGCAACAATTAAAGTGTAACTAGAGTTCTGGCTGAAATGTGTCTAACCTGTAAATTCAAAAAATGCCACTAGAACATGAAAGAGTACCAACATGGTCAGGGCTGGGAAAGACACGCGTCTATCGGTGTCGGCTCATTTACCGAAACCAGTGTAAAATTACAATGACGGCACAGCACAAGCCTTTTCTCTCTTTTCTGTGGACTTGAAATTACATATTTTTTTTTTGGTGACAAAAGCTGCTTCCATAATACGAGACCTGTCTCCAGATCAGTCAATAGCAAAATTCAGTTGCAATAGGCGGGTTTCAACCAGTAGAGGGAAGTCGCTATGCATACTGTATTTACAACACAATATGTAGAACTCAATACTTTGTGTCAAGACCTGAATCCACCAACAACACTACTAAATATATATATACCTCCATATATATACACTTTTCTTTACTTTTTCGTTTTCGCTGAAAGTGTTGAGAGGGTTTAGTTACACTTTAAGTAAAATAGAGCGCTCTTTATGCAAGTTGCAGTGCGTCTACAGTGAAATATTACATTTCATTAGTACACACTGCTGTGTAGTAGCATTAATTGTGTGTGACACAGGGTCTGATATGAACTTTTTTCACCTCCTGCCACTGTGGCAGGCAAGTATTTTTTTTGTCTGCCACTCAGAAATTTGATCTACCACGTTTGAAATCTCTGCGCTAAATGAAGGAACCACATTCTAGATATGTTGTCATTCAATGTTCGATGTATTTTACATAAAAAATATTATATGCATGGTAAATTACAGTGTTCAAATTACACCATGGCTTCAGGGAGAGCCCTATTTTTTGGGGATGGGAGGGTAGTGTACACAGTACTGTACGTTGTTATTGTCATCTATAGTGGTTGTTTGCATAAAAACACACAATTCAAATGATTATTTAAATGATTATTTAAATATATATATATATATAATACTCTCTCTAATATATATTTTATATTGCTGTGAAAACATCTCCTTCAAACATCTGGATTTATTCAAGTTTCTTGTCAAAAACTTAATTTTACGATTACATTTGAACCCATCATGATAACGTTGCCTCATAATAATACCTGAATGGTACCTCCGTTAATGTTCGTATCTCCGTTATTTAACCAAGCAGGACTGCTCTGCCCACCTGCTTCTAACAGGTAACGTTACTAACTCTCCTCCTGTTGATCTCTACACAGGTTTGTTGTTCTCAGTGTCGCATTATCAGGGAGAAAATACCCGTTCTCTATCCCCATCACTCGCATTTTCCCTGTCTGCCAAAGTGGCAGATGGCCTGACGATTTTACCCGCCACTGCCAACAATTTACCCGCATTTGGCGGGTGCCAATTTCAGACCCTGGTGTGACACATACTTGTATTCCCTGCTGAGGACAATGTTGATCCTGTTGTTCAGAGGTCTGTTCTTCTCTGGGATGGAAAACCATGTTTTTCTGCCCATGATCACCACGTTCTGCTTGCCTGCAGGACAGCAAGGTTGGAATTAATTACTAGTTAAGTCATCGCTGCTGGCGAAGCCGCAGATTGGTCTCAATTCTCTTACAGGCTCCATTAGTGATGGATTTTAAAACTGAATTAATGACCATCTGGTGAGATAGTCTTGTGGATCCCTTAATCATTTTTTTCACTAGTTTCATCATTTATTTAGTTGTAATATTTATTTTATTCTGCAGCTTGTTTTATAATGCCCGGAAGTCTATAAAAAGGCAGATGATCAGGTGCTTTCAAGATTCAAGATTCAAGATGTTTGTCACATCGCTTTTGATGACCTACAAAGTTTTAAATGAGTATGCCCCTTCCTACTTGTCTGATCTTCAACCTTATGCTCCAATCAGGACTCCACTCTCAGAATACAGTGCCCCTGTCTGTCCCCAGAGTTACAAAGAAGTCAGCAGGCCAAAGGGCCTTTTCCTATCGTCCTCTGGAACAGACACATGCTCATAGTCAGGATGTTAAATGGACCAGGTTTTTTGACCAAGAATCTGGCGAGAATCTGGCGATGCGATACAATACGTATCATGATACAAGGGTTACGATTCAATATATTGCAATACTGTTAGCAGGGCGATATATTGCCATTTTAAAAAATATAATAGGAATGGTGACATAGTATAAAGAACACACCGCCATATACAGTGTATATACTGTATATATATATATATATATTTTAATTATTAATTAAAAATCAATACTGTGTTTTTGAGAATCGATACAGTATCACAAAACATAATATCGCGATACTCAGGCGTATTGATATTTTCTTACACCCCTAATCACTTGTTTAAACAGTGGAACAACATAAACCCTTTGTGAATGAACATGATAGATTTCTCTCCACAGGACTCTTACTACTACATTTAAAAAAATGATCAAAATCCTTCTTAAAAACAAAGCACTTTATTTATAGCCAATGAATGATAATAATGCCATCAGTCAAGTCAATTATTCTTCGTTCAGCTTGACCCAACGTCAAATTGAAATGTTTCAATCAATGAAAGTGACGTGTGACAGTAAATCCTGACGGCTTGTTTCAAACGCACAATTTCTGAAAACGAGTTGTGTGCATTTCTCTGTATATTGAGCATTTCGATACTTTCATAGTATTTATGTAGCACTAAAACCTGCTTTATAATATACAAGATATGAAAAGCTTACTTTTTACAATATGGGACCTTTAAAAGTCTTTTATTCTAGATACCTCTTATTTTTGACTTTTCTATCTGTATGCTACTTACTTATGTCTTTATGCTGCTGGCTAAAGTGGCTAAATGAGGCTACTAAAACGTCATCACACAGACTCGTCCGCCTTTACAGCCTCGTTGTGTATACTCGCGTTCATGTGACCGTGGTGTAGTTTGTTAATAGCCTAACGTTAGCATTTGACTTCTGGCGATTGCATTCATACTTTAAAAATAAAAGTGGTGTTCATTTGTGAAGATTATCTTGCTGAACAAAACCTGCAAGTATTAAAAGTTTGTTTGCCACAGGGCTTGTTTTCTACAATAATCCAAAATCCAATTGGCTTTTTCGGCGAGAACCCATGGCGATGATAACTTCCTGGTTGGCCTACAAAAATACATCATCCCACTCTATGGGCTTCGGCCTCCCCAGTGGGTCTCAGGGAACACTCCACCAGGAGCATTGCAAATGCTACCTCCTGATTGGGCAGTTTGTGCAAAGATCCGTCTCAGGTGCTGAGGAGGAGCCTCCATGGAGTTAATCAATAGCGAAGCACTTTACAGGGCAACGCACATACTCATAGAGAGGCAAAGTCCTGTTTTAAACTGACAAACATCATATCTGTGATTCAGGTCTGTGTACTTTCTGGCAGTTAATGTTTTCATTTGAAAGCAAAAATGAAAAAAACGGAAGTCGTTCTTGTTTTCATTTTAAACGAAAAACTAAATCACGTGGTCAGTTCCTTTTTTGTTTCTCAACAAAAAAAAAAATAAATAAAAAAAAACAGTCCTAATTTATTTTTCCTTTTGGTTTGAAGAATGAAGAATGGCAGACAGGTGACCCGGAAGTAAAAGCAAACATCTCAAAATAAAAGCCAAGAAGATATATCGGTCATTCTATAAAAGTGTAACATTCTTTAAGCACAGGATCGGGGGAACGGGAGAAGATAGATAGGCTAAATAAATACATAGCTAGATAAATAGATATTTTTTTGTTTTGTTCTTTTCATTAACACATGAATGTCTTCTATACAAAAAGTGTGTGATCAATTACAGGGAGGGTCTCTACAGATGTTATACGGAACTCTCACACCCTTACTATGGGCTGTTTCTTTTATATGTCGGCAGGTGTGAAGCACTATGTTCCTCCTGGAGAGACACCTGACACTTTCACCTAATCCCTTGCACTTGTCTAGTAAGGCTGTAGCCTATCCAGAGAGGTAAAAGAGAATAACTGTTCATTCTGCACTCCGCGTGTCATTATTTCAAGTATATGTTGCTTTTATATGTAATCTGTATGAGTAATATAGCTAAACTATAATCCATTGCTGTAATAGAGTTAATGTGATATAGTTCCGTTTTCACCCAGTAAAGTGCACCATAGAACCAGTAGCCTGTTTCATGCTCCAGACTAGAGTCCAGTTGGAGCCAGATACATAGAAAGGATGATGAAGGCTACTGTAGCTTATTTGAAAAAGAATATTTCACAATTATTAAGCAGTGAATATGTTCACAATGCTCTATGATCTAGCTCTCAAAAGACACAAAGGTACACAATCCTTGTTGTTATTTCTCCAGGCATGGGCAATGCAGAGCCTGACAAATTCTCATTAATATATGAAGATCATGTAGAAAACGACACTTTTTATCTAAAAAGTGTGTGATGTACAATTAAGTTGTGCAGCGTGAATTAAAAGCCTAATTAATTATATGTGGAAATCGCAGTTGTGGTCCTTTCCAGCAGAGGTTCCCACCTCACGCTACCAAATTACTGTTCACCGTTTCAGAGTAGGCCACCAAATAACTTCACATTCTACAACATCATCAAGCTAATGTTCAGTTTCATAGCTGTTGTTCATTGTTGACTACATCACGTAGCCGACACAACCTATGGAATTGATCAGTCCTGTGGCATTACATAGTCAACAAATCAATCTGCCAGCGTGGTATTGATCAGATCATACTGAGGGGCCGTCAGCTTTAGTTTAGTTTGGAGGGAGATTCGGTATTGGTGAAGTCAGTGCATTTTATGAGGAGGCCTTCTGTGACGTTACCCACCACAGGGGTCAGAGTTCATCACTCCTCAACCACCAAGGACTTTTTTTTTTTTTTTTTAAATGTTCAGCAGGCAAATTCTCAATTTTCACGCATTTATAGATGAAAAGTCAAGTCAATAATCACAGTCAATGATAGATAAGAATGATGATCAGCATGTTTGTCAACCTTCAGACATCATAGTCTAAAATAATTAATCAGCCTGAGTTCACTTAGAGAGAACTGAACTCACTAACTTACTGTATTCTGTTGACTGTTTGGTGGTTAATGATGCTTTTCAATAATTTCTAGTCTATTTGGTAGTATTATGTCATTTAGTAATTTGTTCTACATCATGATAGTGCTGATTTATGGCATTAATGCCAGCTAGACAGACTAAAGCTGTGTCTGTACTATAGTCTAGTAGTGTACTGAAGGTGGTGAGTCTCTGTGCAGCTCTCTGGTTCCATCCACTTACTACTTGTTCCACTTTAATCATCACCTGAATGTTTGTTACCTGTCACAGACGGCGTCGCTGTCATCCTTCGGAAATGTTTGAATTCGTTACTATAAAAGAAGAACATAAAATGAATACATTTATATAATTCATACATTTATAGGTCATTGTTGCTGCCACCACGCGAGCTTCAATGTCTCGTGCTCTTCCTTGTGTAAACAGCAGGTTAATGCTCGCTCGAGCTCAACTCAACAGCGTGTTAAAGCTGAACTTTAGTCCATCATCCCTCAGCAGGACTAACCTGAGTCTAACCGGCGTCCAGGGCAGGTTTCCATTATTCCCGATGCCCAGGTCCGGACACACCGCCACGATAGCGTTCAGAATGCGGGACATCGTGAGGAGACCGGACACCGGGACCGCTCCGCTCGGTGTCGGTAGCTGGTAGCTGTTATCACCACAGCTGGCGGGAAAATGTTAGAGAAGGACCGGAAATGAGGTCGTGTCTAGAAGGGAGCCCGCAAACTGATCTGCAAAAACTCTCTCGAGACTCGCTGCCCGACGACCTATCGGATCTAACCTTTAACTAGAGATCAACGCCTAACCTTAACAATCTCGCGAGAGTTTCCCCAGTTTGCAGGCTCCCTTCTAGCCACTACCAAGGTTAATGGAAGGAGGCTGGCTGGACATGGGTGTTGGGGTCTATGGAGTATAACGCAGTGTAACTGAAGCTGCCGTCGTGACGCGTGACCCAGCCTCCTTAATACATCCATTCGGGTTTTGTTTTTTTCCTCACTTTTCACAAACCGGTCATACCTTAATACATCCATGGGTCATAGAGGTTTAGCTACAAAGAGATGTGCAAATCTGTAAGAAGAACAACAAGACAAAAGTTACCTTCCTAAAAGCCTTTTTGTTTTCGGAGGAGAGAATCAATTTAATGTATTGTTTGGTTTCATGTTCAAATGCAAAAAAATGAAGGTTTAGATTTACTAAATTTGGATTTATGTATATGAAAAATAGCTAAGAGAATAATAAGATTAATAATATAATGTTCTTTGATTTTACGGTTACCTTTATGGAATCCAAACCAAACATTCTCTAGACATAGAATAAAATCAGGGTCAATATTATCAATAATGAATCTACTCGAGTCCTTCCACAGCCTGTTGCTATGGTCACAGTGGCAGAATAGATGAAGAGTTTCTGGGAGTACATCACAGAATGAACAGTTTACATTGATGTCCTGTTTAAACTTAACAAGATAATGACTTGCTGGATAATATCTGTGAAGGATTTTAAAGGATACTTCTCTTATTTTGTTTGTCAAAAGATACTTATAGGGTAGAGTCCAGATGTTCTTCAACTTGAGGTCTTTTACAAGGTTGACAACATAAGTCACACAAACAATATCACTCTGAAATAAATGACGTTTGCCTTTGTTATATTATTTTTGGTAGACAAAAAACATATCCTGCCCACGGGCGTGTCCACTGGATTAGGAATCTGTGGTACAAATCCCTGTTTAGTTGTACCTTTTAATAACATAATGACCCCAGAGGGGATAGCGTCCATGACAATAGCGTACTCCTTTGGAGTTACAGGTATACCATATTTAGTGAGAAATTCTGTATAGCTCAGCAGAAGCCCATTATCATTAAACAACTGTGTCACCAAAATATTATTTGTGAACCATTTCTCATAAAATAATGTTTTATTCTTATATAATATATTTCTATTGTTCCAAATAAAGTATTTGTGAGGCGAGAAGTTATGCTTATAAATGAGGGACCAAGCAAGTAAAATGGGTTGATGAAAATTTGACATTTTTAGGGGGATCTTATCAATCTTATAATTGCAGACTAAAATAAATTTGAGGCCACCTAATTTGGAGAATATGTAATGGGGTATAAAGTTCCAAATTGATGTGGGGTTATTCAGAAATTGTTTAATCCAATTGACTTTGAACGTATTGTTAAGGGTTAATACATCCATTCGTGTCTCTTCCTCAACCTCCTCCGCTCACATCTCCTGTGGGCAGGACTAAGGCGAGAGGAGTCGAGGAGAGGAGAGGAGAGGAATCGAGCTGCGGAGTTTAAGCCCACATTCCCTGAGAAAAAATAGCAGACAGAATCCCAGTGTTCTCGATGGTAGCTGCAGCCCTGCATCTAACTCCAGATCAAGCATAGCAAATGCAAGAGTTGGGATTTGAAAGTGGAACATCTGGGTAATTGGATAAAGTCCTGCTTTGAAACTACACAACAAATGTCTTAAATATGTTTTATTGTAACTGCCATGTCACAAACAGAACTGTAGTACAAAAGTGTGTATAAACAATGCACACAAACCATTTCTGACATATATAAAGTGGTGTGCTGTTTAACAGCAGGAAAACAGTGCAGCGGCTAAGATGTAGATCTCAGAGCAGGCAGAGGCTTTGGTCCAACTCAACACAGTCTTCAGTAAGAAGGTGCTGCACCTTCAAACTATTTGGATAAACTGAAATTGTCCAATATTTTGCGCCAATCTTCAACAACTCTGAAATATGACCATTCGGATGATCCATAGCCTGTGTGCATCCTATCCATTCTGTGAGAGGTGGATAACACTGATGAGATGCATATAATGAGCCAACTGCTGAGTTTATTTCAGTCTCTCACAGTTGGCCTCTCAGCTTCAGGAGGCACTCTGACTGTGAATACAGCAGGGGCAGCAGTGTAGCGAGTCATGGATGAAGATATCACACTCCACACAGAACACACTGCAACATGCTGGACAGGTAAATATCTAGAGACACAGACAGAGCAGATAAAGATGGATAGAGGGACTGAAGTTAGAATAAATGAATGCAAGCACACAATTTTTACACTTAATATGAAGAAGAATATGAAGATTATTTTTAACCAACCGGCAAATTATAACTGCAGTTCTACATACTGTAGTTTGGGGACTTTAAAAAAAGAATAGTACAAATTGAAGCAGCAGAGGCCAAGAGAGGTCCAAAGACACTGGATCCTACAGTTCCTATATTGGAACTCAATAACATATCTTTATTTAACCTTCCCTGCCTAGTAAATGTCTAATAAACTCCACACCTCTATTTTGTAATGTAATGCAATGCAGGCCTCTTGTTGCTGGAAGATTACTGGTAATTGTGACAATAAATGTGATAAAGATCAGGGTGGCCGAGGCGTTAAGGCACAGACCTGTGAACAGCAACGTCCACGGTTCACATCCGCCCAGGGACCTGCATGTCGTTCTCCATCATTCTCCACTCACTTCCTGTCATCCCTCTACTGTCGCTATCATAAAATGCCAAAAAAGAGATCCTAACACTAGTTTGTAATCCTATGTGTGATTATTTTAAAATAAATGTGGATATACTGTATATTTTTTTATCAAACTAATTTCTATCTAGTATCTCAAATGATCCTACCACCCAGTACCCATTGGTAACTGAAGAAGTACATCCTGGGGTACATATACATTTGGTTGGGAATAACTGACACACCAGTACATTATCTGGGTTATTTTCTCAGACTTGACAAAGCTGCTTCAGAGTTACAGAAGGTATTTTACAACTGTTTTTTACAAGCTGAATAATACTTTCTGGGATGAGTAAACTGAACTTTTAAAAATTTGGGGACTGCCCCTTTAAATGTTCCATCATCTGAAAGGCCTCTATAAATCCAGACATACATTCAGCTGCTGTACTTACACTTTTATCTTTCAGCTCCCCTTGACAAGCTTGACAGAACCTGAAACCAAATCACAACAGGTTTAGATACACAGCGGCACAGTATATCTGAGTGGGACTGTATGAGTGTGTGAGTGCATCAGAGCCACCTGTCGCCTCGGAGGTCCTTCACAGGACTCTCTGTAAAAGCTTGGAGGGGGAAGAGGTGGTGGAAGGATCTGGCGAGATGGGGTGCCGACACCAGAGTCAAACCTTGGAGAGACAACACATCAGTCAAAGCTATGGTACTTCTATTAGTTTGAACATGCAGTACTTTTAAAACAGCAAAAAGAACTACAGTAGTTTATTTTAATCTCCCATCACACATACCACAGACTTTACACTCCACGGGAAGCTCTGTGTACTTGGCGTGGCACTGCGGACAGAAGTATCCTCCCAGAGACAGCCCGGCACCACTGCTGCAGTCCAGATGACTGGGAAACACACACAGCAGAGGATCAACAATGAAAATTCATTTTAGTACACAGTGGCTGCTCACAGTCCTGGCCACGAGGTTTAAATAAATAGCACTGTTTTCAACTTACGACTGGCTGAACGAAGGCTTGGCATCATGGTCAGTCAGAGAGGCGATGATGTGCTGAGGAAAACCTGAACAAACAAGTGAGTAGGAGACAAATATTCAGTAGATGCTTTTATAGTTATAAATAATCGTAATATTTTGATGAGGAGCAAGAATTAATGTATTTTATGGAAACAAAAAACATTTTATTGGTGCCTTCCTTGTCCAATAAGAAAATGGGGAGGGACTGTTCTTAGTGTTCTATGTGATCCCGTCCACTGCCCATTTCAACTACCCGTTGCCACTTATGAAAACAATTGGCATGCAAACACAGCTTTCAGCAGCTATGGAAGCAAGCTAACAAACTGGATCAACAGAGATAACGTTAACGTTAGATTCCACCCAACCTAGAAAGCCTCAGCACATCTCTCTGTGGTCCGTGTGCAGCTGGCTTAACAAGGCAGCGAGTATTTGAGACACAGTCAGTGAAGTGATTTTGACTGCTGCTGGCCAGTGGACGCAGTCGTGTTGAAGGTGACCCTCAAACTGCGACAATTTCAGCCACACCGGAGGAGCGGACGGGCCACGGCTCTAATGTTTTGAATTTGGGCTGCTGTTAGCCATTTTAAACGCTAGCCATCAGTGCTACATATTGCTCCTTTAAAGACGCAGTCCTACTGCAGGTCTGTGATGGCAACAGAATAGAAATAAAGCGTGACGCGTCAAAACATTCAGCGCCACAATATGCAACCAAGAGCTGAAACGCTAACAACGCTGTTTCCAGTTCTCCTTATACATCCATGGGTGCGTCTCTGCGGCTCTGTGCAAGCTCTGTGCAAGCTTTTCCACAGAAGTATAAAATAGGCATTAGTGTCAGGATCTCAGTTTTCCCATTCTTCCTTATGATGCCTCACCTTTGTCTTCTTAACAGCTCAGTTTTTCAGTTTGGCAGCTTATAAAAACTTAATTCAGCAGCTTTTAGGCATTTTTTTCTGTTGTTTGCTAGCAGACAACATTGACAAGGAGGCACCTTCACGCAATACAAAGTCAATAGAGAGCAATGAATTGCTTTCCCCTCCGGTGTAGGCAGGACTTTAATTGCGCTCTGTCTCTTATAACCAGTTCATAAGTGCTGTTACAGTTTCTGTGTTTGATAGCTCCGATGTGTTTTATGCTTCCAGGAGAGCTAATTCTTTACCAAAGATGGAGAAAGATGGAAAACAGCATCTGAATACTGACCCATACGTATTAAAGAGCATTCAGATGAGGAGCTGGCTGGAGGAGGTTTGACATGCAGCATCAGCAGCTCTTTGAAGTGACTCTCATCCAGGATAACGTGGTACGAGCCGCCCGTCTCCCTGGTCAAAACCGTACACACCCTGACCTCTGCTGACAGGCCGATTACAGACACCCTCACCTTCAGAGACTTCAGGGTCTGACAGAGGAGGAACACGGTTATATTGACGGTATTTGTATAAGATTCTTCTTAGAGCATGAGAGGGAGACTAGAAATGTTGGGGGAGAGAGACAGTCACATTTACATTAAGTTGAAATAAATGCCAGATATCCAGTCAGCTGTTCAGCTGACTGGATATCAACCAAGACTATGACCGTGCACCCCTTAGGGTTTAAGGTGTGACTTTACCTTAATCAGCTCAGAGATGTTGGCTGGGTCACATGTGGTGAGGCTGCTGAGGATTATCAGGATCTCCCGGCTCGTATGTCCAGGCATGTGCCTTCAAACAAAGACAGGCACCAGCTGAGTGACATTCAGTGATATTACAGAAACCAATCTAGAACATAAAGTCAGGTCAATTTGATGTATTTAGGGCCAAATCACAACAGAAGTTATCTCATGACACTTTTCATATAGAGCAGGTCTAGACCGTACTCTTTTCCAGAGACCCAACATTCCCCCATTTGGCACAACAACGGCAAGGAAAATTCCACTTTAAGAGGAAAAAACCTCGATCAGAACCAGGCTCTGGGTGGGCGGCCACACACGTTTAACCGTTAACCGACATTAAGCATTTTAACCGATTAATGCTATCGGTTAAAACGGTTAAAAGAAACATTTATAATTAATTAAAAAGCTGAGCGGCTCAGAGGAGCGGCTCGTCTCTTTAAGGAGAAAAGCTGGTCCACCTTAACAGTCCACCTTAAGAGGCTGAGCCGGAGTTGCAGGGTACAGGAAGTCGGCTCTGGTCTCTGGCTCGCTTGAGCGGAGCAGAGGAGTTGTAGTTTAGTAGCATTTATTCACCGACAAATAAACTGTACACACACTGCTACACCTACGATCACAGCTAGAACGCCACCAACAACTTCACAGTCACCGCCAACACACACACACGGACACTCGTTAAAGTTACGTCGCGCTGACAGACTGTATGTGTGTGGCGACGGCGGCGAGCAAGAAGCCTCCGGCAATGCTAGAGCTGCTAACGTAGAACAAACACACACACTGTTTATCGGACAATCGCTATCGTTAATCCGGGCAGACAGAGTGTCGTAACGCTGGGCAGACACACAGCTGACAACCTGCTAAACTAAACTAAATGTGCGGTGGAGACTTTTACTGGGAAAGTGGCTGCATGTCGGCGACACTACACGCAGCATCGTAGCTGCTGAGTTAACGCTCCCGGACGGTGAACTGGGTTCTCAGTTGTCTGTTGTGCTCATACACTGCAGCTGGCGCGAGACACAAATCTTGCCGGTTAACGGTTAATAATCGGTTAACGAGGGTCGGTCATTGGTTAAGAACATTTCACAAAATGAGCATCCCTACTTTGCGGAAGTCTTTTCGGCACCCGTGACATAGAAAACAGGCGTGACACACAGCTGGAATAATCCCAAACCGTAGCAAGACTTTACAAATGGAACTGTTCATTTCGTATCCATAAGTTGTAGTTATTTTCGATGATGAAATGCCCGATCAAACTTTCTGCCCTTCACCATTTGTGTCGCGCCTTGTAAGGCGCTGTTCTAACCGTATCCCTTAATGACATCTCACCTTGAGATTACTTGTGTTTTTATCGTTGAATGTAGGCTACATCCAATTCAACTGCTATAATCGTGACATAATGTTTAATGTTTGAAGTGCAAACAGCTGCTGACAGCAAATTATTATATCAATAACAACATCCTCTTGCATAATAATGTGATAGGGTAGCACATCCCAGATTTCAAAATCAAGGAGGACAAACATTTCAATTGTTTAATTGGCTCACATCACAATAAACGGAGCCTTCTTCAGAGCGTTAGCATTCTCTTGCAATCAGCACTAATTTGCTGTATTTTATGTTGTCATGTATATAGACAGGAGTGTGGGTGTGTATAATACTGTATATATCACTCAATCATATATAAATACTATATGTCACTCTTTATTTGTATAGTAATTTCCATACAAACATTTGTAGTGCTTCACATAATGTAAAACATTCAGCGCCACAATATGCAACCAAGAGCTGAAACGCTAACAACGCTGTTTCCAGTTCTCCTTATACATCCATGGGTGCGTCTCTGCGGCTCTGTGCAAGCTCTGTGCAAGCTTTTCCACAGAAGTATAAAATAGGCATTAGTGTCAGGATCTCAGTTTTCCCATTCTTCCTTATGATGCCTCACCTTTGTCTTCTTAACAGCTCAGTTTTTCAGTTTGGCAGCTTATAAAAACTTAATTCAGCAGCTTTTAGGCATTTTTTTCTGTTGTTTGCTAGCAGACAACATTGACAAGGAGGCACCTTCACGCAATACAAAGTCAATAGAGAGCAATGAATTGCTTTCCCCTCCGGTGTAGGCAGGACTTTAATTGCGCTCTGTCTCTTATAACCAGTTCATAAGTGCTGTTACAGTTTCTGTGTTTGATAGCTCCGATGTGTTTTATGCTTCCAGGAGAGCTAATTCTTTACCAAAGATGGAGAAAGATGGAAAACAGCATACAAACATTTGTAGTGCTTCAATTATGCCACATTTTGAATTGAATTAATAGTAATTATGTAAGTTGAACACTGTTATGTTCATCTGACAGAGATCATAAAATACAGCTGTATGACAGATGTTGCGGCTCTGCCCCACGTCATATTTAATTGACGTCATCAAAAAAGACGGATCCAAGGCAAAGGATGTCTCATTGTTAAATGCCTGTTGCCTTGACTCCTCTCTCCTCGCCTCCTCCGCTTGCATCTCCCATGGACTAAGATGCAAGGCGAGGAAGCGAGGAAAGGAATCGAGAATGTACTAACTGGGGAAATGAAAAAGACCCACAGAGATGCACAGCAACAACAATGATATAACAATAAAAAATAACAGAAATATGACTAATAATAGGACTGCAGAACCTACTTGAGGGTTTGTATGGCCAGGTTGAGAGAGTTGTATAGGGACGGCTCTCCTACACACACCGTGTCCTTTGCTTTCTTCAGAGCAACAATGTGCTTCTTTGGATTTCCTGGTAATGAATCAAAACAACACATCACAGTACATTAAAGCTGCACAGGGTAACTTGAGAGGCTGGAGGCTGTAGTTGACACAAGTGAAAAGTTTGAATAGATGAGCGACACAAAATGTTTCTCTGTTGCAATAACTACTGGTTTAAATTAGACATTTTAAAGGTCCCATATCATGCTCATTTTCAGGTTCATACTTGTATGTTGTGTTTCTACTAGAACATGTTTACATGCTGTAATGTAGAAAAAACACCTTTATTTTCCTCATACTGTCTGCCTGAATATACCTGAATTTACCCTCTGTCTGAAATGCTCCGTTTTAGTGCATTTCAACGGAATTGCAACGGAATTACAACAGAAATGCGTTGCCTGGCAACAGTTTGGGTCCATGTTTACTTCCTGTCAGCTGATGTCATTAACATACTCTGCAACCAGGAATAAACTGGGACACATTTAGAATGTTTACGTTTAAAACTGTGAAATGGTCTAAATATTGTATATTTGTGACATCACAAATGGACAGAAATCCTGACGACTTGTTTCAAATGCACAATTTCTGAATACGGGCTGTGTGTATTTCTCTGTATATTGAGCGCTTTGATACTTTCACAGTATTTATATATCACTTAAACCTGCTTTATAATATTAAAGACATGTAAATCTTACTTTTTACAATATGGGACCTTTAATACTGATAACATGCCCTTGTGGTTTAAAAAGATAAAGCAAAAACATTTTCCTTATTCTTTTCCCTATATTCCTTTAAGCATCACATTAGCAGTTTATGTGATCCTCACCTGCCAGGTCAGTCAGCTTCTCAGCTCTTTTATTCTTCGTGGTGATAATGCCCAGCTGCAAACACACAACACATGTTGTTAGGTCAGCCACTGTAATAGTATTTAAAACTTGTTTGCAGATATTGTATAATTATATAAGAAGAAGTTATTGTTTCTGATTGAGGATTGACAGCAGCAGTGCTGTGATGCTATAACAAATGTGCTCCAACATTTTTTGTGTTGCTAGTCTATAGTTTTCCTTCAATGACTCATTCATGGAGGAGGTATAGGACCATAAATGTTCCCAAATGCCTGACTTTACGGTCAAAGGTTTTAGAATGTAAATCTGCCGTTATCTACCCTGTTGAAGCATTTGCCACTTGGTAGCCATCATCTACTTTTACCCCATATGGAATACAATATTCAGGGAGTGGATACAATAACATAAGAACCTGTTAAACATAATTCAATCATAATACTGGAACAGATAATGATTATTTTTTGCTACAGATTCATCTATGGATCATTTAACAATTGTTCCAAAAAATGTCTAAAAACAAGGCAAAGCGAGCATGGCTCACGTACCCCCGCTCACTGCTTGACCCCTGCTGAAGTAGGGCAGACGGTTTTGCCCTTTTGGAAAACTCGACCACACTGTCAACCATCAGACCAAATTTGAAGTTCCTAAGTTAAATAGTTTTGGAGTTCTGCTCCGGAAAACTAAGTGTGACACGTGAACGGACGGACAGACAGACGGAAGGACAGACACGCGGAGCGCTATATACCCCCAACTACGTTGTCACGGGGGTATAATAATGACAAATTCACATCACAAGTTATGCGGCATGCCCCCTGGCCAAAAGGAGTTGCCAATGGAGCGATAGGGTTGAGAACCCTTCGGTTCCGCTGTACTTACAACATGATGGGGCAGACCTACACTCACTATTTGTATCTTCATACACTAATTGAACATTTTCTCCAATAAACTCACGTGAGCGTGCCGTGTTTAAACAAGAGCTGGAGGGATTGAAATGTTAAGTGTCAATACAGTTCAGTGTATAATACATGCACAGAACTCACGGTCGTATAAACGTACCTGACTGATGGGGTTTTGGTCAAAAAACTCATCGATAAAAACTTCCATCAGCTGAAGAGGAAAGGAGAAAAGAGATGATGCTTTACAGCTAATCATACCGCATGGCAGCTGCTGCACAATGTGATGGGTCTGCTACAGATGATTTACCTTTAGAGTAGAGGTGAGGCGGTTTGGTCTCAAGTCCTGGTCTTCCATACTTCTTGAACAGTCAATCACCACATGGAGATGACGCATCTAGAGCACATGACATCCTTTCACATCTTGAAGTTTGTGGTAATCACATATTCTAAACATCATATTTTATTTTCCTAATAGCAAAATACACTAATCCCAATATGGCACTTAATGTTATGCTAACGCTGAGTTTGTTCAAAGTGGTCCCTAGTACAATGTTCCAATACCAAAATCCTTCCTATGCACTGCAGTTCAAAAAGACCAGTTTAACCCTGAACAACTGAAGCTGTTAGCTCATTTGATTTAGGTATTCCAATCAGCAACCTTACATCGTATTGGTGCCTTGAAGTTGGGTTGTTTTTGCCGTATTCACAAGAAGAGTCTATGAAAGCTGCTCTGCCATTCATGACTTTTATTAACACTTACAGTATATTGTAAAACACAAGATAAAGAGTTCTATGCTTTCCATTTCTTTGTCTGATGATAGGATCTCAAATCAATCGAAACAATATATATATACCCACAATGTTGACCAAAAGTGTAATTATACTATTTTAGTATTTCTAAATATATAAAAGTAATGCGGTGTAGCATTTTGCCACCATGTTGACATGATATCATAGAGACCTAGGGGGGTTTAGAACCATGCTGATAAGTGAAGCACAATGTTGTGTAGGAAGGATGCAGAAGTCACTCACCATTCCAAGCCTCACTTGTCCATGGCTCTCTGTCACCCTATGAGGTCAACAAAGCAGCAGAGAGGTTTGTTGTAATAACAACAAATATACAGCAGCAAGGGGAAAACGTTCCACTGACAGTATAGTAGTAAAGACATTCCTTTGAAGGAAGCGCATGAGAGGAAAAATGCATTTCAAAAGTACAACTGAGATTATGTTATAGAGTTGATAACTCCAACAGAGGAAAATAAGTCCATTTACATCATAACAGAGAAGAAGTGTCTTAAGAAATAGAATGGAGTCTTAAGAATAACAAGTAATTATTAAATTAATCATTTTCATGTTTCTTTGTACTTGTCAGATAAACTGTACGCACATGCGCACACACGCACCTTTTCCTTTTGGACTGGAACAGGATCTCTTCCACTGTGGCTTTTAGTGAGCCAGATTCGTCCTCCTTCAGCACCTCCCTGTAGGAGAATACATATAGACCATAATGTTTCACCATAGAGAGCCGTGGACAGAGACATACTGTACATCCTATCCTGTTCACATTGCATAGAAATGACCAGGGCTCATTGGTTAGTAGCAGCTCTATTCATTACTATGCTGACAACACAGTTATTTACTCATCAGCGCCCTGTATTGACAAAGCTTTGTCTAATTTTAAGTCCGATTTTTTTTGGCTATTCAAAGGCCTTGATTAAACTTAAAGGTCCAATATCGTGCTCATTTTCAGGTTCCTACTTGTATTTTGTGTTTCTACTAGAACATGTTTACATGCTGTAATGTTAAAAACAACCTTTATTTTCCTCATACTGCCTGCCTGAATATACCTGTATTTACCCTCTGTCTGAAACGCTCCGTTTTAGTGCATTTTGACGGAATTGCAACAGAATTGCGTTTCTAGGCAACAGCTTGGGTCCATGTGTACTTCCTGTCAGCTGATGACATTCACATAGACTGCAACAGGAATAAACTGGGACACATTTAGAATGTTTACATTTAAATCTGTGTAAAGGGTCTAAATATTTGTGACATCACAAATGGGCAGAAATCCTGACAGCTTGTTTCAAATGCAGAGTTTCTGAATACGGGCTGTGTGTATTTCCCTGTGGATTGAGTGTTTCGATACTTTCACAGTATTTCAATAGGACTCAAGCTTGCTTTATAATGAAAAAAACATGAAAATCTCACTTTTTTATAATATGGGACCTTTAAGCTTTTACTAAATCCAGATAAGACTAATTGCATCCTCTTCTTTTTCCTCTTCAAGTTTCACAATCAGTACAATAACTGGAGCTCAAATTAAAAAGTCCCATGTTAAAAGTACCTGGGTATCTGGTTATATGAAAAAGTATCTCCTGAAACCTATGTTGAAGAGCTGGCTTAGAAGCTTTCAGTAAATTTAATTTTTTTTTTTTTTTTTAAATAAACAGTGCCTCACTTATAGCAGTAGGTTGCAGATTGTACAGGTAACATTTTAAGCAGTGCTCGACTATGCAGATGTAATTTACATGCATGCTGCTGCCCATACCCTTAAGCCCTTTCACGCAGTTCTCTTAAAGTTAAACCCATCATTGGATCCTCTATGAGAAGGTAGGGTGGCCATCACTTACCACTCGAAGGGAACAACACTGTCTCTTTTGTATTTACAAAGCCATCCTTAATAGGCTACCATTTTATCTATCATCGCTTTTAAGACTCAGAGATATGGGATACCATACTCGTTCACAAGAATGCATTAACTTGGATACCCCATATATGAATATGGAACTGGGAACTGCATTCTCCTTTTATGCTGCTCATAGGTGGAATAATCTTCAGGACTCCCTGAAGTTAGACACATTTTAACCCTAGAATATTTTAAGCTTCCATTGAATGATGTTTAATATAATGAATGCCCCTATTTTACTTAACGTGTCTGCTTTGTCCCTGTGGGATGTGCTTGTTTTACTCTTTTGTTTTTTTGTCTTGTGTTTGTGTTGTATTTATGTTTGTATAAGAATGTTGATTTTTGATTACCTTATGAATCTGCACTTAGGACACCATTGTGAAAATGAGCTTTGCTTTCATCTGGTTTCACCTGATTAAATAAAGGCTATCTATCTATCTATCTATCTATCTATCTATCTATCTATCTATAGGACAACACATATCTCAAATTGAATATATCCATAGTTTAACAGTCTTACCATGTCCTCTCATAGCCCCCTTCCCAGCGCTTGGCTCTCTCTGGTTCTTCATCCATTGTGTCTGCAAGACAGAAATCCAATTAACGCTAAAAGCTAAAGAAGTGGGAAAATGCAGCTTCACACAAGTCTACTGCACAGGGTGTCAAACAGGGTGTCAAACTCCAATCAGGGCCAGACAAGTGCAAAGAGTCAGTTGTGACTCTGATTTTAATAAAACATGACATCTAAAACTGGTTTGTGAAATATGTGTATGTTGAATATAGCCATAATCAGAAGACACTAATCCTAATATACAGTGTTACTACACGCTGGCAGTAAAATAAAGTGAACAAGTCTGGAGTTTGGCATGACCCGGCATGACCCTGCATGACCCTACATGACCCTGCATGACCCTACAGGACCCTACATGACCCTGCATGACCCGGCATGACCCTGCATGACCCTACATGACCCTGCATGACCCTACATGACCCTGCATGACCCTACAGGACCCTACATGACCCTGTGTCAAACACAGAACACAATATCAGAGATTCTAGCGTCACCAGAAACAATGTCGAATAACGTGTCAGATTAAGCCTAATGATTATCTGATCTTACAGTTGATCAATAGCATTATGTGCAGGTCGTTATTATAAAGCAGAATATTATACAGTTATCAGAAGACACTAATGACTCTTAAAAGACTGTGTTCCACAAAGCAGAGACTGATCGATGCAGTGCTGGGTTCCTAGTGAACTGAACAGTTTGACACCATGTGTCTAAACACACAACACGTTCAAGCTGTTAACGTGAACACGTTATGATGCGTCTCATCTAGTTCATAATACCACATGATGGTGTGTGATTCAACTCACCAGCTCACTGCGATGACGTTAGTTTAATAGAATCAGTTGTAACGTTACCTTTCTACCGCTCTTCCTGGAGACAATACCGGTTTAGAGCGACGCCAGATGGTGCAACGGAGTTTTCTTCCGGAAAGAAACATGCTCTCCAGAGAAAGCATCCGCTCATTCAGCTGTTACTGATCATATCATAGACATATATCATATGGTTATTGATTACACATCTACTACTAGCCTACCTCAACTATAATAACAGCTCAATTACCATGACTGACACTATTTTCATGAAGTTATTTTATTTGTTATTTCAAACAGAGTAACACGACGAGCTTATTAATAATTAACTTGTGTTTATTGAAAGCTTATACATGTTATACTGTTATATCTGCGGATATAACATTGTGATTGCACACCAAAGCACATCATCCGTTTAGAGAACAGTATTTCCGTGAATGGAAAATCTGCAGAATAACAACTGGGTGAGAGGATTTGTTCATTTTGCTTTTGAATAACATGGGAATGAGAAATGAAATTAATTATATTAAAAGACATTTGTTGGACAAATGATTTATGGTAACACCTTAAAGGGAACCGAGACATCAATCAATCATTTAGTTACACTTGGACTTTTCCTTTTACTATCCACCATAAGGCCTATAATAAGAACAGAAGTATATAAAAACTTACAAAAGAACAATTTAAAATGGTTTCTCAAGAGTATAATAAAGATTATTTACAAGGGAAGGGAGTGACTCAATGATCCATCCATCCATCCATCCATCCATCTTCAACCGCTTATCCGGGATCGGGTCGCGGGGGCAACAGCTCCAGCAGGGGACCCCAAACTTCCCTTTCCCGGGCCACATTAACCAGCTCTGACTGGGGGATCCCGAGGCGTTCCCAGGCCAGAGTAGAGATATAATCTCTCCACCTAGTCCTGGGTCTTCCCCGTGGTCTCCTCCCAGCTGGTCGTGCCTGGAACACCTCCCAAGGGAGGCGCCCAGGAGGCATCCGTGCTAGATGCCCGAACCACCTCAACTGGCTCCTTTCGACGCAAAGGAGCAAGGACTCTACTCCGAGTCCCTCACGGATGACTGAGCTTCTTACCCTATCTCTAAGGGAGACGCCAGCCACCCTCCTGAGGAAACCCATTTCGGCCGCTTGCACCCGCGACCTCGTTCTTTCGGTCATGACCCAACCCTCATGACCATAGGTGAGAGTAGGAACGAAGATTGAACGGTAGATCGAGAGCTTTGCCTTCCAGCTCAGCTCTCTTTTCGTCACAACGGTGACTCAATGATGCCAACCAAATTCATATATCTCATCTTAGCTGTGCCTTCATTGTACATTAAACTGTCAAACATGCTTTTAAAAAGGCTTTAAAAGAAGCACAATAACTGCTACATAAAAATCACAAACAAAAACATCTCATATACATTCTCTGACTTTCTATCTTCAGGAGATACAATAAAATACATTTTATACACCTAAATAGCTCATACTTCATGAAACTCAGAGATTGAATAATTGATCAAAGACAATGGTAAAAAACAACAAAAAAAATCACTTCCTTCACCGGGAAAAAAAAAAATCACAGTTGATTGGCTTGATAGAGATGTAAAGGCAAAAGGTTTTCACTATAGTAATCCCATATATGTTTGTGATAAACTCAAACACAGTGGGGTCATGAGGGGGTCAGAGGTGGAGGTTCATGGCCGGCGGTCGTATTCGCTGATCTTGCTTTTGATGTGTGACAGTTTGGACCTGAGATATTTACTCCTCTTCTTCTTAATCTGGTAGTCTGGGGACTGCAAATTATAGAAAATAATTCAAACAATTAGATTTTATTCACAAAACCTCTTCTCTGTTTTCAGAGGACTGTATTTCACTGTAAAGAACAACACTGCTGGAAATCACTGCATATGCCTTACCTTCTTGAGATTCTTCAGTCTGGTGTATTTGTCCATGACATCCTGAGATTAGAAAGATACTAGTCAATGACTACTCAGAAGCACCTTCCCAGACTCACACACACATTTGATTCATGCTAAGGTATCTTAGCCTTTTACCCCAGTTTTTAGTCCAAACATTTTAATTACCCCCACAATCACAGATGTTTGGATTTAGCAATGGCATACTTTTCCTTTACTGTTATTGTATTTCTAGTAACATTAGGGGAAACCTGAATTCAATAAGTATAAATGACAATGCATATCAGTCATATAAATCTCCTGTGACACCTTCTGCCTATTAAAACCGTTCTCATTCCCAGGGCATCATCAAATACTGCATATCAATACACAAGGCAACCTTAAGCATTGGTATGAGATGCACCAGGCTTTCCATTACCTATAATGTAAACCCATCGGCGTCCATATTAAACGTTCAGGGAAAGTGAGTGTCATAGTTTAAAGAGCGAAAGAGACACACAGGGCAGATGGAAGGGGAGGTGGATGGGTCCAACAAACACAAGACATCATCCAGGAGGCCGCTGTTTGCGTCCCGTGCGTTAAATTTCACTTTCATATTACAATCAGCTGTTCGTTCATGTCCCGTGTTCACAACGATCAGTGTCTTTTTCACTGTAATACGTAGTAGTTTTAAAGGGACTGTTTGTAAGAATCAGAAATTGCTTGTTAACAGCGACACCTGAGTGTGTGAGTGAGGGCAAGCAGGCAGGCAGAGGAGCAGAGTACAGCAGAGGCCCTGGAGACCAAAGCTACGGTCTCCCCCGCGTCCTCCGACCGCGGCCAACACTGTTTAACAGACGGGCTTCACTAGATACAACCAAGAGGTTTTGGTGCTGGAGTCTTGTCTGAACAGCGTAGCCACACGCGAGCGCACATGGGACACCGACCCTCAATGATTTATACGTGTAAGAAGTTACAAACAGTCCCTTTAAGTACAACCATGTTGTTTTTTTCCTAAATCTAACTATAGTGGATTTGTAGGCTGCACCTACGCAGTGTTTTTGTTTAACTCAACATTAAAGCTCGTGTTTACTGCAACCAAAAAGTGACGCCGAGGGGTCTGACAAAGCGTCAGTAGCCTTTATGTCGAACTGGGATGAGAACGCATTGGTGTGGACTGTTCATCCTCACTTCAAAGAGCCAAAACTCAGTGGCTCTGCCACACTCACCAGGAACTGTGGACTGCCCTCAGGGTGTCGATACAGAGCTCTGTCCAGGTCAGCCAGGTCCTGGTTTATGCTGTCAAGCTCAGCCTGCATGGTCTTGTACTCCTGGTGTTCCCGGTCAAATTCCCGTTTGTAGCTCAGACGCTCTTGCTCATCCACAATGGAAGGAAACAAACTGCAGATGAGAACAGAATGAAATTTGGTCAATTCATTATGTGGTAACTAGCCATTACTAGTAATACCCTCTATTAGATACAGTGGGGTAGTGCACATACAAGATGGATGTATGGTGAAGAAATGCACACCAATCCCAGTCAAAAACAGTGTCATTCATCATAACAAAAAAGAAGCTTAATGCAGCTTTTCCTTAATCATAATTGGTGATCAGACCCCTCCATATCCACTCACACATAGAAGTCCTCTCCCTCTAGGTCATCTCCAGACTCCACAGTGTCATAGTTATTCAGTCTGGGCTTCAGGCCTCCCACAGAACTGCTGATCTCTGAGTCTCTGCAAATAAAATGATTGATTTATACATTTTTGCAGCCGCCTTGTCGGGTACCTTTTATTTCAAAATCATCACTGCCATTACACGTTGCATCATTGCATATATTTTTTATAGCAGTGTGAAGGAAGTGAGAGAGCAGTGTTAGTGAGAACAAAGCAGCGAACCAGAGAAATGAAACGTTATTGTTTTTTATTCTTTCCCGGCGGTTACGTTCTAAAGCACAAATAAACACACAACTAAATCCGCACAATACTGCAGGAAGGAACCAAGTTGCTGGATTTTGAATGAATGCAGCCGAAGTCTGTGTGTGTGGATCAGCGATGCTCTCGGTCAAACTACGGACACACACGGATCACAGCAGCACTTGCGCACAGCAGATGAGAGGCGAAGGAGCAGGGAGGTCAGTGAAATACAGCTGTTTTGTATCTGACAGAGCTTAAGGACTTGTGCCTCGGTATCAGAAGCCGTGGGGCGTGACAAAGCAGCGATATTTGACCACCTGAACACACCTGCGCATCCTGCACGCTGTTATTGGTTGGGGGTTACACCCCCACGTGGGGCCGAAAGACTGTTTGCTGACGCCCAGAGTCCCGAACACAGTAAAATAAGAAGAAAAGATAAACTACAGGCAGAGGGCTGCAGGGTCTCTGCAGAAACAGACACCACCACACATTTTAGTGGAGCATAAGTGATGATTGAGAGGGATTATTTTAGTATCTGTCCATACATTGTTTTTTTAGGAAATTCTTGCATATTATACCTTTAAATAGTTGTTAGAGCCTCATTGAGCCGGGCAATTAACAACCAAGCGGCACAGTGAGGAGAGGAAAGTTTCTGAAAACTCCAATGTGGACTGCTTTACTCTTTCCATACTTGGCATGGGACACTCCACTAGGTCTTAAACGATTCCTCCGTACAACTATAGGCTATACAGCACACTGTGTTTCGTACGGAGGACTATTAACGACGGGTTCACATAGGCCGCAAAGCGCCGGGTTATGTTAATCGTTGCACGTACCGAAGCCTGGCTGTTCACACCAAGCCCCCAGGAAGAGCGCCGGGCATTGAAGCAAATTTTCGTAGTGGCCAAACGGCGGTACTATAGCGTCTGTGTAAAGTCACGTGATGCCATTAAGCCCAAAAATACTTTTTCCCATAGACTTACATTGGGAAAGAGACATCTGTAAATCAGCTGATCATTTTTTTAGGTAAATCAATATCCAAGTATGAACCCTCTAATAGTCCTTATTTAAATCATGAGGTCTTAAAAGTTGTAAAATGCACTAATAGCCAAATTCAGAGTTATTTCCCTTCCTCCATTCACGTGAATGAGCCCCAGTCCGTGGCTGGACCGAGGGCTGGGAGGCGGAGTCAAAGGACTTTTGCGCCTGCTCTATGGGCCCAATGGATGCGGAAGATCGGTACTTTATCACTCTGCAGTCAAGCCATTTGGCTTCATGCACCACTGAGCAACTCTCTGGCAACTAACTGGCACCCTTCAATGCTGTATCCAGTTCTCTTTATAGACGGGTTTCTTTCAGAAAACATTTACTGGGTGCGTGCGCATTCAGGCCAAAAGTGCTTTTGGCAGCGTAGATTTTGCATTGTTGACTATACTAGACCCCTGCAGAGTCCGACCACCAGATACCATTATCATATGACGTACTAGTATGAGATTTGATTATTATTATCACATGTTATGGACGTTATATCAGACATACTGTTAAGTGTGACTTGACTTGGGGGGGACCAGGGTCTGTTTGGTTGACACTCCAGTCAGAGTTCAAATTACGTGAGCCCCTCTTGACCGCCGCCAGACACTTTTTCCTTCGCGATTCCTCTACAGGTACAATGTTAATATAAACTGGAGACTTGGATTTTGGTCTTGTTATTAGTACAACCAGTCCCACAGCAGCTCTTTGTATGTCGGGCAGGTGGACATTAACATTAGATCCTTGACGGCTCCCTAATAAATAGTGTGTTGCTGGTTGCTAGGTACCGTTAGCGGTTAGCCCTCAATCGGAAGCGTAACGCCAAAAGACAATACAGTATTGCAGAAATGTCCGATTCAAATTCAAACGAACGTTGGCTAAAGTTAACTTCCACGGCCGCTTGTTGTTGTGACCGTGGGAGAGGAGGAGTGGCTGCCCCGGTAGACTACCAGACGTCTTCCCTTCAAAATGTAACGTTACGGCGTACCGGAGTGAGCTTTCCCCGCCGTAACAAAACAAAAACTGTGTACAGTGTGTCTA
The DNA here is from genome assembly GCF_043250625.1 of Sebastes fasciatus. Lineage (NCBI taxonomy): Eukaryota > Metazoa > Chordata > Actinopteri > Perciformes > Sebastidae > Sebastes > Sebastes fasciatus. The sequence continues at coordinate 2,656,029 of NC_133800.1, forward strand.
TTGTAAAACCCAACTAGCCTACCACAGTAGCACAATGACAATGCTTCTGCATCTCAGCAGAAGGCATCCAGTATACGCATACGTCAGCCACCGTGACGGGAGACTTTGGCCAATCACAGCTCTTTTCAGAGAGAGCGTTTCTATTGGCTGTGGTCCGGCTGGTGGGCGGTGCTTGGTATTTCTTCAACTGACCTCAACCAAGCCCCCATGAAGCCCCCCCCATTGTTTTTGCTATTGATCAATAGGCATTATTCCTTCACATCAGTTCAGGTTAGCCTACTTTAGACAAGCTTCAGATCATTGCCATCAGACTGAGCTAACAAAGACCGTAAACTCATCAGACTCATTTCAAGCTGAGAGAAAATGGCAGGCCCTTGCAAAGTGTGCTGTATGATGCATAGCTTACCCTGGCAGGTAAAGAGGCTTGTGGTGGTCCAGCTTGTCCAGATAGTCTCTGGACCCCCTCACTTTGGGATTAGAGTCATTCACCAGAAATTCTGGGTTACCAGACACATTGGTGACCTGAAGCAAGAGACACGGTCAAACATTTTTTTGTTTAAGAATTCATAGGAGTTTGACAGTAAACATGTTACTGTAGATATGAGTTTGACAGTAAACATGTTACTGTAGATATGAGTTTGAAGCTCAGTTTTGGTCAAATTTTGTGTGGAATAATAAAAGCCCTAAAATAATCTTAAATAAAAAAAATGTGTGGAATGAATTAAAACTTAAAAAAGGGACACTACCAATTTCACAAATGAATAGTAGCGATGGGGGTAGTCATCAGGCTGTGAAAACAGTGGTATCTGTCTTCTGTAGCTCTGGAGGAGCTTTGTCAAGTCTCAGAATATAACCCTGAAGACAACACATTTATAACAGACAGCCTGTGTTAGACTACAAACTGGGGCATGCAAGGGGGTTGAGCAGGTATGGAGATGCTAATGAAAAGGGTCTAACTATCTAGTTGCGTTATGGGATGTTTATCCATTGTTTTTGGATCCAGTGTTTTTGGAGCTTGAGCCATACTAAAGATAAATGTCAGCATGCCTTGGGCTTCAGCTGCTTGAATTTTTCGCTACTCTTATTTTCAACTACCTCTCACAAGTCCCTCAACTTTATGAAAGTGCAATACTAAATCACTAGAGTACCATTCTATCGGTCATGTGATAAATAACTATGTTATACCACTTTAAAGACTTTACACTGTGTCTTGTAAAGATAATCATGTTAAGTAAACATTTTTACTGTTCTTACATACATTTTTACCGTATGTACCTCATTAGAGCAAAAAAGGAAAAATCTGCAGTTGCAGATGACTTTTAATACATTACTAGCTATTAATAATAATAAACTTTATCATAATATATCAGATAAGACGTATATTTTATGGACTTCAGTGGCATGTATTCTTCAATTTTACTATAGATTTTTTATTATCTATTTTTTCTCATTTGTTATATACTAAATAGGGCTGCCAAAGTTAACGCGATAATAACGCCATCATTAGTTTTAACGCCACTAATTTCTTTAACGCATTAACGCAAATTGCGATTTTTAGGTTGTAGCGGGCTCAGTTTTAAAGCTAGAGTGAAGATGCTGGCATCATATCAAACTAAAAAAACAAAAGAATCCATCGGTACCAATCATGTCTTACCTCTTTGTCACAAAAGAGGCTAAATAACGCTCCAAACTTGTGCAAAATGTTGGCAAGGCAAAGCTTGCATGACCATTTTCAAAGGGGTCTCTTGACTTCTGACCTCCAGATATGTGAATGTAAATGGGTTCTATAGGTAGCCACGAGTCTCCCCTTTACAGACATGCCCACTTTATGATAATCACATGCAGTTTGGTGCAAGTCATAGTCAAGTCAGCACACTGACACACTGACAGCTGTTGTTGCCTGTTGGGTTGCAGTTTACCATGTTATGATTGGAGCATATTTTTATGCTAAATGCAGTACCTGTGAGGGTTTCTGGACAATATCTGTCATTGTTTTGTGTTGTTAATTGATTTCCAATAATAAATATATTCATACATTTCCATAAAGCAGCATATTTGCCCACTCCCATGTTGATAAGAGTACTTGACAAATCTTCCTTTAAGGTAAATTTTGAACAGATAAAAATGGTGTGATTAATTTGTGATTAATCGCTATTAAGTACGAACAATCATGCGATTAATCGCAATTAAATATTCTAAGCGATTGACAGCCCTAATTCTAAAGTATACAGTAATAACAACACATCAGTCCTAGATTAAGAAACTCTTTTATGGGATTTTTTTATTTGCTTGATTTCAGCCATTGTATTACAAAGATACCCATTTTTAAAATCCATTTTCTCTTACAAAATGTTGCCGTCCTGAGGTTTCAGTACGCTTTTCCTGAGGCTCCTAGCTTATGCTACGCTAACCTGTTCTCTCCATATGATAAACACTCTGGTTGTATGCACCATTCACCAGGACCAACCGGTTCCTCTACTTCTCCATGCATGCCTGAGTACCACCGATACCATGACTTCCATCAACAGGAAGCCTGAGACAATGTCTCTCAGCCATTACAACTGCTGAAATGTCAGGTGTGAATGTAATGCTGGGAAAATCCACACACCTGGAATGAAAACTATGCTGCTATGGAGGTAGTTTTCAGGTTAACACTTTCATTTGTGCCTTTGTCTTCGGAACACAAACCATGATTATGTCACTACTGGAAATGTAAGAACACTTAAATTTGTATTATAGTTCTTTTGTACATCCACTCATTAGGATTAGGATTAGGAAAATGTAGTTTCAATGTTGTACCTTCTAATAGTTGTTGGATAAGTTTTTATTTTTAGAACACATCCTCCTGACAACACGGCACATCATGCTACAAGAGTGGCTTAACAGACCACACCCAGAAACTGCAAATGATACCATCCTTCCCTGCCCCACGTCTCGCCTGACACACACACACATACACACGCGCACACACGCACTTACACACTCTTACTCTTTTCCGCCCTCTCCATATCAGGTTTGTGGGCGATTCATAACGTCACTGCATCAGTGTTTTTGCGCCGTGCCTCATAAGATGTATGAACATAAAAACAATGCGGAGCCATCTGGATGAGCCACTGCACGGCATGGGGGAGGGGGGTTGAGAACGAGAGGGTAATGTAATTTATCAATACAATGTTTATGTCCTTTTTGTAAAATAATTAGTGAACTGTTCATCATAGCTTTTTTTTAAATTTGTGAAAAAATAAAATGAATGAAACATTATCTAAAAGTTTTCTGAATCTGCTCTTTTGATTTATATAATATGATTTTACATGGCAAACATTTCCAAAAGAAAGGCTGTGATATGTCTAAATAATAATATAATTATTTAACTTTAGGCATTATCTAGCCCATAGTAGCCTAATAATAATAATAATAATGGTCCAAAATGGGGTGAAATTGCATAGTTTTAAGTGAAAAACCTTCAAATTTTTTGACTCTTGTTTTGAGTTGTTTGGTGGATTGGATGATTGAACTCTCTATCAGTAACAAGGAACAAACAAGACAATTGACTATTTTACACTTTAATTCATTTAAAACACTGTCAGGAGCCTCAGTAGCGGTGGAAGATCCATACGCAGCCACAACAGCCTGGCACCTCCTCCTCATGCTGGTCACCAACCTGGTCACACGTTGCTGTGGGATGGCGTTCCATTTCTCAACCAGGATTCGTTGCAGGTCAGCCAGCGTGGTTGTGGTTCTGTCAATGATGTCACTGGCAAAACAAGGCTTGTCATTATTCTGGTTGAGGAATGGAACGCCATCCCACAGCAACGTGTGACCAGGTTGGTGACCAGCATGAGGAGGTGCCAGGCTGTTGTGGCTGCGTATGGATCTTCCACCCGCTACTTAGCAACCTTCTTGAATGTCGCCATGTTTATTGTTTACATCATGGTAGTGTTGAGAAGGGAACCCGCAAGACGGTTAAGGTTAGGCAAAGTAGGACAATTTAAAGTGGCCACTTTAAAAGTACATTCTAACACTTAGTACCCATGTGTTTTGACATACTGTCTTTTACTTAGTTCAGTTCACAGTTTATAACTACTGTCCATAATTTGTTGAATTGACCTGTTGTATTTAGTTAATATTAGTTTGTTGAATAAAGGTACATTCAGTTGATCAAGGCTTTTGCTCTTAAAAAAGGCACTCAGATGCCATAAACTCACCCTCACCCTCACCCTCACCCTCACACTCACCATCAACCTCACACTCACCATCAACCTCACACTCACACTCACCCACTCCCCGACGCTGTTGCGTAGACCATCATTGACGACCTTCGCTTCCTCCCAGAGAATACGATCCCGGCCCCAGCGCCTGATCTCCTTGCGAGTCTTGACTGCAAACACCAGCAGGATGATGAGGGCAACAAACACCAGGAAGCCCAGAACAATAGCTATGGCCTGCAGGAACAACAGAACTCAACGTCAGCGGGCTGGAATATACATCCACTAACATAAAGAGTAAATAACAGGGATGTCTGGAGTAGGGATGCACCGATACTGATACTGGATCGGATATCGGTGACAATGGGGCCGATCCATTTAATTCAATTTTATGTTTATATACTATATACATTTTATATGGTAATTTGAATTCCTGTTTAAGTTTTGACCAATTTATTGCCGCATTAAAAAGGTTTACACTTGAATTGTAATTCCTGTTAAATTTGGAAGATTTTTTACCAAGTTGCTGAATTGCAATTTAAGTTCTTAATAATAAAGAACAATTAAATTAATTTACATCTATGTATTTATTGGTCACATTTTGTTTTAAAAAGTTATGAAAGCAATGTTTAAGTCAGTCCTAATGTTGCCATAAAGTAATGATCCCAGTCACTTCCACACAGTGAGGTATACAGCTTATTGATTAAACACTGGTATCGGTTCGATAAATGGTATTGGCCGATACCCTAAGCTCAGAGGCCTGTACTACGGAGGAGGATTTGGCGTTAGCAAGGTAACTTCAGGGTTAACTCTGGGTTTTTCGTCCTACGACCACTTCTTACCGGGGTAAATCGCCATGGTAACTGATTCTGAACAGCTAACCTGCTCCGGAGCAGGTTATGTTCCAGATAAGAGATCAACTCGTATAAAAGCACCTCCTACTGACCAATCAGAGCTGAGTGCGCGGATCGTGTGCTAATATTACACACATATGAAGAAGTTTAAGTCATAATCCAGGCTAAAAACAACACAGTTTAAACTGACAAATTCAGGAAGGACAGCTGGCTGTATGCTGTGGGTGTTTACCGCTTTGAATTATGTTTTTATATTTATTTTTTAAATTGCTTTTAAGTCCGTTTCACACCGCCGGAGTCGCAGACACAGCTGAAAGAAGGCTGAATTAGTCATACACGCCACATCTTAGCTAAATGGTATAATGATGTGTCTACTATCTGTTATATTTTGAAAGCTATTTATACATCACTGCCCCATGTAGACAAACATATGTGACTTTTGAGTTTTCCGTTAAATTCATAAATCTGTTAATTTACACATTCACACATCGTATGCTTTTCTTTTGCCAGCTGTCCTTCCTGCAACTGTATTACTTTTAGCCTGGATTATGTGTTTAACTTCTTTGTATTTGTCTAATATTTGCTCTTTATTTGTAAAATGTGTCGCTCTGCTGACAGTAGACTTGTCCATGTTTATGATTGGTCATATACTGCAAACACCGCCCCGTTCATGTGAACGCGCTCATAGCCAGATTGAGAATCCCTACGTTGCTTTACCGAGTTGATAACCACCTTCGTAGGACCGCTTAGCGGGATCTTGTTTGTTAGGGTTATTGAAGCCAGATAACGAGAAGATACCCTGGGTATGTTGAACTCTATTCGTAGTACAGGCCTCTGGTATTGCTATCAGTATCGGGACTGAAAAAGTCTAGTCTAGTCTGGAGGTGGGAGCCAACACAAGCCTCAGACTTATCAGTACTGGATCTGAGTGGATAGAGCAAACAGGATTGCTCCAAGCCGCTGCCTCCATGTAAAAGGGTCAGTTCACCAAAATCCCCCCAAAATTACAAAGAAACTTCTTCCACTACCCCCAAACAATAGAAAATCATCATTTGGTTTAAGGAGCTCAAAGCATCCAAAATGACATTTGAAAAACTCAACAGCAACACTTCTATCTAGAAACATTGTCCTGGCTACTATGAATAATCCACAGATTATTGTTATCGCCTGCTATCCATCTCCATGCTAAATGATGTGACCAGTGAGCCTCTAAATATTGTTAGGCGTCCATCACATTGATTATTATGTCAGCTACAGAGACATGCTGTTGAGTGTGACAGATATCCTGAAGTTTCTCCATGAAGTTATACAAGACTCTGCCATGTTGATTTTTATATTATACTGAAATGAATTAGAGCCAATGACTTAGTAAGTCAAACCGTGGAAGAGCTACAGTAGAACACAGCATAATACATAGAAATGGTTAGCAATGATAAAGTGAAAGTGAAAAGCAAGCATATCACACCTCTTGGGGCTCCACCACACAGTAATGGTAGAGATACTGGTTGAGGAAGATGCCCTGGGCCTGGTTCTGGTTCTGATACTGGGCACACAGTTGGCGGACCTGGCTGTAGTAGACAGACCCCGTGGACTGGGCTGTCGGGTTCACCGCCACCAGGTACACGATAGTGGCGATGATCATCAGGAATGCCAAGATGGCACAGATGATGATGGTTGCTAGGTAGAACTTTGATGAGCGGGCAGCATTTTGCCTTGAAACAACCAACACAAATATGATGAGCACAGCTATGAAGGTAATGCCAGAAATGGCAATAATGAAGCCTTTGCCAGCTTTGGGATCCATTTGTGTTCCTCCAGAACCATAGGAGCTGCCGCCAGTGCCAGCGCCGCCTCCATACTGGCCGGCTCCATACTGGCCGCCTCCACCTCCAAATGAGCCGCCTCCATAAGAGCCACCACCAATACCTGGCAACAAGCCAGAGCCACCTCCCAGACCCAAGAGGCTCATATCGTAGTCCCAGGCCAGTGTGGAGGCCACACAGGCAAACACAGCCACACACATGATGATGATGATGATACACAATATCTTCATCACACCAGGTGGTGAAGTCCAGCGATAGAAGTGAAGCATCTTCTCTCCTGGGTAGTTGGAAAAGGCTGGGTTGGATATGCGCTCACTGTGCCTGTGTTGTCTGCTGCTATGGCTGCAATAGAAGAGGACAGGGGAGCTGTGTTCAATGGATGTTGTAACAGAACAAACTGAGTGATCTGTAACCTCGGACATTTCAGACAACAACATTTCACAAAACACAACATTTCACCAAACACTAGGGATGTCACGATACCAGTTGTCGATATCAATACCAGTCAATTTCCACGATTCCAAATACCAAATTTGATACCACGGTAAAAAAAACATGTAATGTGTACATGTGTCTATATATATCCTCAGACTGCAAGCAGTAGTTTAAATTCACTGACATGGTGACATTTCACTGGGTAAAGGCTACCAGAGGTGGGACCAAGTCATTGTTTTACAGGTCACAAGTAAGTCTCAAGTCTGTGACTCAAGTCCCAACTCAGATCTCGAGTCCTAAACGAGGCCTATACGCTCTTCATCAAATGTAACGTCATTTTAACAGCAGAGTAACTGGATCCATCTGGTGCTCAGTAACATAACGTTAGTTCTTCATGGTTTTCTCCTGAAACTTGATTGGATGCTGTTGGATTGGTTAAAACAAAGTGGATCTGGGGAGTTAAGTGTAAGATAATCAAATGCAAATCCCAATAACATTCACTGGAAATACAGAGTCCAGAGTTCAATAAAAAAACACCACTTTTCAGAGATTTAGCAATGAACAACAAAAGATAGAAATTCAGTTTGTTCAGTTCAGTTTTTTCCCCCGACGAGTGAATCCTCTTCTCAAACAAATTAATAAAGGATCTCTGATCAGTTTGTTCATTTCAGTTTTTTCCCTCATGAGTGAATCCTCTTCTCGAAAACATAAAGGATCTCTGCGTCTCTGGATCTCGCTGCTGCATGGCACTGTTCTGTGTGTGAACAGAGGACGGAAGCAGCCGCATTTGACGCTTGGTGGATGTTCACTTCGGACCCTGCAGGCATCATACGATATCTTCGGTACTGTAGAAAACGAGTACCATCACGTTTTTAGAATTTTGGCATCGACTTAGTACCGAAGTATCGGTTCTCGTCACATTCCACAAACATTTCACAAAACACAACATGTCCAAAAACAACGAATTTCACGAAACACAACATTTGAGAAAACAACATTTCAGATTACAGACAAGGTGGGACAAAGCTTCTTGTTTGTGATTGGACAGAACCCAAGTCCCTGGCGACAGTTCAATGGCATTTCCTGGTTCTATTGTTTACTACTCTCAGCAATGACCTTGCACAAATTTTAAACTGAGTTTGAAAGTATGCAAGAGGAGATTGAAATCATAAGGGAACATTCTTACTGAGGATATTCATATGATGTAATTTCTCATTATGCTTTTCAGCAAATCATGACATTGAAATGTCCCATGAAACCCTGAAAACACGCTTGAATGAAGTAGGCCTGAGGAAACCGGGTGGCTAATCCTCAACAAGTGAAATCAGAAGTGCTATCTTGTCAGAGCTGCGTGGACCTGGACCCTGTACTACGGAGCAGGATTTGGGGTTAGCGAGGTAACTTCAGGTTTAACCCTGGATATCTTGAACATAACCTGCTCTGGAGCAGGTTATGTTCAAGATAACAGATTAACTTGTATAAAGGACCGCCTACTGACCAATCAAAGCTCGATGTGCGGATCTTAAGCTAATATTACACAAATATGAATAAATTAAAAATCATAATCCAGGCTAAAAGCAACACAGATTAAACCAAATGCAGAAATGACCATCTACACTTTTCAAAAATAGAATACATTTTATTTACATGCAAGCTTACCTAATACCAAAATTATGGATCTTTCTTGTCTTATTTACAAATGCTTGCACACAGCATGCCATAAATGAAAACCTAATGTTCAAAACTTTAAATAGTATAAAGCCTTTACTTCTGCAACAACATCCGCTCTAAAGCTATATTAAAACAGCTTTTTTACGAACAGAGGCCTCATTTATAACCGTTGCGGATGCACAAAAAAGGGCTTGAAAAGTGCCTAAAACAGAGAGAGGCACGTTTTGACTGGAAATGGAAAAAAATGAAGATCTGAAACTAACATTTTTTTTTTACTGTCTATTAATCTGTTAAATTTTTTTTTAATTAATTGTCAATAAAATGTCACAAAAAATGCCAATCTCAATTTCTCAGAGCCCAAGCTGCTTTTTTCAAATGTAGCTGACTAGCAGTTCAAAACCCAAACATATTCAATTGACAGTGAAATTTAAAAAAGGAAAAAAAATCCCAGGATTTAAGCAGATGGATCCAGCAAATATCTGTTAATTTGGCATAAATGATCATTTACCAAATTGTTGATTAACATTTGGTTGATTGACTAATTGACTTAGGGAATTGCTGAACAATGAGTCAAATATGAAAACAAGCCTTCTGATAAAAGCTGTCTTATTTTCAAATGGCCTCTTGGCCACCAAAACAAGAGTCACTACAGTTTTGCTGACAACAAATTAGTGATAGTGCTCAAACCCGGCAACTTCACTGGAGGCAGGACTCTAGAGATGCAGTGTAGAGTCCTTCTGCAGGAAGCAGCTGTTGGTCAAGAAATAGTTCCAATGCACAATTTAAGTAGTTCTAAAACTAAAATGTTTCCTTTCTATTTCACACTTGTTGCATAAACGCACAAAGCACAACATAGAACTAAAGACAGGCAGAATAATATTCCAGAGGGAGATGGGTAATCGTCAGTAACTAGAGGCATTACAGCATTACATGAGCTGGTTCTGTAAAAGACAACAATGGGCCCCCTCAAAAACATTCCATGTCCACAAGGTAGTAGTGTTAAATATGTGTAGCCCAATACACATAAATTCAACTCCGGTAAAGCAGACTAACTAAGACAGAATACTAACTTGAAGCTGATATTACAACAGCTAAAAGGTAAGCAAAACCTTTTGAACTTCTTCACAGTGTTTGGACTGTACCTTTAAGGCTGTAACTAATGATTATATTCATCAATTCATTGAAATTCATTGATTAGTCATCATTGGTCCATCAGAAAATAGTGAAACAAGGTAGTGTCATAAAAGTCCCAAATCCAATAATATAATATAAGACAGGGAAAAGCAACAAATGTTCATATTTGAGAAGCTGGAAGCATTGAAAGTTTGGCTCTTTTGCTTTAAAATTTACTTGATTAAAAAATTAATTATCAAAATAGTTACCAATTAATTTCCTGTCAATCAATTAATCGTTGCAGCTCTATGTACTTTATCCACGTTGTCTCTACGAGACCCACAGAAATCTGATGATTGGTTGTTGCTGTTTTTTTGGGTAAAGCAGAAAAAAGGCATATTTCCCAAAAATGTGGAAAAGTGTTTGTTTAAACAATTATACTGCTGCTGTTGGAACCCTCAGCTGATACAGAGACATGTGCCCTGAAAAGTAAAGTCATACTGGCTGAGACATGAGGATCACAGTGTAGTAGTGAGGGATACATGCAGGTCAACTTACTGTTTGCTACCACTTGGCTGGTACGGCGGGGGGCTGTGTTTATGTGTCGGCATCCTGAAATCCAATTGGAGCTCACGCTGCTAAAAAGAAAATAAAAAAAATAGATAAATAAAAAATAACTATTGATTTTGCATAAACAGAAGAAAAGTGACTGTATGATATTAACTATCAATATCACTGTTCGATCACATATCTTCCCTGTGGTGCCACAAAGCAGCAGCCATCCATTGTGATATCCACCAAGTTTTCCACCAATACAATGACTTCTGTACCAACCCCAGCAACTTTACTTCTCAAATGTATGTAACTACCATTTGGAAAAGAAAAAAAATATGAACTGAAACTGAATTAAGGAGATACATCAAAGTGTTGGTGTTGTCATGCTGTGCAGACTTTTGCAATTAATAAACACTTAAAACTGTATTTGATTTGATGTACTGACATGCGGGGCTGGGCATCGCTTGTTTTCCCAATAATTGATATCGATACCAAAACAACAGTTTTTGCGATACCTTACTTTGAGAAATGTAACAATGTTTTCCTTCAAAACCTTTTTAAGTCAAACTTATCAAATGTTATGTTAAACAATGTCCAAAACACAGTTTTAACACTATGTGCTGTGGACACATTTCTGTTAGTACTGAAAAAGCATGGAGGTTCCAAACCCAGCCTTACTGAGAGAAATGGAAACCAAAATGGAATGCTTGTCTACGCTTGTTTTAATCTGGTATGTTTTGTTGATGTCATACTTCTGTGTGGGAAGTAAACTATAGTATGCCAACTAAATATCCTATGTACACTTCATATAGAGCTTGATGGAGTGATGGATGGCTTAAATCATTCAAAACAAATCTTCAAATATTGACCTTCAGCAGTGATCTGCTGTTGAGCTGTTCAACCAACAGAAGAGGAAGAGGAAAGCCTACTGCTCAGACTTCAGGTTTGTTTGTGGTGAAACAAAGCAGCAGTAAGTGGGAGGAGAGATACTGGCACACTAACTGAGACTAAGTTTCCAAAAAAATGAGCAGCTGATGAGTCAAACTGAGCTGGGTTAGCTAGTTTCACAGAGAATTAAACTATACTGTTCACTAGGCTAGTTGATATGATTGATATATACACAATCCAAAGAGGTTTCACACACAGGGAAAAAAAATATCAAATATCAATGATTCCCATTTGAAAGTAAGCCTTTCAATCTAGTCATGTATGCTGTCATCACTGGAGAGATGAGAGAGTAAAGAACAACAGCTCAAACAGACATTCAGCTGGCTACCTGCTCAACCAACGCACAAACAGACAAGGTGAGTCAGGCAGGTAACATGGGTCCTGAAAATGGCGAAACTAAACGATCATTGTTCTTCAGTCACTTTAGAAGCTTTAAACACAGATGAGAGGAGAGGTCACGTGTCTCTTAATACGTCCTCAACATTCGGTAATATGTTTAAATTGACCTACCTAGTATGAAGACCAGTCTGATCCGGATGAAGACAGTCACACGCTGAGAGATGAACGCAAACAACACGCACACTCACAGGGCGCGTGGACGTGTCCTGCGCGCTCAAGTAGTACAAAGAGACGCGCCTACAGGTGTGTGGGTGTGTGTGTGTGTGTGTCCATCATGTGGGCTCCTCCCTAGACAGGACTAACCTGTCCTCTCTCCATCAAGCAACAAGGAGGAGGCAGAAGCTCCGTTTCCAGTCTCAGGGACGTCAGTGGACCTGACCTGTACACACCTTGACCTGGACACACCCTGAGTCCCCGAGGAAGTCACGAGGTCTGTTTACGCGCTTGGAGTTTCAGTTGTTCAGCATGCTCTCACTAAAAGTAACACGTTTATTTTTACGTTTGTTTGTCATTCATCCGAATGAATGAGGCAGAGCTTAAATGTCAATATTTTAGTTTCATTATCAATATCTGAATATATTTCTATACATTCAATATTATTCTCAGTATCTATAATTTATGTTTTAAAATCACAAAAAAAAAACAATTATTTTTTTACTGTTAGAAATCGTACTTCCTAATTAGAAATTCATTTTAAAAAATTTAATTAGTATTTTACAAAATAATATATTGTTAAATGCTGATTTTGAGTGTGACAAGTGGGTCTTATTCAAAGTTAAAATATAGGTTATACTGTATATAAAAAATTACCTAAGGCACGAGAAGCTGTCTAATCCAGCCTCAGTAAAATCAACAGGAAAACGAGTTGCAAAGCTTCATACCAGGAAAACATTTTTTTTAAATCCACCTCAGCTCTAAACCAGTCCTCCAGGATGTAAACAGGCTGAGCCACAGCAGCCATTTTAGGAGGGTGACAAGTCATGCAATCAAGTTCATCCAGGTCATGAAAAGATTGAAAAGATATTTAGTGTCCACACCTCTCCAGTAGTAAAAAAACAAAAAAAGCCTCCTGCATGCTTACTGAGGTATACACTACCACTACCTCTAATACTAATACTGCTAATAATAATTAAGTATTCAACGCATATGGACATTGAGTCCATTTTGCTTTGTGGTTGTAATTATTGTGATTAATTTAACAATATGTGGCCTCAACATTTTAATAGAAAAAATGTGGACCACAATTTTTAAATAAAGAAAGACTCAGAACATCGGTTTTCCAGAAAAATGTTCTTATATACTTACAGGAAAAATGTACTTCTGGTACACATTTGTTATGCAAACTCATATTTCTAGCAAGGATAAATCAACAAGGATTTACAATAATAAAAAAAAAAAAAAATACCAATTATGAAAATATAGCTTTGTTCTGATTGTACTGTTTTTGTAATGGTTTAACTTCATTGGCTACTCTCATTCATTACCATTACCCTGGACTAACTGAAACAGTGGATGGCAGATGTAACAGTCACTCAAACAGGACAATTGCTTCATGGTTAAAGAGGGAAAATACAACTATATAAAAGGGTCCTTCATTGGTATAAAGCAGTAGGACATTTGATACAAAATAATCACATATCAATCAAACATATCAATGTACAAATGAGTTTACAAAAGGTGTGACTAAATGAATTTGAAAAAAAAACACCCATCTGGGTGAGATAGTTCATACATTCTAGCTTTTAGTAAAATATTCACATTGTGCCTCATAGTTCAGGAGAACACTGCTGGACAGAAGAAATGCAACGTAAAAAACAATAAGGACAGCATGCAGTGAGCATTATGGCAAGCAGCTAACCCTCCACAGTATAACACATGCAGCACATAAAAGTATATCCTATTTGACCAAAAATAAACTCGGTTAAACTAACAAACTTCTGCTGATCCCTCTGTCTACTGAAGGTCTATTCATCTAATCATATAGCCTTCTTTAACATCGAGTCAACCTTACTTACATCAGCTGCCTCATTTGATTCATCTATTCAGGCAGTGTCTATAGCGGGCCAGTTGTGAGACCCCATTTACACCTGGTGTTAGAGGAACAGTCACACATTTTACAAAATGTGCTTCATCTAACCCACACTATGGTGAAAAGATCATTTATTTTTGTTATGGTATATTTCATAGCAGCCGACAGCAAACACAAGCATCAAATGAAGTGTAAAAATGCCCATATAGCAACAAATGATGAAACTGATATTAAACTTAAAACAAAGCATATTTCCCAAAATGTTCCTTTAAAATGTGATCTGCGTCAGGGCGTTCTGAATGAACACCCTATCGTGTATTTAGGTTACACCTGATCCATCCCAGCTCTCTGCATTCTGACCATTTTTGGTGAAGCTTACTTTCTCTTTGCCTCTTACCACCATCTATAAGGACATTTCTACTGATTTCCACTGAATTTTTCTACCTGTGAAAACGATTTTTCCATTTGTCCTGATGATATGACCAACAGCAGTGATGGCAGGTCCACCTGTTTTAATGTGATAATGAAATACATACCAACCATGAGGATAGTTTTTGCCTGGTGGGGACACACTCTTATTCAGTTCTCACCTCAGTCCCACTACTTTGTTCTCTGTGCAACAGAGCACATCTTCTTATATAGTGCAGACTGACTCCATATTAATTCCAGGTGTGTTAATGAAAACAGGGTTTAGTTGCCATCATTCCAGTCCTTCACCTTGTTGTACTCCTGAATCTTCTGTTTGATATGAGAGAGCTTGTTCTTTAGATACTCACATCTTTCCCTTTTTTCCAAATATGTCGGGTCCTGGCAAGAAAAAACAGAAATAAATTAAATAAAATGTTTTACTTTTGTTCCTGGAATTCCTATCGGGGACAGTCTCCGTGATAGTCGGAGAATATCGGGGAAATTCATTGGCGGGTTACTGCATGGGGAATACAGTAACAAATACAGCACAGTATTACTTCTTTACATAGTTTCCAGTAAACCTGACGAACATTAACAAACCAGGAAGAAGAACATTCTGGGTAATGGTGGTGCCTTTATGATTAGCGAAAGCCATGTAGAAGTCATATCAAAGTCCCATGTCAAAACATAGGACGTACTGTTTGTATTAAAGGGACTGTTTGTAACTTCTTACACGTATAAATCATTGCAGGTTGGTGTCCCGTTCGCGTGTGGCTACGCTGTTCAGACTCAGACTCCAACACAAACTACACGGAAGCACCAAAACCACAAAGTTCTATCTAGTGAAGCCCGTCTGTTAAACAGTGTTGTCCGCGGTAGGAGGACGGGGAGGAGACCGTAGCTTTGGTCTCCAGGACCGGAGTCTCTGCTGTACTCTGCTCCTCGGCCTGCCTTCACTCACACACAGCGCCTTTTCTCGCTCTTTTGCTCCACTCTCACGTGCATGCGCGCACACTCCACACTGCAGAAGAGTTAGTTTAGCTCTGAGAATATCTAGTGAATGTTCAGTGACCGTTTGTGCAGAAATAACTGCTGCAGCTCCTCCAGACCAACAGAGGTTTCCCGTGTCTTGTGAAGTACCTTTGGCCTCTGCTCCGCAGAGAGAAACGTTATCGTCTCCGACCAAAACTCCGTCGGGAGGCTGAGGCAGGAAAAGCCAACACTAGGATCAGCATTGATTCATGGAGAGACCTTCGTCTGGTCAGCTAACATTACCGCCAAGCAGCTGAAATATAGAGTGATATTGTGCTTTTAGCTGACGTGTGTCGCCTCACTGTGTTGAGCGATGCTCGTTCATGTCTATGTAGAGCGAGCACAAGCGCGAGCAACAGGACGCTGACTTTAGTTGACTTAATGGCCAAAGGTGTCGCTGTTAACAAGCAATTTGGGATTCTTACAAACAGTCCCTTTAATTAAAAGGGACATTCCACTGATTTAGCATTACACCAATAACATTGAGGGGAACTGAGAGACGGATTAAAACAAGAAATTTCAAAATTGAATCAGCTACCTGATTTTTAGTTCCTTTTATGGGTCAAGGCCCCAAAACCCTGGATCCTACTATTCCCATAATTCAACTTGATAGCATCTCTAACCCCCACAGCCTCAGTTTGCAACACAGGCTTTCTGTTATAAATTAACAGGAGGTGCTGCATCATTACTAGTCTCTCCCAATGTGTTATACTAATTTAAAGGGCACAGTTTACTTGTTATGAGGAGGGTAATTGTTTAATTTCTACTGTGGCTCAGAAGGAGCTTTATAAAATCTGAGAAAAGAATACTGATGATGTCATTTAGGGTTATCTTGGAGACTAGAAATTTATAACAGAAAGTCTGTGTAACAAACTGGGGGCATGAAGCTTGAAAGATTTGGGCGCTACCGAGTTGTTAGCAGTTGACACATGCTAGAGACCAAAAGCCCGAATATCTTGGCTTCTGCTGCTGTGATTTATCCTTCCTTTTCCCATTCCTGTCTCATGCAAGTCCCCCTTATTCATGGAAGTTCAATACTGGAGTACCCCTTTAATTTAAGTATAATTCAAAGTAAGGTCTTGGTAGATGAAAAGAAGAAGGGGGATTATTTTTGTTAATAGATTGTTTTTGGTGCACAGGGGCATCAAGGGATATGAAGGGTTTATAGAAACAGAATTATCTCTCTAACACCTTAATCAGAGCTTGGACTCTCTGGCACAGACACGGACACTCAGTGAGTAACAGTGGATGGACCATAAATTATATTTTATGAGGGATACTTACAGCTTTCTTCCTCTGAAATTCCATTAAAATGCCACTGATCCGCTCCTTCTCCTGAAACAAAATTAGAAAGTTACCGGACATAGTTACGCACTGTGTATTCAAGTGTGTTCCTGTGTTTGTGTTGTGTGTGTGTGTGTATGTATGTTTGAGGAGTGCGGATTGTACCATTTGGCTGGAAGGCCGGGAGGGAAGGTTCTGCATCATGTCATCCATCTCTCCAAACTTCTTGGCCATGGCCTGAACCTCAGCATGCAGCTCCTTGTACTCAGCATACTGGTCATTGAAGACAGCCTTGTATTGGTCCCTCTGCTCCTCTGAGCGGATGATGGGATACTTCCTGTGGGAACAGGACAGAGACAACATATTTTCTTACTCAAACTGCACCTAAATGTGTCTCAGTCTCTTAGCAGTAGTTGCTAAGGATGACAATATGCACTGGAAAAAAATCCATCTAACAACTACTGGCCAGATTACCACCATATACCAGATTCCTGTTTCTTCTTCTAGGATAGGTTCACAATTTTTGTGTCTTAAAGGGGACATATCATGCTCATTTTCAGGTTCATACTTGTATTTTGTGTTTCTACTAGAACATGTTTACCTTGCTGTAATGTTCAAAAAAACTTTTATTTTCCCTCATACTGTCCGTCTTAATATGCCTGTATTTACCCTCTGTCTGAAATGCTCCGTTTTAGTGAATTTCAACAGAATTGCGTTGCTAGGCAACAGTTTGGGTCCATGTTTACTTCCTGTCAGCTGATGTCATTCACATACACTGCAACAGGAAATAAACTGGGACACATTTAGAATGTTTACATTTAAAACCGTGTAATGGTCTAAATATTGTATATTTGTGACATCACAAATGGACAGAAATCTTGACAGCTTGTTTCAAACGCACAATTTCTGAATACAGGCTGTGTGTGTTTCTCCGTATATTGAGCGTTTTGATAGTTTAACAGTCATTTTTGTAGCACCCTAAACCTGCTTTATAATGTAGAAGACCTGAAAATCTCACTTTTTACAATGTGGGACCTTTAAGATATTCGTTCATGATGTGCATCCAATGTAAGCGATGGGGGCAAAATCCATAGTCCTCATTCCACGCAAAACTACTTTCAAAAGTTTATCTGAAATTAATATAAGGCTTCAGCAGTCTGAGTTAGACAAATTAAATGGGTACCTTTCAAAGTTACAATCTTTTCAGTACAAACTTCCTGCTTTGTGTTTCCCTGCTGAGCTGCAATGGAGCGATAGTAACACAAAGAGGGAATTTGGTACTAAAAAGGCTGGAACTTTGGATGATATCCACTTGAATTGGCCAACTCAGACTGCTGAAGCCATATTAACTGAATTAGATAAATTTAGAAGAAAAAAAGAGGATTATGGATTCTGTCCCCCATCACTTACAGTACATGGAAGCACATTAGGAAGCGATCTCTTAATAATCCAGTATGAACAGGAGGAATGATTACAGCTAGTGAAACCTGTTTCAGTGTACATATGGGCACCTGACTATTGCTTTAAGACAGACCAGAGCCTACCTATTACTAAAACTGACTTTAAACCAGATAAACTGGTTTAGAAAGTTTTGAATTAACCAAACCTATTTCCCCATGGAAGCAGGGAGAGCAGTGAAACGTCATCAACTCACATCATCCATCTGCACCACTTTCATGTTTTTCCTCAAGTTTATTTTATTCAAAATAAGATGATATAATGTCACCTTTGGCCAGTTTATTTTTTTTAGTTTCTTTTCATGGTGTATTCCAATTGGTTGGTTCTAGACCTGGCTCACATATGAGAATTTGGTTGTACATCTCTGACACTGTTAGACTTTTGATGCAATTTGGTCTCTAAAGCTGTAAATTATGTAGTGCTGGACAGGGTGATCTAGGATCACCGTTTTGGATTGAGGACCAAAGATTTTCCAACTTTCACTCAAGATTGTTTACTTTGCTCTGGGAGAAAGGGGGCCTCTACTCAAGGACTAAATCAAGGCTTTAACTTTAAACTTATGTTGTCTGTTAAAGCTGAAGTAGGAGCGAGATTGGAGCAAATATGATTAAAAAAAGTTATTTCTATAAAATGGTCGCTATAACATGACAGTAGTACATGAAACAGGTAACCTGAAAAAAAAATCATGTTCCTCTGTGTCCTCTGGTGCTCCTAACGGCATCGGCAAGATTTCACAGACCGGAGGAAAACAAGCAGTAAGAGCTGATCTGTAGTCTGCTGTCCATCTGCTATCTATGAGAGCCGGCTGTCAATCACTCACCAACTCCGACCAAACAATCAAACTACGCAGCGCTGATCAAATATGAATCAATATTCTGTTACTGTAATGCCTATTTCTCTCCTCAAATGTTTTCAGAATCATCTTGTAGTGTACTGTTTAGCTGTAAAATGAGAAAGTTTGTGACGCCGCCGCCATTGTACAATCTGTTGAAGGAACACCAAGTTCCGGTCACATGACCGGAGCACAGCCATTAGGAACGCTCTCTCTCTGAAATGACCTGTGATTGGTCAAAGTCTCTCGTCACGGGCTAGATGTTCTAAAGCCTGAAAACAGAGCCATGAGGAGGTGCAGAAGTCTAGTTATCTCTCAGAACACTTGAATTACAATATGCTGAAAGGTTATTATGGAATTTTTGCCCAATGATGCCAAAAATAAACTGCCTAGTATATTTTAAGTTACAAGGTCAAAGTCAAATGGTACATTTTCATTGGCTGATACTGGTAAATATTAGCAGTATGTTTTTGGCATCATTGGGCAGAAATTCCATAATAACCTTTCAGCATAAGTTCTCTGAAAGGAAACTAGACTTCTGCTCCTCCTCATGGCTCTGTTCTCAGGCTTTAGAACATCTAGCCTGTGACGGGAGACTTTGACCAATCACAGGTCATTTTATCGAGAGAGAGATGGATAGTAACTTTATTGATCCCGAGGGAAATTCAAGAAAGACGTGAACAACATCGAGGCAGTTGGAAAGGCTGCCGCTCGCGCCGGCGCCGGAAGTACATGAGTGCTATGAGAGCGTTCCTATTGGCTGTGCTCCGGTCAAGTGACCGGAACTTGGTGTTCACCAGATTTCCTCCGGTCTGTGAAATCTTGCAGATGCGGTTAGGAGCACCGGAGGACACAGAGGAACATGATTTTTTTCAGGTTACCTGTTTCATGCACTACTGTCAGGAAATAGCGACCCTTTTATAAAAACAACTTTTTTTAATCATATTTACTCCAATCTTGCCTACGTCAGCTTTAATGGAGACCTGCGGATTTTGTGGACTATTTCAGTAAATACTGATAAACTGATAAAAGTCAATATACTTTATCAGAAACAAGACAGTAAATAATCTTGATGAAATCAGTTTCCCGGACTGATTTAAGATGTACAGACAAAATGCAGTGGAGATCATTTCATTGCTGAAGCTCCGACTTTTCTTTCTGCCACAAACAGCCTATACCAGCCTGAGAATCATTCCATTCTATAGCAGGGTTTGTTGACTCTGAAGTGGGAGAACGCTAAGGGGCACTACCACAGAATCAAGGACTGTATCTTTAATCAGTAATGCTTTTGAGAACCTTCCTAACACTGAATACAGCAACGAATGTTTGCAAAATGTGACTAAGAAGGTAATACTCACGCCACATAGTCGGCTATAACATAAGGTTTGGGGATGTGTCCGGCTGGTATGTGTCCTCTGAGGATCTCTGGCTCCAGCGCCATCAGAGGTGCAGCTGCAGAACTGTTTGCAGAGTCCATGATGTCTGGCTGGATAGTAGGGAGAGGAGTCCGCTCTGAGATGCTGGAGACTGGACCCAGCTACAGTAGAAAAACAGTGTTCAGTTCATGTACACTGTGTGCAATTCAATTTCTGCTAGAACATTAATAAAACAATCCTAGATACTTACTATAGACAGAGGGAGTGATGATCCTATAGTTTTCATCTAGGTTTATGGGAAGAAGAGAAGGGGAGGGATTCATTAGATGTTCACAATGTTCAACGTGTTATTATCAGGGGTTTATCCTAGTGAGACTGCTTGAACCTTTCTTTTGTTTAATTACAGTCCATTGCAGCTAACTTTAGTAGAGTAATGCTAGTGAGATTGTATTCCCGGAGAACGACAGCTTACTCAGACGCTTACACGGCAGATACGCAGATGAGACAGGAAACAGTTACATTTAAATGTCTGTGCTCCAGTGTGTCAACCTTTCTTTTAGGCATTAGAAAGAGTCATTTTGGTGTAATGCTTTTGGTCAAACTCAACATTGACAAGTAGCATAGTTAAGCACAGCTTGCTAAATGTTAAATATGTCATGAAAACCTGGTCAATGTTAATGTTCCTATTTTGCAGTCTTGCTAGAAAATTAAATTACCACTGTAAAATTAAAGCCTGGAGGGTGTGGGCCACATAGAACAATACAATGTGGGGATTTGGTGCCAGGGCCAGTGGTTTGAGATCCCTGGTCTAAACCAGCAATAAGGTACTAGGTGCTGTGTGCAGAGGAAGTCAGCAAATAATTGTTTTCAGCTAGTGGTTCCAATTATTAAATTTTGGACTTGACGATTCGGCTCCGCTCTACTCTTCTGCTTCTTCTCTGTTGCAACTAAATACTGGATTTAAACACACAAACATTTGATCATTTGAGCAGACAGTAGACATCTGTCACAAACTGAAAATACCTTGCTGCTGGATAAAAAGGTAAAAAGTTACATTTTTGATTGGAGAAGCTATTTTACCAAATCATGGAGTAACATACACAGTGCTGAGGTCACAGGTGGAGCTAAGAGGTCACCACTTTAGGGTTGTGTACAGTGTTCCTTCTAAGCTTAGAAGGTCTACTTTTCATTCCATTCAGACACTACAGCAAATCAGTAAACTGTATGTCTAGCTGAAAGGGATATATTATTGAATTAGAGAGAATATTAGTTAGGGTAAGACTTAGGTTAGGCATTTAGTTGTGACGGTTAAGGTTAGGGGCTCCTCACAAGTTTAGAAATACATGTGTGTGTCAGACCTCCTGTGCCAGCCCCTCCTTCCTCATCCTGGCTGCTTCATGCCTCCACAGCTTCAGACACACTGCTGCACCGATGAAGTAGAGCACCATGGTGATGAACAGGAAGACGATGGCTGCGTTCTGGCCCGACTCGGTGCGACAAAACGCTCCATTTACTCCATTATTGAAGACCGGCATGTTGCATAGCCCCCCTCGAGTGGTGTCCCTCACATACACGATCCCTGCTGCTAAATAGAGCACTCCCAAGACCAGGTTGATGGAACACTCCGTGATCGGCCACCAAGAAGAGTCTAGAAGGATGGCTCTGTAGTACATGCTCATCCCGAGAACGACCAGAATAACAGTCACTATCCACGCGAGACCAGCCACCACTAGGACAAAAGGGGTCTTGGGGCCTGTGTAGTAACCGCCCCCAGATCCATATGCACTAGCACCTCCACCGAGCCCCCCAAACATCTGCGGCTGGGAGTATCCATACATATTGAACCACTCGTTGTCCTTATGAACATAAGCACAGACACAAGCGAATACAGCAGCTCCCAGAAGCAGCTCCACACAGCCCAGGATCCTCAGCAGGCCGGCCCAGGACTTCATGTAGGCGTAACGCTGGTGGTACTCCTCCACCCGCTCGTGGTACGTCAGGGCCGAGAGATTGGTGGGCACTGCGGATGCTGAGTCGAGGGCTTCGGCGCCCAACAGCAGTCCGTCTCGCTCCTTCTGAGAGTTGTAGCTGCCCCCAGAGCCGCCGTAGGGGTCCCGATAGGACCCTGGAAGGGACGGAGATGGAGGGGCGGAGTTGGGGGGTGAGCAGGGGATTCCTGCCGTGGTGCGGCAGTTGGCGCTCTTAATGGATGAGAGGGCAGGGGAGTAAGGGGTAGGGGAGTAAGGGGCAGGCGGAGGTGGTTGAGGGGGGGGGACGGACCAGCCCTTGCTGCCCCGATCGCTGTTGCCACGGAAGAAGTTCTTGACAGAGGAGGGGATGAAGCGGCGGACCGGCTTAATGTCCATGGCGTCAGAGTCTTCCTCCATTGGCTCATCATTGCTGGGGGGGTAAAAGGCTTGAGGCCCAACAGCTGCCTGTTCAGGTAGAGGTGGTGGGGGAAGGGGGTCCAAGCTGACCGCTGGCACTGTTCCATGCAAGGTGTCCGGGGGTGGAGGGAGACCCGGGTCCCGCCATAAGGAGCCCACAGGGACCTGGTCATAGTATGGGATCTCCCGCACCCGGTCAAACCTGGTGCCAGAACCAACTCCTCCTGAAGACATTGGGACCTGGACTCTGTGCTCGCTACAAAGACAAATACAGAGGATTAGAACAGTCTACTGTCAACAGATGGACCTGCAGCTACATGTTGACCTATATGAGAGGCTGTTAGAATGCAGTTTGATTAACCACAATGAGCAACCAGTCAGGAGACAGGGGCCCTGCAAAGTTGACCAATATTGGAGTTCACCCGACCTAAAGACACCTATATCTTCTTTAAAAAACAAACAGAACAGTACGGTTCATTGGAAAGCTAACAAACAAGGTTATCTACAATTTCAATTTCAATTATTCATTTTCTGTTTTTCAGTCATGTGATGATAAACAAATGGGAAAACTGAAGTAATATATTTGAGGTGAAAATGAAAATCATAGGCAATATTAAGGATTCATGTGTAGACTGACCTACCCACCATATACTCAGAAGTCTGTTGTTGCTCAACCGATAGCAGACACAAAGAATAAAAAATTCAGGAGATGTAAAGATGTGTCTACTCTATAACATATTTTAAAAATTAAAAAGATTGTTTCTTGTTTTTTTTTGCAAATTCAGATTTAAGGATAAAAAAAAAAATCGCCTAATTTGCATATTTATTTTTGACCAACAGTAATAAAACTGTGGATAACCATTGTTTGTTAGCTTTCTGATAATCAGTAGAATCATACTGTTGTGTTTATTTTAGATATTTGAGTGATTGATTTCTTGCCCCTGCTTTATACAATGTTGTAGATAGCACAGGTTAATACAGGTTAATCCCAACCTCCCCCCCAAAATCACAAGATTATTAAAGGAATAAGAATGAAAGAAATAAAATGTGTTTTATCACAAAAAAATAAATATATTTTTTTCTGACTTTTCTTTTTTTTTACTATTGAAATACTGCACACTTTAAATTATCAATAAAATCATTGAATTGAAATAATGTGAGAGGAGACTAAATCCCTTTAGTGAAACTGTTGAGGAGTCGAGCCTACAAGGAGTCACAAGAAGACATTACTTTACATTAAGGGCTCACAATTTAGCACAGTCTGTATAAAAGCTAAATGTAAGCTAAGTAAGTGGGCCTACATCATAATCAGACTAAATGTTAGCATACTTTAGAGGTTCCTGGGATTAAATCTTCCTGTTGTCGGTGAGTTTCTGCAGGTCGAGGATGTGGAAGTGTTCAATCTGAGCCTAATTGATATAGCACCATCTAGCCTGCACATTTAATGTGGACCAAAAGGATAAATGTTGCTTAAACAACTGTCCAAACATTTACTGAGGTTGTAAAGATGACATGTTACTGATAGGAAACAGGTGTCTCAGCATGGAACCACTCATGTTGGAAACCGGTCAGATTTTGATCAAATAGATCAAATTAAAAAAGCGCTTTAGTTTATAATGAAAGTACAACAATAACTCCTCCATCTCTATCGGTCCACGTTTACATGTTTACAGTTATATTCCTCATTAGAAGCGAAAAGGACACAACTAACTCGGTATGTGGACTTACCTCTAGTGGATTTACCTCTAGTCTGATTTCTCTCAGTGGAACAGGTAACAACATCCTGTCTGTCTGTCTGTCAGCCTACCTTTGTCCTCCACCTACTGATCTCAGGTCAGACATCACTGTGAACTAAAGGTTCACTGAGGCTCGTTAGAGGGAGACCACACTGATCCCAGATCCACACCCCCACGGATGTATTAAGTCCTCAACGACTCTAAACTCACCTAGCCAGAAGGACCAGTCTCACGATGCGTTCAAGGGCTCCTCTCACATCCGACTTCCCACTTTCCGATTCTTAACCCAATATTAGTTCATTTATTGGTGTGTTGTTTTATATCTGAAATGGTAGGATGATAACTAGCCTATTCTTTATTTTTCTCGCTCTTTATTTTTATCATCACAGTTGTTGTTGTTGTTCTTCTTCTTCTTATTATTATTATAGCCTTCTCTTATCCTCCCACATACAGCTACTAGCATGGTTCCAATTCTCCAATATTCATCATATTTAGGAGATTACTGCGTATAATCAGCTGGCTGATATATTGTAAAGTATTTGAAATGAGTAGTTTTTTATAAATGGCAGTCATTGAGAGAGTGAATAACATCAATAACTAATTAAAGATGCAAAATAGAGTTTTATCAAAATTGAGTTTCTCTTCTCTCTGAAAAGCTATTAAAACCAAATCCTCAATAAGTAATCAGAGCAACTGAAATATTTGGATTCTGTGTGACTTTAAGACAGAGTATGACCAAATTCTACTGTGGCTTTTTGGAGAAATGACATTACAAATTCCCTGAACAATGGATGCATTATTGACTTTTTCTTCATCTTTGATGAGCTGTAAAAACGAAATTCTCAATAACTCGCCTTGATCAAGCAACTGTCATTGTAGGACTGCTAAGACATACATACATAAACAATATGAATAACTTTCACTGTATTAAAGCTGCAGTGGGTAGAAATGGAGCAAATATTTACAGAGCTTTTGATAAAACCAGCAAATATCATTTTTCTTAGTATAGTACTTTTTCATCCATGTCCATATTTTTTTCAATAGGTATTTTCTCATGAAGACAGTAATACTGTGTTAGTCCCTGTTTGTAGTCTCATGGGTTTTTATTTATTATCAGTTAAAAAAACATTTTAAGTTTAAATAAACTGATTCAAAGCACGAGACAAAACACTTTTTGTCCAGCAGGTGGCGAGAAATGACCAAGAAACAAAATCTATTTTGGCTGTTGTTGAGGCATTACAACACCTTGGGTTAAACAATTGTCTTATTGTTTGTTCTGTGTACTCAGTATTGATACTCAGTGGATTATCCTGGTGGAATCAAGTAAACTAAGCAACAGATATCAGTAAACTACACGTAGATGGTGGTGGAAACATTTAGTTAGGCCTATGCTCATTTAGTTTAGTGAACTCTAGAAGATAAAACTCGATCTTCAGAGGGGAAATTCACATGTTGCATTGATACAACAGACGGGCTAAAGAAATAGGAACAAGAACAAATAAAATGATATGATTCAAATAGAATAATGAATTAAAGAAATTACAATCAAAAGATATGTACACCAATACTGGACTAGCTGTTCAAATATATAAATCTATGCATGAAGTAGAAATAGGTACAGTATCATTAAAGCTGCAGTGGGTAGAAATGGAGCAAATATGATTAAAAAAAGTTACTTTTATAAAACGGTCACTATATCCTGACAGTAGTGCATGAGACAGGTAATCTGAAAAAATCACGTGTCTCTGTGTCCTCCGGTGCTCCTAATGGCATCTAAGATTTCACAGACCGGAGGAAAACAACCAATCAGAGCTGATCTGAGGTCTGCCGTCCAGCTGCCATCTATGAGAGACACGAGTCAATCACTAACCAACTCAGACCAAACGGTCAAACTAGGCAGTGCTGATCAAATATGAATCAGTATTCTGTTACTGTAATGCCTATTTCTCTCCTCAGATGTTCTCAGAATCATCTTGTAGTGTACTGTTTAGCTGTAAAATGAGAAAGTTTGTGACCCGGCAGCCATGTTGAGATCAGACGGTAGACTCCAGCTCGCCTCTGATTGGTCATTTTACTCCGGTCTGTGACCGGAAGACACCGGACCGGAGGACACAGAGAACCATGATTTTTTTCAATTACCTGTCTCATGCACTACTGTCAGGTATTGTGACCGTTTTATAAAAATTACTTTTTTAAATCACATTTGCTCCGTTCCTACCCACTGCAGCTTTAATGCTGAAGCGATGACTTACATTATTGCTTGTTTTTGAAAAACATGAAAAGATTCCTCTCTGCTGCATGTTCCCTCAGACACAGTGCATCCTCTCCAGGTTATTTTAGACCTATCTAATAAGAATAAATCACAGCTTGTCATGAAGCCAGCTATTTTATGCAAAATCAGAAAACAACAGTCATTAACACATAGTCATTCCATTATTGGATCCAAACAACCAACATTCTTTTTTTTATTTTCTCATTTTGTGTAGCTGTAAGACAGACGTCATGTTCTTGTGCATTTCCATATGCTTCTCCGGCGTCCTGGGTCCTCTGAACTGAACGCAGGGTTGACTGATTTCAGTGAATTCAGAGGTTGTTGTGGGTTGCATTATCAAGGGATCACAGAAACCTTTGCTGTGACTTCAGATATATTTTTCCATCTATTAAAAAACTTGTAAATAATAATTTACCTGCCTATTCTTTTTGAAAATGACCCAACATACAGCGATGGAAAGAGAGAAAGAAAGCAGCAAAAATTACAAATTTCAGAAGGTATGGACTTCTCTTCTCTTCAAATAGAAATTCATGACATAAATAAAAGTGTCACACAAGGGGGAGTGTATAGAGGTTGAAAAACCAAACAATTAAATTGCTAAAGAGGGAGAATATATCATGTTACCATAATGAACACGATTGTGTTTGTTGTGGAGGCCGTTGAACGGTGATGAATCCGAGGGATCTACTTGTCTCTGACTAGTACACTCTGGGTTTAAATAACTCGCATCACGCTTGGTAAGATCTTAAAAATCCATATCTGGGCACTAACTCTACTCAAATATGGTTTGAATATGGTTTACCATCTCAACTAAAAAAGAACATGTAAAGCATCTGATGTGCTGATGGTCAAACTAGGTCCCTCCCTGTTGTTGGTTTATCTACACTAGAGAATGAGATTTTTGCTTGAAAAGTGAGTTAAAGGATTACTCCACTATCCAAATAGATGCTGATTAATTTTGCTTTAATTAATTGATAAGAAAAAAAAATCTAATTTTTGCATGTCCAGCTGACCTGTTGTGCTTTGACTAAAATAGTTTCCATAGGCTACACAAGTTAATTGAAAATATGTTATTAGCAACTGAACACTATAATTACAGTTCCTGTAATTATAGTGTTCTTTCTGGGGAACTTCTTTGAAATTATGGGTAAATTACAGAGCTGTAAAGTAAAGCATTACCATATTATGTAATATATTTGGAATGTAGCAAAATGATCTAATATTGAATCTGCTAATTGATGGTGTCTTTCATTGAGCCCATGCTATAGCTGTTGACTGATCATTGATTTGGTCTAAACTGTGAGCCAACAGAACTAATAAACAACTAAAAGTCACGTAACTCATCAGTATTTGGATTGGCTTGTGTGTGGATTGAGTTTGTGTTAATTGACTAATCGTGACAAACTTAATCAAATGTCAGTGAATTTGGGTCTTTCAGGGCCCCTGGGGGGGGGCCCGCGATAGTTGTTATGCCTAGTTGGTAATCCAGCCTCGATTTTTCACACAAGTATTTTCTCCTTTATGAAATTCTCTAAAGAGGAAACTGATATATAAACCATATGGCTCCCCTACATATAGCATAATTGATCTTAATCCAACCGTCATGAAAACTACAGTAACATTACCCCCCCCCCCCCCCGTCTCAGACAACCCTGAGTGCTTCACATGTACAGAGATGAGTCAGTGTAATATTCTACATCATTCACACATGATGGCATTTGGTCCAGGAGAGCTAGAAAACCTCCACTTGAACAGGAATTCACACGCTTTGTGTCTCCCAGTGATGATGTCATAGCTCATCGTGGCGCAGTGGCACCTGGCTGGGCTGGAGGAAGACGCCCTCCATGGAGAGCCACCAGTTGTGCTGGTTGGGAGCGCTCATGCCATGCACCTCACGCTGGCCGCGGATGGGGTGGCCGTATTGCTCGCCCGTCACGCTCAGGAAGACATCGGTACCCACGTGTTTGAAGCGCACGGCTTCATCGCGCTCCCAGTGGACGCCGTCACACTGCACCATCCACGTATCCAGGTCGTCGCCCTCGCCGTTCTCTCCGAAGGCGCTGACCTCCTGCAGGTGACACAGAAAGGCGGAGGAAAACAAAAAGAGACAATGAATGTGTCGTAGTAACAGAAGTTGTGTGTGTATCCAGAGCCTGAAAGCACACAAAAACTATTAAAAACACATCATGTTTAACACAAGGTATAACCGGGAGTGTTGGTGTCACTGTCTGACCTGGTTATTAGACAGCGGTGAGCTGAAGTGGTGTGTGTGGAGGTTTCGACCGGTCTTCATGTGTGTGATGCGGATGGTCTGACCACACTTGATGGCTTCACCGCGCTGACACGGACGGTTGGGCTTCCCACGTATCTGCCAATAACTGTTGGCATCATCTGCATTCTCCACTCCAGTCACAGACTGTTGTCCACTGCCTACAGACACACACACAAACACAAGGCATAAGTCACAGATCCCACTGAGCTCTATTTAACATGTTAGACAGAAAATCTCTAACTTTAGGAGGTTTAGTTTCAGTTGTTAAGTGATGACAACATGGACAAAGTGTTCTTTTGTGTAACCAGTAGACTAATTAGTACCCCCAAAAAAAACATTAAAGCAGGGGACTTTTATTTTGAAGAATCGCTAGAACGCGACTCGACACATAGACACAACAACGTCAAAAGCAATGGTTGCAATCTGCCATAAAATGGAAAGAGGAAGAAGCAATGTTAAAGCTCTGCTTCGACAAAGCTCCTATACACAAAGATTGATGGTAGAATGATGAATGGTCCGGAGGGACGCCTTGTGGGAAGACCAGCCCCCACTCTGCCTCTGATTGGCTGTACCCTTCCAGGCGTTCCAGGCGTCTGCTGACGCTAGACTAGCTATGATGCTAACCAGCGCTACGAACTAGACAGGCCCGGGCGACATACTTGCCAACCCTCCTGATTTTCCCGGGGCACTCGTGTTTTTCATTGCCCTCTACTGGTTTCCTCCCGGGGTCACAATTCCCGTATTTCTCCCAATTTATGGCAATTTTAACACCTTTTTTCCTTTTCGTTATTTCAACCAGTTTTCTGGCACTGTACAGCGTGTATAAGCTCTACTGTTTCCACCCAGGCGACAATAGAGCTACACCAAATGTCATTTCCCGGCGGAGGGGAGCTGCTCGCGCCACCGCACAGCACCACAGCAAAGCCGTCTGCCTGGCACAAGCCATTGGTAATAACGGCTTGTTGCATTGTGTCTGGAAGGGCCTTCACTGAGAGAATTGAGAGATTATTCAGTTTTCTTTCCTGAGAATGAAAAGTAAAATTAAAAGTAGTCCTATTTAACAAAAAATGCTGTTGCAGTGTACTTATTATTTTGTTATTTTCATTATTTAAAAGTCACCAGAGTGCAGGAAACAAAGTCTCTGAAACTCTAATTTGAACTCAAACTCCCTATTTTTGAGGTCTTAGGGTTAGCAAGTATACCGGGCAGAGAGTGACTCAGCCACAGCAGCTCACGTTTTTGTTACCGTAGTCCGAAAGTAGGCTACCCAACCCAAACAGTATGTTTTTTTTTTGTTTTTGTTTTTTTTACAATTTTTGCATGATATTTCATCATTAAATTGACTTCTGAGAACGAGGTTAGAAATCAACTGTGCAGTTTCAAATATTGGCAGTTCTACAAAAATTGAAAATGTCTTCCAACATTTTCTGAAGCTCCACAAACAGGTGCGACAGGAAACTAGTGCCTGTGGGTATTGCTGGCTAGTCGGCTGGCCAGTCCCACTCACACACCCACTGTGAGCTGGCTGGAGCTCTGGAGAGAGACCAGTCTCGTAGACAAGAGACTTTGATTTCCCTGTTGATGGATGGTTTGTTTAAATATCACACCACAAATGTTCATTATAAAATGAATAGGAACCTTTGGTTATCTGCCTTGTTCATTTTTTTTTTATTAAGTGCTATATTTTTTACATATTTGATTTCACATATTCCCATATTTTTGGATTTATTAGAGGCTATCAACTGCCTTGGCAAAAGACTTATCTGTCAGACACAGTTTTAATAATAACGTGACACCAAAACCCCACAGGAGAACAAGGTATAGAACGTACTATCACACAACATATGAAAGTAATAGAGCTAAACATTAAAGTTGTTCTTCTGAACCAGAGAACACTTAGCAGATGTGTGTGATATAGTATTTTTTTAATTTATTTAGCATTATCAGCCTGGCATCTTGTAACTTGATCAGTATCTAATTATACCTAATGTATTATTACATTTACAAAAATGTAATGTGTTGATGACAGTTTTGTTAATTGCGAGTGCATTTAGCCAATGTAAGTTCTTATTTATCTAAGTCACTATTACACGCCATTTGAATGGTTGAAGTGTCAAGTGTCAGCCAGAGGCTAATTTGCATTCAGACTGTTCCTGAATCTCTTCCAGGCTCTCTATTTGAATAGGGGAAATGCACACTTCTCGTATGACCACCTTTACTTGGTGTTAGCAAATGTAGATGTGTGTGAATGACAGTCTACAGCTACACTGAGACTGACAGAAAGATTCTTGTGGGGAAATGAGGTAGTTGCAGCAGCATGGTGACAGGAGAAGATGGAGGGCAGGTGGAGCAAATGGGGGAAATTTAAACAAATGATCAACAGTAAATAGAATGGACTACAGAACTAACAGAGGAAAGCAAAATAGCAGGATCAACAGAATTGTGAAACAAAAGTGAATAGATTAGCATTTTATCATTATCATCATCATAGCATGGGGGAGTTGCATGTGACATGCAACATTTCTTTCCAAGCATATGTTGTGATTATGATAATGATAAAAGACAGCATAAGAGCAGTTAAGCTACTGCTGCTCCAAAATAGTAGACAATAGCTATACTTCGATTTATCATTCCTGGAATACATTCAAGTCAATTCTTTTATTAGTATAAACATGCCAGTAAATACTGTTGATACACATCACCATGATCTGATGACAGTTACTAGGTGTGAACTGTAGCTATTTAAATCCAATGTTTCCAACTTGGTGCATTATAAACTTTACAATAGGCTTTACTTTGAAGAGTTTGATCGGAAGCCTGGTGGTTTACATTTTGGTGGTTTTGAGTAAAAACGTGAAAAAAGAAAAACCCATATTTATTTTTAATGGGCCAAGAACAAAATATGAGTACGACACAAACAGGCGTCTAGCCTAGTTTAGCCATCATGCGGAGGGAAAACTTCATGCCAAACTACATCGACAGAAATGACTATTTCATATTTTTCTGCTTGGCTGGCAAAATCAAACCCACTTGAGAGATAACTTGACACATTTCTCAAATGAATAGCACATCTGCTTAAATACGGCGTGGGACAAACGTGGCTAAGAACATTTGTTTCGATTAAATGTCAAGTGATCGTATTTGTTCAGCTGTTATTCCTCCAGTGCTTCACACTCACTAGACTGCGTTGGGCGGCGGTCGTCAGTGGGTGTCATGTGTTACATACAGACTGATGTTTCACAGAAATACAGGGCTGCTTGATAAATATTGTACAGGCCGAATCTACCACAGAGTCAAAACCTACAGAGGCTCTGTGTTCGGAATGTATTGTAGTTTATGTGAACTTGCAGATGAGCAAGGAAACTTTAAATTGTCAATTTTTTTAATGGAATTCAACACACCGTTCTTTACACACAACATCTGCTGCAGCGGGAGAGACAAACACAACCCACCAAGTCCTATTTGTTGTCGCTGGAATTACAGTTGGAGGTATATGAATGCATGGAAGTAGATGTAGATAGATGGGCTGTGTGTGTGGAGTTATCTCAGGTAACTTACCTGAGCCGTATTTGACATCGTGTGAGTGTAGGCGGACGTTGTGTCTGGTGTTGAGCAGTTTGAGCAGCGAGCCGCAGGTCACCTGGTTGAGCTCAGACTCTCTTCCTTCACTGTTCGACCACAGCAGCACAAACAGCAGGGATCTGATTAAAACGTGGACAGCGTGAGTTAGCTCCATCTTTGTGTCTGTTCTCTTCTGACAGGAACAGCTCATTCAGTCACTGGAAACCTTACTGCTGAGTTCAACCAATCACAGCATGACAAGTC
This sequence comes from Sebastes fasciatus, assembly GCF_043250625.1. Taxonomy (NCBI): domain Eukaryota; kingdom Metazoa; phylum Chordata; class Actinopteri; order Perciformes; family Sebastidae; genus Sebastes; species Sebastes fasciatus. Next base: position 2,688,943 of record NC_133800.1, read on the forward strand.
CTGAAATACGGAAGTAAGTGTCGACATGTGATTGGTCAAAGTCATGTAGTACGTAGCCGAGCGGTCAGGTTGCTGGCCAATCAGAAGCAGGGATCTCCTATAATTATTATTATCAATAATTTAGTGGTAATTAAGTGGTCTAAAAAAGAGAGAGTGGACAAGGTCTTTATTCATACCAAAGGCAGCTGAGAAAGAAAGCTGGGAGAATGTGATATGACTTACTTTTACAGTTTTTAGTAGCCTTCATTTACATGAATAATAACCTACATCGACAGACCATAGTTGGCACACAAAAATTTACTCTGTGTAGGAAAAGAAAGCTTGATTACTACCCAGAGTCAGCTACTATGTTATCATTCTGATGACTGTATAGAGCAGAGGAGGCTGCTACATAGAGGCAGAGGAGGATGCACCTCCTCATTTTTGAGAGGCAAGAGGGAGATCAATATATTAGTTATGGTTGAAATAAACCATTATGGTTGGAATAAACCATTGCCAAATCCCAGTAGCCTTTCATTTATAAAATAATGTTTTTCTCTTCTTTGGAAAAATGCTGTAAGAGCGACACCTGCAGGGCAGGCAAGAAAGTGGTGGTGGAGAGCAGAGGAGGTGCTGCTGCTGTCCTCTTATATCAATTTAATGTATTTCACTTTTTTCATGCTAATCTGTTATTTACCAAAACACGCAAAATGACCAATCAACAACCATAAAACAAACATTGCATTAGTTCAATGATGATTTCCAAATTTCATCTTCAATTCTCTACCACTGTATGTACGAGAGTGTGACGAACTGGCAGTACAGAGATAGATGAATACAGTAGAACAAGAGAAGAAATTATAACATTTTAAACACATACAAATTAGATTCTATTTAGGCATTTTCAACAGACTCCAAATTTCCTTTTTCAGATTTACATTTCCCTTTTTTTTGCTAGCTATGGTGGATGGAAACTGCCAAAATGAAAAATAAATGAATAAATATGTAAATGACTCGATAAATAAATAAATATGTCATTAAAGCAAAAATAATATTAAAAATAAATAAATAAATTGATCAAATATGACATGAATTGATATTTCTTTTAATTTCCTTGTATTAACTCCCTTATTTATTTATGCTTTTGTTTATTTTTTCCTTTTATTTATTCATTTATTTATTTTTATTAAATTTTAAATTTATTTATTTATTTTTGCATAAATTTGTTTATCTATTTTATATTTAATTTTGAATGTATGTATATTTATGTATTTATGCATTTATTTATTTCTGTATTCTTTTCTTTATGCATTTCTTTACACATTTCTTTTTAGATTTCTTTATGCCAAACTCAAATTAGTAATCTGACAAATAGGCAGATCAATTAAATCCGATACTGCTTCCAGTAATTTCAAATTGAGATTATCCAGCCACTAATGCCATTTCTTTACATGTCTTACTTTTCTGTTATACTAATACTGACTTTTTCAAATTTAAACTTACATGACTTATTTTTCATTAGTTTGTTTTTATCAACCTGTTCATCAACCAAGCCCATCTATTTCATGCCTTGGATCCATACATTCATGCAAAGTCTGAATTTGATTGCAGAAAAAAATAACTTAAAGGTATAATATGTGACATTTTCCTAAAAAACAATGTATAGACTCACAGAAAATTAATCCTTCTCAATCATCACTTCTGAAGTGTGTGGTAGTGTCTCTATCTGAAGAGACCCATGCCCTCTGCCTTTATTTAGTCTTTTCTTATTATTTTGCTGTGTTTGGGACGTTTCTGGGCAGTCAGAAAATAACTGGCTGTCAAAGTTAACAGATATTTGATTTATTTTTTAGGTTGTAGTGGGCTCAGTTTTAAAGCTAGAGTGATGATACTAAGGAATCCATTGGTACCAACCATGTCATAGTAGCTTGATAGATAGATAGATAGATAGATAGATAGATAGATAGATAGATAGATAGATAGATAGATAGATAGATAGAAAACTTTATTAATCCCGAGGGAAATTCAGGTTCCCAGCATCACAGTTCCATAGTGCAAAAACATGTTAGTAAAAAGGCAGTAAAAAAAGTTAGTAGTGCAAAGTACAAAGTACAAAAAAATATACCAGATATAAAAATAGAAGATGAAGAAAACTGTTAAAACTGAATATAGTGCAGGGTAACAGCTGTGATACACAACTATTAAAAAAGTGAATATAATGCAGAAGAGACTGTTAAAAGTGAGTATAGTGCATTATTATCCGTCCTGCAGACTGTCCTCCTTTGTCCCCCCTCTCCCTAGAGAGGTGTTGTACAGTTTGATGGCTCGGAGGACAAAGGATTTCCTGAGTCTGTCTGTGGAGCACTTGGGGAGCAGCCAATGTTGCGAAGGACGCTAAATAACCCTCTGAATTTATGCTGAATTTTGGCGAGGAAAAACTGTCATGGCCATTTTCAAAGGAGTCCATTGATCTCTGACCTCAAGATATGTGAATGTAAATGGGTTCTATGGGTACCCACGAGTCTCCCCTTTACAGACATGCCCACTTTATGATAATCACATGCAGTTTGGGGCAAGTCATAGTCAAGTCACCTCACCCTCACCCTCGGTTACACTGCACTTATTGCACCACACTTTAATTCTATTTATTTACTGTGAAGTGCTCCATAAGTATGTGTGTATTGGGGGAGTGTGTGTGTGTGTGTGTGTGTGTTTGTGTGTGTGTGCGTGCGTGCGTGCATGCGTGCATGCGGGTGGGTGGGTGTCTAGGTGTATATTCTCTTATATTTATTTCATAATTGTGTAAGTATTCCCTACCTCATATTTTATTGAACAATTTGCTACTGTTGCTGCTTGTTTATAATGTTTATAATGATGATTATATTTTACTTCATTATTGTTATTCAATTGATTGATTGATCGATTGTCTATTATATAGGGATGAAAGAGTAACAAACAGGAACAAAGAATCTCACTGCCATGTAAATGTGTATGTGATCAATAAACTAAACTTGAAATTTGAAACTTGAAACTTGAAACTGGAAGTCAGCACACTGACACACTGACAGCTGTTGTTGCCTGTTGGGCTGCAGTTTGCCATGTTATGATTTCAGCATATTGTTTTATGCTAAATGCAGTACCTGTGAGGGTTTCTGGACAATATCTGTCATTGTTTTGTTTTGTTAATTGATTTCCAATAATAAATATATACATACATTTGCATAAAGCAAGCATATTTGCCCACTCCCTTGTTGATAAGAGTATGAAATACTTGACAAATCTCCATTAACCATGGATAATCGTGCGATTAAATCAGGATTAAATATTTGAATCGACTGACAGCCCTAAAAAAAACGTTTTATTTCATGATTCAGTTTTTTTCTCACTAAAGCTTCTCCCTCTTTTCATTCATGCTTTAACTCACTCAACCATCGCTGCTCTCTCTCTCTCTCTCTCCCTCTTTCCCCCTCTCTACAAAAATAACAAATGAAAAATTTTTACATCAGCATCCAAAACGAATGGTGTTGTCTTAGTGTTCCTACCTAGTGATTCATTGACTGTATTCCAGATGTTCCTACTGTCTAAATTGTAATTTTAGATTTTTCCTTGATATTTTTTTTATTTATTCTATTCTTTGTTACGATTTGATTGCTATACTGCTTGGTTGCTTCATGTGCCGTGTAGTCTTGATCTAGGGAGCCACAACATTTTCTCACAATATGGTTGTTCTCATCCTAACCCGTCACATACTGATGCTTGGTCAGCCCGACACATCAATCTATGATGCTCCACTATGGTCGCAGTAAACACGTGGTTAGGTTTAGGAAAAAAACATCATGGTTTGACTTAAAATGACTATGTTTTTAAAGTGAAAATAAAACTTAAAGCTGCAGTGGGTAGAAATGGAGCAAATATGAATTAAAAAAGTAATTTTTATAAAACGGTCGCTATATTCTGACAGTAGTGCATGAGACAGGTAATCTGAAAAAAATCATGTTCCTCTGTGTCCTCCGGTGCTCCTAATGGCATCTGCAAGATTTCACAGACTGGAGGAAAACAACCAGTCAGAGCTGGTCTGGAGTCTGCCGTCCAGCTGCCGTGTTAGAGCCGGCAGTCAAACTAGGCAGCGCTGATCAAATATGAATAATTATTCTGTTACTGTAATGCCTATTTCTCTCCTCAAATGTTTTCAGAATCATCTTGTAGTGTACTGTTTAGCTGTAAAATGAGAAAGTTTGTGACCCGGCAGCCATGTTGAGATCAGTTGGGGAAATACCAAGCACCGCCCACCAGCCGGAGCACAGCCAATAGGAACGCTCTCTCTCTGAAATGACCTGTGATTGGTCGAAGTCTCCCGTCACGAGCTAGATGTTTTATAGCCTGAAAACAGAGCCATGGGGAGGAGCAGAAGTCTAGTTTCCTCTCAGAACACTTGAATTACAATATGCTGAAAGGTTATTATGGAATTTCTGGCCCAATAATGCCAAAAACATTCTGCCTACTGAAGCTTTAATTTTGATAATTTTGATAATATTAAAATATTTACCAGTCTCAGCCAATGAAAATGTAACATTTGGAAATTTGACTTTGACCTTGTAACTAAGTTGACTGTATTTAACCAACAGGTGTCAGGTGTAGACCTCACTTTGTAGAAGTGGTTATAATATTTACATACTAACCTCATCACGTTAAAAGTTAATTTGCAATTCTTTTCAATATAGGGAATACAGGATTTTTCAAAAGGTACACCAAAGTATCCACATATGTTTGGCCATATAGTGTGTACAACACCTGTAATGCATTCATACAGAACAGCCCTGATATAAAATATCTTTGTGAAGCTGCCAACGCCCTGTAAAAGCTTTACACATTTTAGATTTTTTACAGCACTAGACTGCATTATACTTTTAAATGTTTTGTTTAGCTTTTGAAATAGTTCTGTTCATTATTTCAAAGTTGGTCCATGTCATCTTGGACCCTGGCTTCACTGTACTCATTTTGGCACAAGCTGACATCGACAGTATACGGCTAGATAATGATGATGGGAACAGATAATAATGCTTTTACGTCACTTTTGTAGTTCCTCCTTACAGAGCTTTTGATAAAACCAGCAAATATCATTTTTCTTAGTATAGTACTTTTCATCCATGTCCATATTTCTTTCAATAGGTATTTTCTCATGAAGACAGTAATACTGTGTTAGTCCCTGTTTGTAGTCTCATGGGTTTTTATTTATTATCAGTTAAAAAAAACATTTTAAGTTTAAATAAACTGATTCAAAGCACGAGACAAAACACTTTTTGTCCAGCAGGTGGCGAGAAATGACCAAGAAACAAAATCTATTTGGGCTGTTGTTGAGGCATTACAACACCTTGGGTTAAACAATTGTCTTATTGTTTGTTCTGTGTACTCAGTATTGATACTCAGTGGATTATCCTGGTGGAATCAAGTAAACTAAGCAACAGATATCAGTAAACTACACGTAGATGGTGGTGGAAACATTTAGTTGGGCCTATGCTCATTTAGTTTAGTGAACTAGATAAAACTTGATCTTCAGAGGGGAAATTCACATGTTGCATTGATACAACAGACGGGCTAAAGAAATAGGAACAAGAACAAATAAAATGATATGATTCAAATAGAATAATGAATTAAAGAAATTACATTCAAAAGATATGTACACCAATACTGGACTAGCTGTTCAAATATATAAATATATGCATGAAGTAGAAAATAGGTACAGTATCATTAAAGCTGCAGTGGGTAGAAATGGAGCAAATATGATTAAAAAAAGTTACTTTTATAAAACGGTCACTATATCCTGACAGTAGTGCATGAGACAGGTAATCTGAAAAAATCATGTGTCTCTGTGTCCTCCGGTGCTCCTAATGGCATCTGCAAGATTTCACAGATTGGAGGAAAACAAGCAGTCAGAGCCAATCTGGAGTCTGCCGTCCAGCTGCTGTCTATGAGAGCCGGCTGTCAATCATTCACCAACTCCAAGCAAACAGTCAAACTAGGCAGCGCTAATCAAATATGAATCAGTATTCTGTTACTGTAATGCCTATTTCTCTCCTCAGATGTTCCCAGAATCATCTTATAATGAACTGTTTAGCTGTAAAATGAGAAAGTTTGTCACCCGGCAGCCATGTTGAGATCAAGTTGACGAGATACCAAGCACCGCCCACCATCCGGAGCACAGCCAATAGGAACGCTCTCTCTGTGAACTGACCTGTGATTGGTCAAAGTCACATTTTTTAAAGCCTGAAAACAGAGCCATGAGGAGGAGCAGAAGTCTAGTTTCTCTCATAATACTTGAATTACAATATGCTGAGAGGTGCTGAGAAGATTTGTTAGACAAATGTATCCCATGGAGGAAAGTATTTGCATGTATTTACACAACTTCTTTTGATGTCTCCATTAGAATTTTACAATTAAAACTAATCTACAATTTCTTGCCTACTAAGAGAATGCTAAAAAAAATGGGGCATCCAACAATGTGACTTCTGTAGATTCTGTGAGGAGGAAGAGGAGTCAGACATTCATTCATTTTGGTATTGGGAAGTTTCATTATTTTGGATTAAAGTTGAAAGGTGGATCTCAGTCTACAAATCAAATTTCTATAGTTGTCCTTTATCCATTATGTTTGGTGATTTAAGGGATGGTGGAGAAGGAAAAGACCTGAACAACATCATCATCTTTATGATGATGGGTAAATCATGTAAATATTTTAAGCTATAAAAAGACAGCAATTAAACACTGAACGTTTCAAAATGTTTTTGAAACATCAGTGGGTTCTTGAGAAAGATGTTAATAGAAATAAAGAACAGAATATCATTTTTGAGCGTGGGTGGGATACTTTGAGTCAGGGTGAAGACTGGAGTTAAACAAAAATTAATAAATATAAATAATGTTGATAAAGGTCAACTAAAGGGATGTAAATATGTCCTTTTTTTGTCTGTATGATAAAATAGATAATTGTGTAAGCGAATGTGCCTAAATGGATATGTATATGAATGTGTGTGTAGATATAGACATATGTATATACTGTATGTATATGTATCTATATATTTTAGTGGTTTTTTTGTTTCTATATGTTGTTGCTGCTGTCTCTATCTCCCTCTACAAGTATGTGTATGTATTCCTTTAACCTTAAATACAAAATAAATATTCTGAGAGGTTATTATAGAATTTTTTTCCAATAATGCCAAAATCATGTTGCCTACTGAAGCTTTAAACCATGAGATGAATTCAGTGTGATCACTAACAGCAGGATCAGATCGTCTCTCTGCTGCTCACTTTGTCGTCCAGCAGGTCGCGACAGACTGCCGTAAAAGACAGACAGCGTCGCAGAGAGCACTTTATTCCCAGAATCATCATCATCATCATCATCATCATATCCGTTATCATCAGCAGCATTATTTTCCTCAGCATCCTGCAGGTCCTGCATCCCGCCGGCTGACACTCCACCAAGGTGCGTGTATGAATACAGTGGATATTGAAGCTCAACCTGCCGAGGCGGCTTCACTCAGTCCTGGTAAAGATCGGATACTGTGGTTCTGTTCAGGCTACTAGAGATCTGGAGACTGTGGTTCTATGTTCAGGCTATTAGAGATCTGGAGACTGTGGTTCTGTTCAGGCTATTAGAGCTCTGGAGACTGTGGTTATATGTTCAGGCTACTTTACAGGAGCTGTGAGACGGTAGGAAAGCTGCAGGGATGCGCATCATCAGTGTTTTTTTTATCATCATATGCTGCTGCCTGATGTCTCATTCTGCGTCAGGGCAGGAGAAGGTGACAAATAACTGCTACCTACCCTTAAAACCTCTACTATCCATTTAATAGCGACGTCATAAACAACTGAAGGATTTTGAAGTATTTCGTCTTTTTCCGATCAGAAACTTCAATATTAACAGGCAAAATAATGTTTTGTCCTTATTTTTCTTTTATTGGACTGTTAAATTAAATGTTAATTTAACGAACACCAGCAGATTAACCTTCCATCATGTTAAATAACGAGCTCTTAATATATTTGTATTGTTTTATTTATTCATTTATGTCATATTATTTATCCAGAAGCGTTTTACCTTAGCGTAGATAACTATTCTGACATATGGAAATAGTACAATTTAATTACAAGGATAGATACCATTGTCCAAACAATGAAATAATTGTTCTTAACTCTATAGCCATTCATTTGAATCTCTTGAGTTTAATTTAAGAGATGAAGCATTTCGTGCAAGGTGAAAAGTGCAAACAGTAATTAGGACATTAAGGTCTAAAACAATTGAGTTTTAATTCTTAATGGGCCAATTTCTAATGTTAATGAAGATCCCCAGTCTGCTTTTAAATGGATGATTGAAGCTTGAAAGGTAAAAATATTCAGAGGTCAGTTCTCTGATCTCATTAAGATTAAACTGAGGTATTAAACTCTTACTCACTTAAACAGACTGTTAGTTTATCTCAAGAGATGTGTGTAGATTGAGGAATAATTTAGGCATTTTAAGGATTTTTTTAATGGATGTTAGTCAAATACAAACACACCTAGCCTTAAATTATTCCATTTAAATTTAAATTTGCAGAATAATTTTTAACTTGCATATGATTTTCCATATACAAGCAAATGCTTAAAGTACATCATAAAATAGTATTAAACTATTGTAAGTAACCCAGAGGAAAATAAGGTCTATTTAATAGCAGGTAAAAACTGTCTCTCTGAGAACATAATATGTTTTTTTTTATTATTGCTGGTGTTTTTCCTCCTAAAGGAAGTTGCCCCTCCTTTTTACTGTGGTGGAAGGTGCACTGCTGCTGACCTTTAACGGGGCTATAGAGGGTGGGGGTGGGGGTGGGGGTGGAGTCCAGGAGGTGGGGGTGCAGAGGGAGGTTCCCAGGCTCTCCAGGCTCTGCTCAGTCCCACCAGGCAGAGCAGAGGAAATGTAAATGTGACCCGCCACCTCTGAAGAGGAAGTGTTGTGTTGGTCTATTACCTCGCCTAGATGTTTCTAATGTTTCTACAGCACTGGCTCTATTTCACTGGTTCTACTGCTACTGACTGAGGCTCACAGTCCTGCATATAGCACCACACTGAACCTGTTCAATTTGTTCTTTTATTATTTGATGTCTGAAGATGAAACAGGGCAGCGAGAAATAAAAAATAATCCTAGACCATAACACCCTTTATAAAACAAAAAAACATATTCAGAAACAAAATTAATTATAAATGAATCCAAATTAGCTATTTTCTAATATTTCTACATGTTAAATATTTAGGACAGTGGTTCTCAACCAGGGGTCCGGGGACCCCCAGGGGTCCTTGAGGGAGTTCCAGGGGGTCCCCAGAAAAATGGGGAACAGTTTATTTTCACAATTTAATAATCTATAGAAGTGAATTGAGTCCAATAAGAGTAAGAGTCATAAGAGTGAATAGCCTGATTATAGGTTTCACTTCAACTGTACATCATATTTAACATCCAAAATATTTTGAGATGGAGGTCCCTGAAGCCAAGTGTTATCCGATGGGTGTCCGTGACCTAATCTGTAATCTGTTCGGGGTCCTTGACATGAAAAAGGTTGAGAACCACTGATTTAGGATGTTTTTATGTAGAGAGTTAAATTAAGTTTTAGGTGGTTTTACACTTTATTATTTATTAATTAATCATGTTTTCCAGCATATTTAAGATTATTTTTAAATCAGTGAGATATTAAAAGACGCTGTATAACCACCACAGCTTAATGGAGGTAAACAAGGTCAGTTTGGTGCAGTTTGATATAACTTGGGATAAGGGATTCTTTTTTTTTTGGCACTGATATTTACAAATGTCTTTTTCCTGCTTCGGACTCGCAGTGTGCCAGACTGCTTATACAGAAGTGTTTGAAATAGTATGGTTCTAGTGAAGATGCATGTGTTTGGGAATCATTGGATAAATGAAACTTTGTTTTGATATAGTTTTGCTGTTGTTAAACGCGGCCCCCCATTTACTTCAATTCATCAAGACTTTTAGTCTTCGTTCACCGAGGAGGCATGCAAGAAAAACAACGTTTTCTTTAAGATTTCAAGGTAACACGGGGTGAGTAATTGACATATAAATGGTCATATTGTGGGTGAAGTATTCCTTTAACGGTTAACTTCACCCAAATTACAAAAAAAATAAAACAATTGATTTTATTTGTCCAGCTTTGGATATATGTCTTTGTGACTTCTGCCTCCACTCCAATACAGTGGAGGTGAATAGTAATTTGTTTGTGGTGATCTTAGTGTTACATTTACAGAATCTCTACCCACATTACTAATCCACAGAACACATTGCCAAGAGTTTTCATTTGAACTAAATTACTTAGTAGTCCCTATGAAAACAGGGACACTGTTTCCGGAAAGACAGGTTGCTGTTGAATATTTAAAACCACAAACTATATTCCATTCACCTCCATTGTTGTGGTGGAGGCAGAAATCTCAGAGACTAAAACAAAAACTATCTACATGGCTAAATACCACCTGTACTGTTTTTATTCACATTTTGTTCGTTTTTTTATCCATATGTTTTAGGATTGTCTAAATTGTCACTTTGCATACAATTCTTTTGCTTAACTCTTTCTTGTCTGTCTGTCCCTTGTCTTTACTTCGTTTTCTCCACAAAGATCAAAAGAATTTTACTTTATCTTATCAGGAGCTTTTATTACTGCCTCAGACCTATAGGAGGCTTAACATTCTTACTGGTACCACCCCAACATCCCATACTATCCTTACTGCCTCCTATAGGAGGTTTAACATTCTTAATGGTACCTCCCTAACATCCCATACTATCATTACTGCCTCAGACCTATAGGAGGCTTAACATTCTTACTGGTACCACCCCAACATCCCATACTATCATTACTGCCTCGGACCTATAGGAGGCTTAACATTCTTACTGGTACCACCCCAACATCCCATACGATCATTACTGCCTCGGACCTATAGGAGGCTTAACATTCTTACTGGTACCACCCCAACATCCCATACTATCATTACTGCCTCGGACCTATAGGAGGCTTAACATTCTTACTGGTACCACCCCAACATCCCATACTATCATTACTGCCTCCTATAGGAGGCTTAACATTCTTACTGGTACCACCCCAACATCCCATACTACCATTACTGCCTCCTATAGGAGGTTTAACATTCTTACCGGTACCACCCCAACATCCCATACTATCATTACTTCCTCGGACCTATAGGAGGCTTAACATTCTTACCGGTACCACCCCAACATCCCATACTATCATTACTGCCTTGGACCTATAGGAGGCTTAACATTCCTACTGGTACCACCCCAACATCCCATACTATCATTACTGCCTTGGACCTATAGGAGGCTTAACATTCCTACTGGTACCACCCCAACATCCCATACTATCATTACTGCCTCGGACCTATAGGAGGCTTAACATTCTTACTGGTACCACCCCAACATCCCATACTATCATTACTGCCTCGGACCTATAGGAGGCTTAACATTCTTACTGGTACCACCCCAACATCCCATACTATCACAGCCAAACTCGGAATAAAACACAAATATACCACTTCTTCATTTAATGTCTTTATTGAAGTAATTTCCCTGATGAAAGATGAATTTGGGTAAGGCAGCTAAGTTACCGTAGGGTTGCGGTGCCTTGCTCAGAGGCAGGGTAGGGTAGGGTAGGATGAAGGGTGTGGAGAGGAGGCTTGGCCCAGCTGACCGATGCCCTTTCATTATTGCACTGCTTGCTGCAGCTCCCACAGTAGTGCAACAGGGAAAGAGTGTCAAGCAGAGAGCATCCTGTAGCTGTTAACCTGAAGAGCAGGACTCACTCAACCTGCCTGCAAGCAAAAATCATTTTCCCCTTTCAAGACTGAATCACCAGAGATTTTCACTCAATTCAGTGTTTGATGAATTTGAGAGTACTGCAATTGTACACATCATTGGTCTACATGTGGACTAATTTTCGATTTAAGAGGCAGGAAAACAATGAATGAGATGAGACAAAACTGTGACATGAACAGAGTATAACATAAGGTTTCATGTTTTTGTTCTGCGGCTATTACATTTTATGCAAATGTATAACTCAAACATTCTCAACACTTTGTTGAGTAATGACTGCGCTATAGGAGTGGACTGCGCTGATTTGTATGACACAAATAGCTGGGTGACAACAAGCATAAGAGGAGGAAACAAAAGATCAAAAAGGTTGATAATTAACACCTATCAAGAGGCAGTTTGTAGCCTTTATAATCTGTTTATAAAGGCCTTGTGTTGGTGACGTCACTGCAGGAGAACAAATTCCTAAATAAACAGCAGCTATGTGACACGCATGGTGTGATTACTGCATCAGCAAGCCTTCGAGTTTGTAATAGGCCTCCTATAGACTATAGACATTGTTGAAATGATGAAAAGTATGAATGAAAAGTAGTCTCAGTTTCAATGAACAGTTAAAGCATTTTAAGCTACAGCTGAATATTTAATTCATAACATTAGGACTTGTTATTGTCCTAGTATTTAAAGGTCCAGTTCATCCAAATGACCTCATCTACCTGTAGTCTAATACAGATGCAGGAGCTTTGGTTGTATTTGTCCAGGGTTTGAAATTTCTGTCTCTGAGATTTCTGCCCCCCACACCAATACGATGGAGGTGAATGGAATTTCACTTGTGGTGCTACAAGCATTGAATAAAATCACATTAAAAAACAAACAAAAGCAATATCTCTTTCCAGAAACAGTGTCTGCAGCGTCACTCTGGATAATCCACAGTCCTCAGTGTAAACATGTTTCATCTGAGCTGTTCTTCGGATTATCCAGTTATATACAGTTATACACTGCTTGTGGGAAGAGATGCTGCTGTTGAACGGTTTAAATGTCTTTCTTCAATGTGAGCCCTTAATTCCATTCGACAGACAGATGCCTCAAAACATTGACCCACGGACATCCAAACCCACGGAGAGATACCATTTGAGGTAAGGGAGTAAATATGTTTTTTTATAGTCTCGGTGAACCAATCCTTTAAGTGTTTTTATTGCATAGAAGGAAATTTAGCATCAGCACTGTATTGTTAATTGTGTGAATTAAAGCTGGTTGTTTGCTTAACTAGAGGATGGTTTTAAAGAGGTTAAACTAAAGTAGTTATTTCACTGTACAGCTGACAAATAGCTCTTTAAACTAAAAGAGTTCAAACAACTTTATTAGCTCGTTTTTGTGCCCAATCCAGGGAATATCAATCAAACTTGTGTTGGGTTGTTTTGCTAAGATATCTCACATATTTTTTTTAATTTTCTTAAATAATTTTCTATTGTGCACTTAAGGGAATATCAATCAAACTGATGTTGGTTTATTCATTTTTCTTTCATTCATTTTTGATTTGCTTTTGCAAATAAACTCTTGTATGAACACACTTGAGACTCAGCGTTTCACTCACAGCAAAGCAACAATGTTGAGAATTCTCACACAGCTATTATACAACTGTATTTTTACCATCAGTGAGATCTGCAGTCAGCAGCAGTATGAACCTTAACATAATGTAACGGACTGAGCAGGAGCACCGGCTGGGCAGAATAATGCCTGTGTGACATCAGCTTCATAGCACACCAGAGGATGAAGATCATCCCTCAGAGTCAAGACCCTATAAGCAATATTGCACTACTCTGTTAACTCTAGTGAAAGCAGAGGCAATATTGATAGGGTCTCATCTGCAAGGTGACAGACTTCTTCTCATAGAGGGGACGTCTCGGTCTGAGGCTACAGGTGACCTGAGGAGACAGAAGAGGGAGGAGGTCAACAACTATGAACCCATAAACACCACGAGAAGACTGAAACATCAGCATCTGGAGGTGGCCTTTCATTCTTCGCAGAGGGAGATTTTTGATGCAGTGTTGTGAGGTCGACTCACCATCGGCTGCTACTGTTAAAACAACTGCACTGTGCTTCTGTAGGAGCCATCAATCTAATGCTGATGTTAAGAAACTTTACCATGGAAACATTCACTTTTTTAAAATTGTAATAGGCCATTTAAGCAAAGTTATTAGAGTATTAATGGAAGCAATTAAAAAATAATTATAAAGTACTTATGTCTCATATACTACTTTATCATATTAGCTAAAAATGAGACAAAATGTAATTTTGTTTCTAACTGTCTGTTAATAAAAAGAAGAAAAAAAAATTCTTTGTAAACCACTGATGAGGCGGACAGACATAAAATGGCAAAGTGAAAAAACAAAGTGTGAGCACAGAGACGGAGGCTCGAGGGAGAGGTAGGAGTACATACCTGTAGATGTCATTGTGCTTCTCATGCTGACATTGTGAAAATAATGTCATGCAACTCATAACCACATTTAAAAATTGTTAAGAGCTAACGAAACCGTCTAAAACAGAAGACACATTTGTCATCGCCTATAATGTATTCTCTTTACAGAAAAAAGGTTAATCAATAGATAAAAAGGCTGTGTTGTATTTTGACAAAATACTTGAGTGCAGCTGATAGTTTGATCTCCTACTTTTGACACTTTGAATTTAGGACTTAAGTGAAAGATGAAAGTAAAAGTTCTCCACTCTGACTCCTACTCGGAAACATAATTAAATTATCTGTGACATTTTTATTACTTAAAAATGCTCTTAAATTTAAAGAGAGCTCCAGAGTCAAGTTAAGTGTAGATCTGTGATAGCTGAAGTACAGAAACAGAGAGATTGATTGTACAAAGTATCATTAGCCATTCTGAATAAAATGTTATCTGAAGCAATATACAATTCAGAATAGAGTAGTTTTAGCCTACTATTTGCATTTGAGCATATCAACAACATGATAGGATGTTCCGCCACTTTTTTTTCTTTTTCGCAACAATTAAACGGGAATTGATTGTTAATTATTGTCTCATTAAATTCTCCTTGTTGTATTATTTCTCTGATGTACCTCATATTCCGGCAGCAAAATTTCTTTCCTTCTCCAGTTTCCAATTTCATCCCTATTCATATTATAAAAAATATGCTCTATAAAACTATATTCTATATAGATAGTTAGATACATTGTTATTGGGGATATTTAAGATTTCACAGAAATACAATAAAAAATCACATGTTTTTGCAGAATAACACGTCACAGTAAAATGTAAGGATTTTTTAAAATGTCTGCTCTGAGCATACATGTGATTAATCATGTGATCAGTTGAGTAGGAGTAAGCAGCTTGAGAAATGGGCCTTATACTCTTCACTTTCAGTGAAGACCTATTTGACTCTCAAGTTGGCTCTTCAGAGCATTCTTAAGTGGAATTCTTAGAGGGTTGAAAAATACATGACCTGATCACACAGCGGACAATATGATCTATCAGAAATTCACTTCAGGTTCGCTTGAAAAAAATGCACAGCCTGACAGTATTTTCATCTGGTCAGAAATACTGCCACACCTACGTTTTTCACTTTTAGTAAATTTTTTGTGTGAATTATTTTGGTAGGGTTTTGTTCCTGTTTTACTTAATACACAATATACAATTTCCTGGTTGAGTCCACATGGCCAGCTCTATTTTATATTTTTAGTGGATTCGTTAAAGTGTTGAATTTCCTGTGAGATCAGATCTGGAGGAGGTTTGAAAATTTCCCAACCCCCTATTTGTGCATAGTTTACTGCAATACCTAGGCAAACAGCACTAACTACACGTGTGAGTTTTTTACGGGGCAAAGTTCATGTCTATACATGAAATTTCATATTAATGTAAAATATCCATTTCTATTCCGAGAATACTTTCAAGATTATTTCTCACAATTTACTACCCCTCAAAAAAACACGCACATTATCTATCTATCTATCTATCTATCTATCTATCTTTTGCAGGACATTATCTTAACGTCTCTGCTGTTGACCATGTTTCCATTTATCAGGATTGAGGAAACAGTTGGGTCATATTAAACAGAAAGAGCTTCTGAGGAGCCTATATTATTTACAGTGGCAGAAATGCTGCACTCTGACCCTCATTAAAACCAAAGACTTTGGAGACAACAGACGTGATAAATTCCACTCTTCTCCAACCCGCACCCTCCCCCCCCCCTTTAGAAATGGTCAGGGGCCTCAGCACATGTCTTTGATCTGCTCCGTAACCACACAAACAGCTCACTTTAGGGGGGGAAAAATAATGAAAAATAATTCTTTACAGCTAGGCTGCAAGTTAGAGTAAAAAAAAAAAAGAATGACAAAATCTAATTTTAGAAATCTGAATCTAATTTGTCATACACATCCATTCAATAATAAATAATAAATCCTAGCACTACACTTCCTCCTAGAAAACTACACAATTTTAGTTTTGATGTACCGAGTATGGCAACATGAACATTTCAACCAACAATGCTATCACACATATATAACCTCTGCCCCTGTCATCATATCAAGCCGTTTCCTTTCTCTGTGTCACCATGGTTGACTCTTACTTGGTGGAATTCATTCATAAGGAATACTCATGTATTTGCAAAGCTCCTAATTATGAGCACCAGATTTTGAGATTTAGGACAGTTGTGGCCTTACAATGTACCACTTTCACATTATGTACCAAAAGTGTGACTAATAATGTTCTATAAAATACTTAAACAATTAATTGATTATAAAAAAAAATACTTGTTTACTAATTTTCTGTTGATCAGCCAAGTTATTGACTACCACTGATCTGACTTAGAGTCACACTATTTTACATTTACTTGTCTTTTTTTTCTGAAAAGCAAACTGGGCATATCAAACTCTATCTGCTTTATTTGTTCATCATGGTAAGTGCTTCATTATTTGAATTCATATTTGGGGCTAATAAACGCTGGAGGAAGACACATATACACTATACAGTACTATTTATGTAAGAGATGACAACATGAACAGAGGATGTTGTTGACAGCTATAGGTATTGTGGCCTTCACTAAAGCAGCAAATGTGACAAGGTCTATGAATGATGTTCTGTATTGACATATTGTTCAAGCGATAGGATCACTGATTTACTGTGGTTCAGGTGCGTTTACACCTGGATCTACATATTGCTGAGCATGATGGGGTTCCTATAGGAGAAATATTAATGGAAGCTGTAACTGCAGTATTAGTTCCTCCTCCTAGACCGTCCCTATCGGCTACACTTCATATGGCTCTATACCCAGTCTGCTCTGGTATTTGCCTGCCAGCACAATGACAAAGACAAGCTCCTACATGCTGCTGATCCAAACTCTCCTATCCGCTCCATACTTTAGCATTTTTTAGTCATTCTCATTTGATAACATACCACAATCGCCTGATGGAGGCTTCGACTGTTTACATGTGGAGCAGTAGTTGAAATAACAGGGCCTGCTATTCCAGCATGGAGCCCACAGTATGGCTGCACTACAAATGCAAACGGTCAATAAAAAGGAGCAAAATCTATGATATTATATAAGAAATACTGGTTTCAAAGAAGCATTAATACTGTTTGTTATGATTTATGGATTAATCTACATTATTTAACGTTTTATTAACATGGTAAGGGAGATGAATCTAATCCTTCAAATAAAAAAGCTGAATGATCATAATGAGACAAACTGGTAGTTCAATAAAAACTAAATCAATTTAACATTTTTTAAAAGCTTTGTTATTTTCCATGAATAGCATTATTTTCATATTATCAGCAAATAAACACATTATTGCAAAAAAAAGAAGATACTCCTCTCACTTTCTGGTGGTTTTACCCTCCACTCCATCCCTCCCTACAACACGTCCCCCCCTTAAGACACACAACAAACAGCAAATTCCACAGTCGCTTGCAAAACAGTGGCTAAATATGACGCTACAGGCTCCAATGCTCAAAGGCGAGCACACACACAGAGCAAAGGCAGTAACCCCCAGAGCGGCCCTGCCCTCCACATTCCTCACAAGGAGCCCCATCCCCCCTACGACCTGCCCCAAATAGGAAACTTACCCAATTTTTCCCACCCACACCGTGACTTCAAGACTGCACACTCAAATTATGCTTTCAAAAGCCGATTGGAAGAGAAAAAAAGGGCCCTGTGCTCCACACACACACACACACACACACACACACACACACACACGCACGCACACACATACTGCACAGCCATAACAAAATAACTGTAGCGTTAACTTAGGCTCACACCTTCCTTTACAGGGAAGTCTCATATAGCTGCTCTTTTTATCCTGGAAAATAGCATATGTTCACAAATAAAATGTTTATATGCAATAAACCATAGGGTTTTACACAGTTGCACCCAAACTGTGTTCCAAAGATATTTTTTAATAGATGGTTGTGTTTTTTATGTTTCATGTTTATGTTTTTTTTACCAACAGTAATTTATACCTTAAAAAGCCTGGTCTGTATGTTCTGATAAATAATTAGCAGTAGTAAAACTATACGTTTCACAAAAATCACAACATTACAAATAAATCAATTCTTTTTACAGAACAGTCCTTTTATCCCTTTTCCTGTTCCTAAAATACTATTTCCATGTAACTTAAATCTTAAATTAAAATAAATAATTTTTTGCAAATAAAAAATGCTATTACAATTAATTTGTGGTTTCACTTAATTTCTGATCCTGATTCAATCACTGCCGTGTGATTAAATCAGGACACATGATAAAATCAGATAACTTAAAAAGCCTTGTCCAGCAGGAGAATTTAAGGTCAGCGTGATCCAGCATTTAAATGATTTCACAGTGTGGGCCAGCACGTAGCAGCACATTACACTGCTTAACAAAATGTGTGAAAAGTTGGGAAAGTTGACCTCAAAGCATGTTACTTAATCTGACATGGTCCGCAACGCAAACCAAGAAAGCCTCTGAAGTTCTGTGAACAAAATGTTCTTTTTTTAGGAGGCGTGGTCCAGGAGGCCTATATCTCCCAGGGTAAAATACAGCCTAATAATGCAGCTTGTTTGAATAGAAAAGCCACCGACTCTTCCTGTCATAAGGACCTCTGGGCTTAGGCACTGGTTCTCAAACTGCGGACTGGGGACCTCCAGCGGTCCTTTAGGGAGTTTCCAAAATAAAAGATATACTTTTTGATTTCACTCAATAAAATTGCTAATTTAAATCCACTGTTTTAGACAGAGTTTTCACTGACTTTAATACACAGTTGAGATAGACTGTATGAGAAATATGAACAACACTAAAAAAATCCTTTGGATTGTCTTCAAAATCACATTAAACTGTGGATCTTTGAAATGAAGATGTTCAAGAACATATTGGAACAGCCTCCCGATGTAAGCCCCAAATGGCTGTCAATGTCCAAATTTAGTACACTTATAATATAGAGCAAAAATCTGCTAAGCAATTCTCCCTCTAAATTTTGTAGTGTGCCAATTATTAATTAGACTGACTAAATAAAATATAACATATCTTGTGTCAACATTAATGCTTATACTTGTCCCCTAGAAATTCACTCTATTCATAACATAGGATTAGACGTTAACTGACAATTGGAATTGGTATTGGAGTAAGTATTACCACGAACAAACATTAGGCCAGCAACGACCAGTTGTGGAAATGGCTCCACTCTACTCTAAACATATGGCCTGTATCATATGATTGGTGCTGGAAATGTGTGTGTGAATCTGGAGGTAGGTGTGGGGGTTGGGAGAGGAGGCTGCCTTCCACTAAGATCCTACAGAGGCTCCTTCATAGTTTACATCGTCTATTTTTCTCCATTTAGCAGCATCCGTCCTTCCGCTGTGCTGCTGCTGTAGTGTAGGGCGAAGGCCGAATGCTATGACAATACTATTGCACTGCTTTAGCGGATGGTACAGTAGTGCAACATCGTCAAAGCAGCTGACCTCTGCAAGCTGGGACACACACACTGAACAGCGCTTTTACGGCAGCCATACCACACACAAACGCCATGCTAGAGACATACCACGACGACAAACTGACATGTCGACATGAATTAAAGCTATGACACAGCCGTAGCTTTACATGCTGTGGCTATAGCTAGGCGTCCAGTCAATTCAGGGCTATCAGAGTACCAATTCTAATTTTTTGTCACGTTTAAATAAGATTTGTAAGTAGAGGAAGTGGAAGAAGGAGGTGTGTGTGTGTGTGTGCGTGTGTGTGTGTGTGTGTGGTGGGGGGTGGGTGTTGGAGGGGGGGCGTGGTGAAGGAAGAGGTTGGGGGTGTCAGCCAATGCCCTTTTAATATTGCACTGCTCATCTGATTTCACAGTAGAACAACAGAAAAAGGGCTTTGGACAACACGGCTGCTCTTCAAATCTGTTCAATTTCTATTGAAACCCCAGCGTGCACGCAGTCAGCTCCAACGTTACTAAATGATGTGGACAGAATGGGGCCTATATATATGTGAGCCTACCACCAGACAACTTCTAACATGCTGGAAAGCCATATGCAAACCAGCAGCCGTGAAACAACCGAATAGGCTTATTAGGTTTACACACACAGTGGTCTATATGGCGGAAAATGCATATATAGAAAAGCATATAATCTATGTAAATCAGAAAGGAATTGTTAAGATATGCAACACTTGACTTATGAAAATCAAACTAGAATGTTTGTTGATAGTGGTTCCATATGGTGGTAATGTGACTCCCTTCTGTAAAGGCTGTTGCCTTTTCCTGTAATTTGTTCCGGTCAGCATCAGGCTATAAGACCGTGGGGGGAAAACATATTTACTAAAATCAGAAGCAAAGCTGTATTCATATGGGCTGAGGCCTCGCTGGGAACAGGCAGGGAGCAGGACTTGGCCTGGAGGAAACGAGGGTGGAGGAAACATATATAGGGCAAAGAGCACATTCCGCGATACAATACCAGAAACCCTCATTTAATACCTACTATTCCTGTCCCTTCAGCCAAAGTGGCAATTTGAAACCCTCCTCGTTTAGAAGACCCAGGGCTGGGGGGGGGGGGGGGGGGAGCATACGAGGGGCTTTGTTATTTCCAGTGTTCAGAGAAGTTTATAATCAGCCAAAGTGCTCATTCTGCCTGCCAAAACTGATAAAACACACATGCACGCGGATCAAAAAACAAAACCGCAATGGCGTTTCAAACTCCATCACATTGAAACCGAACAAATGCCACCAGACCAGCAGCTATAGCAACACAACTTTATCCTTTTACTTTGCTGGTTTAAAACGGCTTAATTAGCCCTAAATAAATAAATGGCTCAACGTGTGAGAAACGTGCCCTTCTTTTCCTATACCACAATAATGAGGCTACACATTTGTTTGAACGTTAAAACATTAAATAAAGTTATTTTCTCCACATGTTCCTTTTAAAGCACAGTGTAAAATATGATTTAAAAAAAGGCTGCAGCTATAATAACCCACCGAGCACACATTCCTCCAGTAACACAGTAACAGCTTCAACCGCAACTCTTACTAAACAAATGGATTTGTGGAGAAAATAGCACAGCTGCCCAATACTATGTATAATATGAAGGAAGTCCAGATAAAAGCACAAACTGTCCACACTATAGCTATAAGCCTGCTGGTGTATATACTATAACTATAACTATATATACTATAACTATAACTCACAGTGACTTTACTCTGGCCTACATGTTTCTTTACTTTATGATAAATTAATGCACAGCTCATAAAGTCATTCTGAAAGATGTTAGACAATTTGTTGTTGATTATTAAATTGTGTTGTGTAGCCAGAAGAAGGGTTCCTGAATAGTAGCATATTGAAAGAGTAAGCAGCCACCGCAGGTCTGAAACATGAACTATATTACTATTATTAAGTTATTGTATTACAGTATAATTAATTACACATTTGTCGTCGTTTAGCCGGGACCGACCGGCAGCCCTGGCGGACCCAGGCTGCTCCTGGACCCCTCTCTAGACCCTCTCTAGACCCCCTCTGGATCTCTGAGGATCTCTGATCAGCTCGTATGATGGGAGCAGACTAACATTCTGATATCTCAGTTTGCGGCCAGAAATAATCACTAGCACGAGCACTCACCTGTCAATCACTGCCTTTATCAAGCGTGCCCTCGCTTGTACGCACGCTCGTTCTGCCTCCACCACTCTCTCTTTCTCTCACACACGCACGCACACAATAGCTGTAATACAGTAGTGAGCTCGCGGAGCGGAGAGGTTCAATCAGACCCACCGGCATCCGCGTCTGCCCGCGAGCTCCACGCCATCTCCGCCTCGCGGCAGCAGCCCTGTCCTCGCGCAGTGGTAGTGGAGGGTACCTGGCGGAGGCAGCAGGGCCGGTCCGTCCAGCTCCACACACCGAAGAAGAAGACGAAGAAGAAGCACAACGGGCCAGTTGCCCACTTCAGCGAGGAAAAGCCGTCCTCTCTCCCGTTACCGTCATTCTCCCGCTCATACGTCCGTTTCAACCGCGGTAAGTGTTCGCGAGGCGTAACGGCTCCTCTGTTATAAAACGCTATTTCGTCCATTGGCAACCTCACGGCCTCCCAGCTCCGGACTCCATCTTTGACTAGTTGACATTCATCTCTTGCCGAGACAAATTCCTTATTTGCATGCCAGCCTGCCATTGGACAGTTTTCGCGCTTGTCTCTGCGCTCATTGGTGGAAAATGTATCTCATCACCTTCGGGATTGGTCACATACCAAGGGGACGTCATTGTATGGTTTAATTTTAACAATGAACACAAATGTTCTCTTCCATTCACAAATTCCTCATTATCCGCCTCCGAGGTGCTATGTGGCGTTATTGTGCTTCAAAGAGGGGAAAAAATCAACAGTCAGCAACTTTATCAGCTTCAGGAGTTCTTTCAGGAAAACAGAAAATGGCAACTGACGGACTAGCCCACTAGCCAATCCAGTCCGCACTGAAGACCACCCAGACTTTAAACAGTAGGCTACATGTGGACACGAGCCACTGCTGCATGTTGTAGGCAAAGTATGAGTAGCCTACATCTTACACATTGTTTTTCACAGTTAGCTTACTTATTGGACAAAAATAATCTCCAAATTACAGGAAACAAAGTAACTTAGTCTAACAAGAAGACTCCAGTAACCTTCAGTCTCAATAAGTTAGCGTGCTGCTTATTCAACAGCCACTCTATTCTCTGATGAAAGTTTCAGTGAAGGAGAAGGTGGTCCATAGGTCGCAGTAGCAAGGTCAGGGTGGTGTAGTGTGGGGTAGTGTGGTGTAGTGTGGGGTAGGGTGCTATAGTGTGGTGTGGGGTGGTGTAGTGAGGTGTAGGGTGGGGTAGTGGTGTAGGGTGGGGTAGGGTGCTGTAGTGTGGTGTGGAGTGGTGTAGTGTGGGGTAGGGTGGTGTAGTGTGGGGTATGGTGGTGTAGTGTGGGGTAGGGTGGTGTAGTGTGGGGTATGGTGCTGTAGTGTGGTGTAGGGTGGTGTAGTGTGGGGTAGGGTGCTGTAGTGTGGTGTAGGGTGGGGTAGGGTGGGGTAGGGTGGGGTATGGTGGTGTAGTGTGGGGGAGGGTGGTGTATGGTGCTGTAGTGTGGTGTAGGGTGGTGTAGTGTGGGGTAGGGTGGTGTAGTGTGGGGTAGGGTGGTGTAGTGAGGTGTAGTGTAGTGTGGGGCAGGGTGCTGTAGGGTGGTGAAGTGTGGGGTAGGGTGGTGTAGAGTGGTGTAGGGTTGTGTAGTATAGTGTGGTGTAGTGTGGTGTAGTGTGGTGTAGGGTAGTATAGTGTGGTGTAGGGTGATGTAGGATGGTGTAGTGTGGTGTAGGGTGGGTGTAGGGTTGTGTAGGGCGGTGTAGGGCGGTGTAGGGTGGTGTAGAGGACGGTCGGGGTGGGAAAAGGTTAAAGTTGACGGTGCTGTGTGGAGGTGCTGTGGTGGACGCTTGGAGGAGGCAGCGGCCTGTGAAATCTAACATTCCTGACCAATGGAGCTGAAATAATTGCATTGTCCGGCGGAAAAGAGCCGCTTCCACACCAGCCAGCCCTTTCTTCCTCTCCCTCTGGGACGGGGACCAGGGTGTGATGCTGCTCCTTTGGTGTGACTTTGACAGAATATGTCCAAAGATGATTTCTCATGTTCTAATATAAGAATAGATAAATAATACATCTCCGTGTGTACCTATAGTTGCAGTGATTTAGTTTCTTCCTATTTAAGTCTGTCTTAGGCTCGCTAGTGTTCTAATGTGGTAAAAGGGAAACACTAGTAGACTAATTCATTTGGAGCCACTACGATGCAGATGAAACACTGGCTTCTTTTCCTCATTCATGTCAACAAAGACTGCTGGATGTTGAGGGGAGAAAGGCCTCCTCCTCCTCACCACTCCTCCGCCCCCTCCACATCCGCCAGCTCAACGCAGTATGGACCTATTTTATTGTCAAGCAGCCAGCTCCTCACCTATAGCCTATAGACTGTACACATATTAAAGGAATCGAACAACGAGAACAAAGTCTTTAGATTATTGATGAATAATGAACATCTCGGAGACTATTTATTATTGAGGCTACAGCAGGGTGGGAACACACGTTGGGTGGTGAAGTGTGGAAGCTCTCTCTCTCTCTCTCTCGCTCTCTCTCTCTCTCTCTCTCTCTCTCTCTCTCTCTCTCTCTCTCTCTCTCTCTCTCTCATTACAGCCAGGCCTCCTCTTCTTCACTTTCTTTACTTTGCCCCCGAGTTTTGAGAAAAAACCTGTCTGCCATGACGTACGTTAGAAGCTATGTAAGGAATGCGTGTTCACGTTCGCCTCTGCTTATGCGTGTAGTGCTGCGCGCACGCGTGCACTTGTGCGTAAATTAGCGGTGCCGAGCGCAGTATGTGTGGCTGCAGGAAGCACCATGCCCATATTTAGCCGCGACGGCTGACTGATCGGGTTGACATGCTGCTATCCACACTAAACATCTGACTGCTACACGTCGGGTTTGTTGGTTTTTAAAGCAAACTGTTTGTAATTTCTCATATTTCCTCTGATAAATATAGAGAAATTATTGACAACATGATTTTACACACTGGACATTTTTTTTTCCACATAATTCTTGATTATATGTTTTTCTTCAGTCGTGGAAGAGTTTTAAATACACTTTCTTGTATTGTCCTGAAGTAATATATGTTACTCCAGTATGAAACATTAAAATAATGTCTTTTCTTTGAATCAAATCTAAGCTGCATTTTTTTTCTTGCATGCATTTGACCCCTATTGGCCACATATTAGGCAGCTTTACAGGAAGGAACCCATCTGGAAAGACCATTTGTTGATGGTGTAAAATAATAATTCTCAAACATTTTTAACTGGGATAAATTCTACTGAATACATCACATCTTTAAATCAGTAAAAATCCTCATTTGGCTGCGGACGACCATATAAACATGTAATGTGACAAACCAATGCCCACAGAATTACATTTTAGATTCGTATACAGTTCCCAAAGTTTCCAAAACTTACAAATATCAGGCTGAATTTTTGAGGAATGTGAAATGATGTACAGGTATAATATTATATTTATATTTGATGGAATGGTGCAACCATTAAAAACATGTTCTAGGTTTGAATTTGTCACTTGATCTAAACATAGTTGTTTCAGTGAAGTGTTGTGGCAGGAGACACAGAATACACTGTATGTAAAATGTTTACGCAATGTGGAAAAAGTTCATACAATGGGCATTTTATAACTCTTATGATTAAAAAAAAAAGATTAAACCTCATCAAAGAGACCTGGAAATGTGTCAAGCAGTTACAGGCAGAGAGGCAGATAATACATGCAGTTAAGAGTAATTATATAATGTTGGTCTATTCTGTACACACATCTACAAGTCTGTCCATCCTCTGTTGCTCCTCCTGAGGTTTCTTTCAGTTTCCCTTTTGCCCGACCCAATTTGAGGGTCTAAGGAGTTTGTTGTATTCTGTACAGATTGTAAAAGCTTGTGATCTATGATATTGAGATATATAAATAAAAATGGACTTGACTTATAGGTCATATATTGTGTTAAGAGAAGAAAAATAATTAAGATGGCCTGATGACAAACTACTACAGTAATTGTCACTTTGTTGTGTGTTCCCACCAGGAAAACTAGCAAATCAGTATATTAAAAATGGCAGCATAATTACTTTGAATCAACAAACAAAAAATAAACTAATACATATTTTGAAGTATTTTGAAAGCTTTTAGTGGAGTTCACTTGCTTTTTGTGCAATGGAAATTGGGACGTGTTATTGCTTGTTAGTACAAAATATACTGCAGTAGGCCTACAGAACTTTTACTGTATTCTACCTGCAAGGAGTGTATTGTTAACAATTTATAGTTTTATTATTCACAATGTTAGTTTTTGTAAAGAAGTTTATAATCCTCACATTCATACAATGTTTAATCAGGCTCCCCTATCTGCTTGAAAAAATAAGAGATTTTAAAAGTCCAGCAACTGTCCTGTGAAAATCATGTATCTGCAAATTTGGGGATTTTCATGCTTATGATAATTTAAATGATTGTGTGCTTCCAATAGTTAAAAAATCCTCAATCACCATGTCTCTCTAAAACATTAACATGCTTTTTTGGACAATTTGAACTATTTCCCTTAATTTTAACATTAAATAGCTGGTTCTTAGATATTTTTCCGCGTGTGTGAAACTGTCACACAACACTTTAGCTTCATCATCAACAACAATATGATTTTTTACTGCAGCTTTACATTTAATTAAATTAAGATGTGTTGCACAAAGGTCAGCAACAGAACATGTTTAGCATGTCATGCATGGCTAGGGTCCAAACTTGTTGTCAGTGCAGGCTGCAGTAGGTTAATCTTTACTGAAAATTGTGCAACAGATAGCACAGAGCAGAAGTCAACATGTGTAGCAACATTGTAACTGCTGCTTTTTACACATGTAACACATGTACAGCACAACAACATGCTCTGTGTTCATCAGCCAGAATGTATTATATAACTTAAACCTACAACGTAACCTTAAACTTTATTGCAATGATCATATACATACAGGCACGAACATGAAATTTGACCTAACCCATCCTAAGCATTTGGGAGCAGTGGCTGCTCTGAAGCGCCTGAGGATCTTCACAATACAAAAATATTTTTTTTAGAAAATTTTAGACATACATTTAATTAGAACAAGCATTTCAGAGACGTATTAACCATACAGCAAATGATCTTTACACTCTTAGCACTCTGCACTGCAAAATGAAAATTGTTGTCTCTGAAACTGATTGGACAGTTTGCTGTGTGAATCAGAGTGTTCAGGAATAGTTCAAATGTTTGTGAAGAGCATTGCAGAGTTTTTTTTTTGACCAGACAGGCCTCTGCAAGTCAAGCTGTGGAGATAAGGTCCTACAGCTCGTGGATGATGGAGCACATGCTTGAAATAACCATGACGATGCTCAGGGAGGTTTGTGTGTCGAAAAGATCTGTAGCAGCACAAGTATTTTACAAAGATTATTAGCCAATCACAAAAATATGTTCGATCAGTCGTCTAATGTGAGATAGACTGTTGCAAACAAATACAGACTTAAACATAACAATCATTATTTCATTCAAACAAAGACACCTGCTGACAACTGACACAGCAAAAGGAAAGTGTACTGTATCTCACAGTGAACACAGTGACAGTTAATGATGTAGAAACATGTTAGAAATGCATTTTTAAATTTTTCTGCTTATGCCCTTCATAGACATTTCATGATTAAACATTCTTGTAATCATTCAATTCTTCCAGTTGCAAACATTTTCTGTTCAAAGATATTGCTCAGCCATGATTTCAGTTTAGCCAGAATACATACTAGTAGTCTTATAAGGTATAGTCAACTAGCCCACTTTGCGCCACTGATGACCTTTGACATCTGTCTAAAACTAATTAGGTATCAGCAGAGACACGTGGTATTTTCATGGTTTCATCCTTGCTCTGTTATGCGCCCCCCTCTCCCCCTCCCCCCATTCAATTCCAAGTCCCAAATCCAATCCAAGTATTTAAGGAAAAAGTGTGTGTCAAAGTAAAGAAAAAACGTTTCTTCTCAGAATTGAGTCTGTTTAGCCTTAATGCTTTGGCTTATCAGCCAAATTGGCTGTTTCCCTTCCATTCAAAATAACTACTGTCCTGCTGAGCTTTGTGTTTTGTTGCATTAGAAGAAGAAGAGAAAACACCTCAACAATGTTGACTGTCAGGTGCTGAATGTCACTCTGAACCAATCCCTGTAGAAAGAATTCAGTTTGTGTGTGTCCTGCCCCTGGTGCAGGTCACGTGACTCTGGCTCTCACAGGAAAACAACCTAGGCCATGTTTGCTTCCATCAGCTGGAAAAGTGGGCCTGCTGCAGCTGAAGGTTTGACTCTACAACATTAACATTGGAAAAGATAGTGTTCCATAGACACTTGAAATGAAGTTGTAGGCAACAAGACTGAGCACATTCATTCAGATTAAAATGTACATTTGTTTCGGTATACACCTGACATTGGGTGTGACAGAATGACCTGGATCAACCACACAACATTCCCCTGCTGCTGAAGTGTCTTTGAGCAAGACAATAGAACCATAAGAGTTCATCTTCCAGGAGAGGATAAGTCAGAAGACAATCAATTTTACTGCTATTTTGATTAGGATCATTAATTTCAACACATTCTCACTCCCAACTTGCCAAATACGGCAGCTTGGTCAGTGGCCCTACTAAACTATGACGCTCTAGGTACCCAATTATAGTTTTTATTATAGAGTTTTAAAAAAAAAACTACATAATAGAACCAATCTCTCAATTAACCACCAGTAAACGGGTCCAGAATGGGACTTATGGTTGCAGATTTTATTCCTCCAGAATCTATGGTATCTATGGAGGACAGAATCTGCCAAAATCAAAAATAAATGAATTAAACTTAGCAAAATGAATATTAAAAATAAATGTAGCCATTAATTGATTGATAAAATGTGACATAAATCTATATTTCTGTTTTAATTTGCTTCTTTATTTATTTATCTTTGTATCAATTCCCTTATTCATTAACTCTTCTGTTTAATTTGTCCTTTTATTTATTTATGTATTTTTTTAAATTCAATTTTACATTTATGTATTTATTTTTGCTTTTATCTTTTATTTAATTATTTTGTATTTATTTAAAAATTTTCACTTTGCATTTCACCCCTTATTTATTTCCCCAAACTACTATTACTGTATTCTTTTCTTTGAAGACTAGAGTTGATAAGCAGGAGTAGACACCGTTAGCATATAGTCATGCACCCTGACACCATGATGACACAGGTTGAGTGACAGAAATGTGTAAAGAAATGTATAAAGAAAAGAATACAGAAATAAACATGTTTGGGGAAATCAATAAGGGGTAAAATGCAAAGGGAAAATTGTGCAGAAATTAAAAATATAATAAATATAAAGTAAATTAAAAAAAATTGATTTAACATTTAATAAAAATAAATACATAAATAAACAAAACGAAAAATTAAACAGAAGAGTAAATAAATATAGGATCAATTTATGTCACATTTTATCAATTAGATAATGGCTACATTTATTTTTATTAATTGCTATATTTAATGACATATTAATTTATTCAATTAATTCTTTATTTTTGATTTTGGCGGGCGTCGACCAAAAACAGCGTGTTATCCTCCATGGCACCCCCGTACCCCCCAGTCCCCATGCATAATAAACGGTTGTGCTTGGCTGTTCTAGGAACAACTTTGAATTTAGAGATCCCCAGACATTCGGTAGGCATAGATCTCCGATTGGCTGGTATTGCAAGACGAAACCCATCCAAACTCCCATCCCACCTATCCCATGTGGACTTTCTCGCTCTTTATACTACATCAGTTGCTCAACCCGTCTAATAATGACGCGGGTTGGTTTACTTTGTAGTGAAAGCCTGGTGTGTCTCATACAGACAAGGGTGCCTTGTGCATTGGTATCAGACGGCAAAGCGCACTGACCAAGTGGCGGTATTTGATGAGCTGGGAGTGAGAATGGGATCTTATTTCAGAAGTTAAAGTACTTCTACAAGTAGTAACATGGTTTAAGGATTAAACATGATAGTATTGGTGTGAGTATTAAAGCTAGGGTTGGTAGTGTTCTTCAAAAACATTTTTTGTTATATTTGTTGAAATTCTCATTACATCCCGACAGCAATCAATAAATCGAATGCACTGACAAAAAAATTAAAGAAAAAAATATGTTACCTGACGCTGTGGAAGGACTGTAATAAGCCCATCCAATCATTTCATTTGGCCTGAATTAAATGATTGGACGGGCTACCTACCTACCTACCTCCCTGCGCACACTCCGCCCGTGCACTCATTTCGAGTCACAGGAGTCTTCCATGAGCTGCTATTGACAGCTGTGAGAACTAACAATAGCAATGTTCGTTGTTTACGTTCATTATGATATGTTTATGTCCATAATAATAATTTTGGGGGAGTGGCTTTGGAGGGAGGCCGGAACGGATGGGCTGTCAGTGTCGCCAACTTGGCGACTGTTGGACCTTGTGCTGCTGCTAGCTACTTTCATTGGAAAACAGTTGGAAACGTTGGTCTGGGTTTTTTGTATATATTTAATGCATCGTAAATCACAAAAGGATTTATGTTTATAATTAAACAAAAGAGAAGATGTTAACTTTAAAAAATAATATATACTTTGCTTTTTGATTTACAAAAATATTTCATTTTCTTTTATATCATCGTCTTTTCTTTTGCTTAAATTATTTTCTGTTTGACTTTAAACCCTTTATAGAGAAAAGTTGAACTCCTGAAGTAAAAGTCCTGCATTCAAATTGTTACTTATCAAAAGTAAAAGTAGGGCACTCATTGTACTGCAGAAAATGTCTCTTGTAAGTGATATATTATTATATTTTATATTGCTGGATTATTGTTATTTATGTATTGATAAGTAAGTAACATTTCACCTCCAAAGAGGAAATTTTTTTTCACAGCATCTCCTTTTAATCTTTTGAGCTACTCTGTCAATCCCTGCTGTGTTGTGAAGAAGAGAGGCTGGGCTCTCCAGTGATGTGTCATGTGACAGACTTGGATGCTGGTAAATCCTCTTCCTGTCCATCCAAAACAGAAAAAGGAGAGGTAAGTCAAATATTGTTTATCTATTTTTTTTTTTGCTATGATAATATAATAATAACATATTTCAATCAGGAGAGTCAAGCGTATGAAGAAAAGATAATTGCTTATTATAAAAGCTGATATGTGATAATAAAGTCTTGACAGAAAGTCTTTGGCGCTAAGACTCTACGGGGAGATTTGTAATTGAGTGGCGTCTGCCCTGAGCAGCAAGATAAATCCCCCCCCCATGGAGTCCAGACACTGGTGGTGGCTGATGATACTACTGAGACTGGTACTGTAGGCTGATGAGGCTGATGGATGATGAAGCTGATGAATTTGCGAAGACTGGGAGGTGATGGTGAGGTGGAGGGGCGCGCGTAACAGCATGAAAATACTAAAGGCAGAGAGACAGTCATAATGTAGGTGTGTAGCTGATCCACTGGATAGATGTGACCAGCTGATTAGAACAGCTGATAACACAACTGACAGCCCCAAACAATGACAGCAAGGAAATTATGAGTGAGCAGGCGTAAGAGGGGTTAATGGCAGGATGTATGAGAAATAAACTACAGGCCTAAGCAAGACCATCTTAATGTACTTAAAGCTTCAGTAGGGAACAATTTTTTTTGGCATCATTGGGCAAAAATTCCATAATAACCTTTCAGCATATTGTAATTCAAGTGTTCTGAGAGATAACTAGACTTCTGCTCCTCCTCATGGCTCTGTTTTCAGGCTTTAAAAACATCCAGCCCGTGACGGGAGACTTTGACCAATCACAGGTCATTTCAGAGAGAGAGCGTTCCTATTGGCTGTGCTCCGGCTGGTGGGCGGTGCTTGGTATTTCCTCAACTGATCTCAACATGGCTGCTGGGTCTCAAACTTTCTAATTTTACAGCTAAACAGTACACTACAAGAAATAGGCATTACAGTAACAGAATATTGATTCATATTTGATCAGCGCTGCCTAGTTTGACCGTTTGGTCGGAGTTCAGAGTGATTGACAGCCGGCTCTCATAGATTGCAGCTGGACGGCAGACCTCAGATCAGCTCTGACTGCTTGTTTTCCTCCGGTCTGTGAAATCTTGCAGATGACATTAGGAGCACCGGAGGACACCGGAGGACACCGGAGGACACCGGAGGACACCGGAGGACACCGGAGGACACAGAGGCACATGATTTTTTCAGATTACCGGTCTCATGCACTACTGTCAGAATATTGTGACTGTTTTATAAAAAATAACTTTTTTAATCATATTTGCTCCATTTCTACCCACTGCAGCTTTAATGAATCCACGTTATTGTGGGAGACAGAACTGCAGCAGTGAGGATTCTTTACCAGATAGTTTAGGATTCAGATTCAGATCTGGACCTGTCAGATGATGAGAGAGATGAGGATGAGTTTGAACCTATGACAGAAGAAGATGGTGAATAAGAGGAAGAAGATGCAGAAGGTTCAGATGAGAAGACACAGAGACAGAGATAGACAAACACAACAGGAGAGATGTTGTCCTCTCTGGGCCAGGAGCATGTATGTTTTATTTAGTTCCAGGATAATATATTCAGTTCCAGTAATCAGCCACTATTAATATTCATGGTAACAAAATACAATAAATTATATTTTTTACAGTAAATGAGTAATTTCATGTAATGTAACACCCATAATGCAGACATATTGCTATGTATTATATTGTCATAAAATATATGCAAATTGCCACAAGAATGCAAAGTTTGTGCTTATTAGTATGGTCAATAGGAGACCATATCATATCCATACCACTGGAATTGTCTCTATAATGCACTACTACCATCAAATGTTTGTAAAGTTTAATTATCACCTCCGCCAAGGCCGAAGGCCTAGGAAGGAGATTGTGTTTTCATCGGCGTTGGTTTGTTGGTTTGTCCGTTTGCGGGATTACTCCAAAAGTCCGTGATGGATTTGAATGAAATATTTTGGAGGGGTGGGATGTGGCACAACGAACAATCCATCAGATTTTAAGACCTCTGGGTGGAACACATGGCGCGTTGATGACGCATGACCTCGCCCCCTTCTTCAGAG
The DNA here is from genome assembly GCF_043250625.1 of Sebastes fasciatus. Classification (NCBI taxonomy): domain Eukaryota; kingdom Metazoa; phylum Chordata; class Actinopteri; order Perciformes; family Sebastidae; genus Sebastes; species Sebastes fasciatus. The sequence continues at coordinate 2,721,888 of NC_133800.1, forward strand.
AGAGCGACAGATAGAGAGCGGGGTTAGGGGGGGAACAAATGTAGAATCGGCGTTTTTTCATATTAAACTTGGTGAAATCACAGTTGAGTTGGACCAAAGCACACTTGGTGATTGTTGGAAAGGGTAATGACTACGGTTTAGATGAGTTTTATTTTGTTTCTGTCCAGTTTGAATGAAGTGTTTTACGATGCTCCGCTACGTGCAACCAACAAGCGAAACAATCCAGAATGATGAATAATTCTGTTTTTTAATCAAGTTGAATTCATTCTTGGTTTAATCACCCTAATGCCATAATCTGATAAATTTTGGATCTTCAAACTTTCTGTCTTTTCACACTAACTGTCCAGCCCGGTTGCACTAATGGCGTATATGAATAACACAGTAATTCGTAAGTAATTTTGTGTGCAATAACATCGCATTTTTTGCTTTTGACATGTCATTTGTACCCCATGTAGTCTGTATTAACTGCAGTGTAAAACGCAGCCGCGTAAATATGCTACGCTCAGAGCTAGAGACGTTAAATAAAAGGTGAGAGAGCCTGCTTATTGGTGAGTGGGAAAGGAGGTGGATGGGTCAAACAAACACAGGACTTTCAACCAGTAGACAGGTGTTCACGTTCCTAAGTGTTGTTGAGTTATTTTGAAGTGACGTTTGTGACGTGTTTTCTGCTGTTACATTGTTTCCGTACATATTTTACTAACTGCTGTTACCGTAGTTTTGTTGCATGGCATAAGAATGACATGCAAAAGAGGCCTACAAATGACACATGAAAAGGCTAAAATGCATTGTCATGACACAGGCAAAGTCCTTGTAATGGTGTGCTATCTATATGCCTTCCCGTGATATCGGGTTGAAATGGCCCTGTGGCAAGTGAAGTAAAAGCACATCAAAATTGCACTTGAGCAAATGTACTACATTCACACCACTGACAAAGAATGCCATGAATCAGTGTTAATGATAAGGATCTGTTTGTTGTTGGATTAATTAGGAAACAGTGTAATATTAAAAAAAAATGCCCTGCACAACCACACAGGTGTGAACCTTTTTAATTAGACCTCTGCACAGTTTCAAGTTTGGAGGAGTTATGCTGAGAATGACCTGCAGTCACCAAACTGTAATGGGACCGGTGGAGGCAGTGGTGGAATGAGAAGTCAGACGCTTTTCTTATGTAAATAGTATCAATATCAGCATGTAAAAATATTCCATAGCATTTTTGTTCATACTTTAAGTTAAGTGCAAAAGTACTCATTATGCAGAATAACCCTTATTAGTGTTATGTAATGTTATTGTACTGGATTATTATTCACATGCATTAGCTCTGCAGCTGCTCATGTATAAGCAGTTGCAGAGCTAATTGCTACTGTTGGTTATAATCTGCAGCAATGCATTATATTTTATGAACTCATTATAAAATGTGATATTTAAATCTGCATTGCTGTCAGATAAATGTAATGGAGTAAAAAGTACAATATAGACCTCTGAAATGTAGTGACGTAGAAGAAAAAATGAAAAATGAACTTCATTTAACTGCCTTGCACACTCACCCAGGTGTTGTCAGGTGTTCTGTCTGAGCCAGACATTATGTCATTATGCTGGGAATTATGTGAGGTCATCGACTACCAATAAGAATAATAAAAGTGTATGTTGTTAGAGAAATGTCAATCACACAGCCTCTACGCTCCATCATAGTCCAAAGAAGACTAAGTAGGTCTACCATGCTTTGAAGTGCAGTAACCTGTCTCCTAGGAATCACATTTATATACTTTGTTCTAACATAGTAAGAACAGTAGTAGTAGCAGTAATAGTAACAGTAGCAGTAGCAATAGCCTAATGTTAACAATAGCAGTTACAGTAACATAGTAGAAAAAGTAGGCTAGTAGTGCCAGTAGTAGCAGTAGCAGTAGTAGTAGTAGGCCTACCAGTATCAGTTGTAGCAACAGTATTAGTTGTAGCAGTAGCAATTGCAGTAGCAGAGGCAGAGGCAGTTGGAGTAACAGTAGGCCTAGAGCAGGGGTCAGCAACCTTTAGCTACTATCAAAAGAGCCATTTTAGGCAAAAAACAAATAAAAAAATCTGTCTGGAGCCGCAAAGCATGAGCATTGTGATGATGGTAATACAGTTTATAGTCTCATTATATAGTAAATAAGTCTAATGCAGTGAGGGCCAAAGAGCAAATGTACTACGGAGTATTAGGGCCACATTGAGGGAAAAAAAATCTGAGGTTTCCAGAATAAAGTCATAATATTACGAGAATAAAGTCATAATATTACGAGAATAAAGTCGTAATATTACGAGAATAAAGTAATAACTTTAGGAGAAAAAAGTCGTACTATTACGAGATTAAACTCATAACTTAACGAGAAAAAAAGTCGTAATATTACGAGAAAAAAGTCATAACTTGATGAGAAAAAAAGAAAATAACACGTAAAATTACTACTTTATAATATTATGACTTTATTCTCATAATACTACGACTTCTTTTTCTTAAACTTATGACTTTATTCTCATAATATTACGACTTTTTTCTTGTAAACCTATGAATTTATTCTCATAACATTAGGAATGATATTGAAAATCATAATATTAAAAATGAAAATGTAAACAAAAAACAATTATTCATTTCCATTTTTAGAAATCCACAGGGAGCCACTGGAGAGGAGCTGAAGAGCACCATGTGGCTCTGGAGCCTCAGGTTGCAGACCCCTGGTCTAGAGGTAACAGTAGCAGTCCTACTAGAAGTAGTTGTATCTATCAGTAGCAGCAGCAGTTGCAGTAGTAGCAGTTGCAGCAGCAGTCGCAGTAGTAGCAGTAGCAGCAGTTGCAGTAGTAGCAGTTGCAGCAGCAGTTGCAGTAGTAGCAGTTGCAGTAGTAGCAGTTGCAGCAGCAGTTGCAGCGGTATTGTATGTACTATAAATGTATTTATGGTAGTAATGACTGCGAGCTATTCTATTAAATGTATGCTCTTGTAAACATGCGTTCAAAGTTGGTAGTAAGGAAAAACAGAAACACAGAACATTAGAATAAATATATTTATAATGTGTCTGCCCCCTTTAAGAAGCCTCTCTCTCTCTCTCTCTCTCACTGGCACTGAAAAGGAAACTGCTATCACCTTCCCCCAGCCCCCTGCCCCTGCCCCTGCCCCTCCCACTCCATCTGACCTGTGACCTCCAGGGGTCAGCAGCCGTAGAGAAGCCAGATGTCAGGATGAGGGAGAGGTGACTCGAGTGGGCGCTCGGTGACTCAAGTTACTCTGGGCAGCATGGCGCCAGCCCCAGAGAGAGAGAGAGCGTGCGGGGAGGGGGTGGGCGGTGGGGGGGTAACACACTGAGGTGTACCCAACATCCAGTCTCTTTTCCCCCGTTCTAGGACCCAAGAGAGGAGCACGTACACCATCTTCTCTGTTTTAAATGATTTTCCAGGAAAACCGGATTTTACAAGTGTATCAGAGAGGGGTTTAAGGAAAGATAAAAAGAAAGATGGGTGAATGTAATCGACACCTGACACAGTTTGTGATGAATCAAATGCCTGCCTCACCATTCTCTGTAAATGGTGCCATTTGTCCAGTTGCTGATGTTTATGTAGAGCCAACAAACGGATATTATTTCAAATATGGTAAACCACACTATGTCAGGGAGGACGTACATAAAATATAAACAAAAACATTATTTGATTATCATTTTAAACAGAAATGGCCTTTGTATTACGCCATGCAATATGCTCCTCAGAGTTTTCATCCAACCTGTATCCATTTTAAAATGACAATTGCAAGTGGAGCAGGTTTTTAACCATAAACTCCCACAATGATTTGCATAAATAAAGCCAGACTTTGCATATAATTCTCAGCCTCACCTTATAACCCTAACTGGGTAAACAGGTCCAGGATTTGCACAGTTTACTGTCTGCCTCCACTTTAGGCAGTCAGCACTAACTAAAGCCTCTCTTTGTCACTCAAACTCTGAACCAGTCCGACACCTTCCTGGTGTAAAGTCATCACTTCCTCTCAAACCCCACCCCCCCCTTCCCCCAGCTGGCTGAGTCAAACTCATCTCATCCTCTGTGACTCTTCAAGTGGTGAAAGAAGTATTCAGATCCTTTTTACTTAAGTAAAAGTACCAATACAACAATTTAAAAATACTCCATTACAAGTTGCAATGTATGTAATTTAAGTATCAATGTAAAATAACTCATTCTGCAGAAATCTGGTCCCTATGACTGATCATATATGACATTATTGAATTACTAATACTGATGCATCAATGTGTACGTAGCGTAAGTTGTGTAAGCAGAAAGTAGTTTAGTCCAGTTTAGTTTCCGACCAAGGGGCCAGGCCCCTCCAAAGTAAATCTGAGGGTTTGTGAGATAATTAATGGGATAGAAAAAAAAACTATGTTACACAAATTTGTTCTGGTTTCTTAGACTTTCCTCTAATATTTGATTTTTGTGAAATACACAATGTGTTGTGATTAATCATATGTTTATGAATATGAAATGTTAATCTGAAATGTAACTACGGTTGTCAAATGAATATAGTGGAGTAAAAAGTGCAATGTTTCCCTCTGAAATGTAGTGGAGCTAAAGTATGACAAAATGAAAATGCTCAAGTAACGTACAAATACTTAACAAAATTCGGCTTAAGTATTTACTCTCTACTACTAATCAGCAGTACCATTGGACAGAGGGTTTGCAGTTAACCTTCTTTCAAGCAGGTGTTATGAGGTGAATGGAGAATCTTTCCATGGCATTTTAGGTGTCTATTAATTTGTATTTTTGACTTCAAATAAATGTTAATGATTCATGATGTCAATTGTCTTTTTTTCATACTTTATTTTTTCCCTTTTTTCGAGGTTGTTTTCATATATGCAATTTACAGTTTGTAATTACAATAGTTTATAAAACAATTTTTTAAGAAGTTGAGCTTAGAGACGAACACAATAAGTACACTAGGGAAAACAACTTCAGCATTCAAAATTGAAATAAAATTAAGAAAAGAGAAACATAATAATAATAATAATTAAAAAAAGAATAGAAAAATAAAAGATAAAAATAAGAAAATTAATAATATTAATACAAACAAAAGAAAGTAATAATAATAGATTAAATAAACAAATAAGTTAATAGAGAAAAAAAATATGTCCATTGTCATGCCATCATAATTGCAATGAATTCCCAATGATGACAAATTCAAATATCCTTTTTTACCAGTGTGATTCACAACTTTTTTGTTTATGTGAATCCTTAAAATGAACCAGGATTGAAGAATTGAAAACTAAGAGAAAAGTCAGAAATGTGAACAACTCTCATTCTTTTTCTCATTCCCTTTTTTCAGCCTGTGAAAGTAACTTTTACAGTTACTGAGAATTTCCTTTAGGCAGGCAAGAAGTATTTCAAAACGGTACATTTTCTGATTTAAGACTATTCAAAAAGACAGAAGGTAAAAACACCATAACAACCTAATCCTGATGATGTCTCTGCTCTCTGCTCTCATCCCAACCAATGTTTCAAATAATTGTGTAAAAGTATGTCAACATGTGAGCAGAACAGCAGAGCCCGTGTTTTTCTGGTGGAACAAGTTCAGCGTCTAACATAAGTGTTTATGATGTGAAGTTGCCTAATACATATACAGAGGTACACTAACCAAACATACAGGCTCTTAGAAAAAGCTTTGCGAGGGAAAAAAAGACAAAATTCATTCTTATAATACAATGTTTTACATAATGACTGTATTAACTACAACACTGTTGGACAAAAGAATTTATTCAAATATCTTTGCATATAGGTGAGAACATATGTTCTTCGTCTGGATGAGACAGTCACACAGAATGTATTTCGGGAGAGGTGGAAAGTGAGTACCATTTACTTTTCTATTGTACATACTGTATACTATAATAATTTGTGTCAATTTTCCATGAAATGTTTTTTACAAAACTAAATATTCACAATATTCAGGTGAACAAATGGTCTAAATTTAGAAGCATTGTTTTTGATTTGATTTGCAGTTTGATGTTTCCAAGTTAGTTTTGTCTCCAGCTCCTGATAGTAATGAATTCATTTATTGTGATTTCTCCTTTAGTACATGTCTGATCAGTGATCTGTGAATTCTGATGTTGATATGAGTGTCTGAAAAATCTGATCAAATTGTTTTTTCTTTATTTGTTTTTTCTTGTGTAGGCCTGCAGCATTATGGATCTGGCTTATAGGAATGCCATCTTGTGCCGTCTATAAGGCAATATTGACTGGTATAGTTGTGGGAATGGCAACTTAATGAATTATTTAATTAATTAATTAATTACTTAATCACGTTATTTATTTATTTATTTATCTATCTATCTATCTATCTATCTATCTATCTATCTATCTATCTATCTATCTATCTATCTTTCTTTTTATCTATCTATTAATTTATTTATTTCAAAACATCATGTTTTTTATTGGGTTGTGGATCACCTATTGACCACCTGCTGTAGAATATAATGTATTGACCTTTTATCTACCACTAAATCTGTGTGTAAAATAGCCTAATACATGGAATGTGTGACACGGACATATGCGAGGTATATAGCCTACCTCCGTTTATGTGAACTATTGGACGCGTTGTAGGCTATCCTGCTGTCTCAGGCCAGGCAGGTTCGGACTCATGCTCCCCCCCCCCCCCCATTCAGTGTATATTTGAATGGTATTCCTGCAGGGGGGGGGGGGGGGGTCCGGCCTTCTGGCATTCCAGAGGGCGGGGCCTAATGTGGAGCCCCGTGCTGCATTCATGTGATACCGGATAGGTAGGAAATCCAGGACATCGGAGACAAGAGACAATACCTTCAGCTCAGTTTGCAGCTCCAGGCTCCCGAGTCCCGGCACATAGGTTTGTGAACACATACAGCTTTAACGGGGTCAGTAATAGACTAGACTATGAGAAGAAAACCGTCTCCATGTTGATTAATAAAATAGGCCCACTACAAGAAAACACACTACTGTTCCGCTCAGCTTCCATCTGGTAATATAGTAATATAGTATTATAGTATTATAGTATTATAGTAATATAGTAATATAGTATTATAGTATTATAGTATTATAGTAATATAGTATTATAGTATTATAGTATTATAGTAATATAGTAATATAGTATTATAGTATTATAGTAATATAGGCAACACTTGTATTCAATACAAATCAACCAGAGAAAGCAGAAGAAGGAGAAGTTTCATAAGAAATAAAACATGTTTGATCGTGATCAGCCTACTGTGTGATAGTCAATAATAATAATCATGATTAAATGATAATAATTAATTGGTCAATAATGTTGCTCTAAAACATGACCTAAGCCTGAGTATAGGCTATTATCGCTGTTAACGTCATCTATATTTAGTGTAAAAACAGAACCCAGCTTTCTAAATTCACAGTAAACTTCTAGGTTGTAAAACGGTTCATAATTGCTGGTGTAAATGTCAAAGTTGACACGATTAATTAGTTAGATGAATGCAACATCAACCTATGAAACTATAAAAACATGTTGTCTACATTTTAGCTCAATTACAGCATATAGGAGCTCGTAACCATAGCAACATGCCAAAATGGCCTATCTCTGTGCTGCCGTGGGACTATATTTCTCGGCGGAGTGATAAACTAAAGCAACGTCGGGATCGGAGATCTCTGCGTACTTTGTGTCGTTGCCTGTAGCGAACCGCCCAGTCCACATTAACACCTTTAATCATGTACTTTAATCGCTCCGTTAGTGCAGCTTCTGCTCGGTTCTGTGTGCGGGTGACGGTGAAATAACGAGCTCCCGTTAGAGCCCCGGTACAGCCGCCGGTGAAGCAAAGGGTTAAACCGAGAAGCTGCTGGACCACACAGGTTGTTAGGAGCTGAACACTGACTGAACCAGTTTAGATCAAGCAGAGCTTCATTTAGCCACAGACAGGCCAAACTAATGGAGCTGACAGGATTAACGCAGTGAATAAAACAATAAAAAGGTCAAAAAATAATTCCTATACAGCCTCCACAGCGGGGGGTTTCAGTGTCAATATGTCCCAAAGAATTATTATTAACGAATTTCAAAAGGCCAACAGCCTGGTGCAAATGATTTAGCCGAGATAATTGTCTAATATTAGGCCTATACTGTTTTTAACCTCTGGGTGAAACACAATAAGACTATTTCTTTTTGGATTATTTTATTAGAACTATTTTTTATGCCTTAATCCAATTTATTTTAAATGATTAACACTTTGTAATAAAGATGATTCTGTTATTCTATTGCTCAGTGAAAGTGAAAGAATAATTGTTTTATTGTAATAATCCTTCTTATAGGCCTATATGTCTAACACAATTTGTTAAAGGGCTACTAGTAGTAAATAACATTCAAATGATGTCAGAAATGCCACTCACATAATTTTCATATTTAAAAAAATGAGTAAGTAAATTGATCAATAGGTCCATCATTATCAATGCAGTTTGAATCAAACAAATGGGAAAAAAAGTTTCAAATGAAACTAATTGCACCATCAATGGCTGTGTTTAAATTAATACATAAATAAAAAAGAGAAAAACATGGGAAATAAATGACTGTGATGGCTACATACTCCTCTAATTGTGTTAGTCATTTAGCAGCCGTGGGAATGTGGAGCTGTGTCCTGGAGACTCATTTTTAACTAAGTGACCATTTGTTTAAACTCTGCTGTTATGTTTTAGTAGATTTCATCAGAGGGATCATTCTGAATTCTGATCCTCTATATCAACATATCCATGAAGTTTCATTGATATTTTTTTGTGAATAGAAAAAATACAACTAGATCCTTACTTTCAATAAAAACATTTACTTCTATTAAGTCATACACAAAATCTGAATTAAATATGAAGTAGAAGAAATTTCTCATGTCTGTTGGAACGAGGAATTCTTAAAAACGCATCACTAAATACTGCCAGAAAAACAGAAAATAGTTTATAGGATGACAAGAAAAAGCATGTCATAGTTCAGTCGGTTTTGCTCTATTCAAAAGAACTGCAATCATAATTTATATATTTATTTTATCTTTAATTCTAAGTATTAGCAGTCAGTATCAAAAATTAAAACCAATTCCCTTTCAGAGCTTTAATTTAGTGATCATTTATTGATATATTAATATGGAAACAGCAGCATTTTAATCTTGTAGTTGGTGCAGGTGGAGCTGAGTCTAACATCTGCATTATACAGTTGGACAGATGTTCTTATCATGTGTATTGCATGCAAAATTTGCTCAAAATGGAAAAAAAAACACTGTAATATCTTAACAATGCAATTATGTGTTGTTACTTTCCACATCTGCATCACAGCATATACAGCCAGTGGTGGAAGAAGTAATGAGATCTTTTACGTAAGTAAAAGTAGGAATACCTTGATTTAGAAATATTTCATTACAAGTCAAAGTCCTGCATTCAAAAAAATACTTTTAAAAGTACAGAGTATTTTGAGTGGCATGTGCTTAAGGTATCAAAAGTAAAATACTTATTTTGTTTGCAGAATGGCCCCTGTCAGGGTTATATTATAATGTATTCTTATGATGACAAATTAACATGCAAGCATCTTTTGGGGCTTATTTAAGTATTTTCCGTGTTGTCGGGTAGTTTAATCAATAACAATGGATCATACTTTATAAACTGATCATATGTTTATGTAAAATATTCATACTAATCAGTATAGCTCCCAATTAAATGTGGTGGAGTAGTAAATACAATAATTTTCTCTGAAATGTAATGCAGAAGAAGTAAAAAAAAAAGTAGCATAAAAATGTATATGCTTCAGTAAAGTACAAGTACCTAAAAATAGCTCTTAAATTGTGTACTTGATTAAATGTACTTTACATTCCACCACTGCATAAAACAACACCGCTTTAAATATGAGAGTGCACGTGAGAGTGTGCAGAGATGTAGGGGGGGAGGGGGCAATCCTACCTATATTCAGTCACATTATGTACAGGTACAGTGAAGTATGATGATATTTACAGATCATGTCTATGCCGTTGGTTTGTATGTTTTCATCGCTTTAAAGAAGGTTTCTGAGCAGACAAGAGTGTGTAGAGAATTCCAGTATTCAGCCGTCACGCCTGCATAGCATACATCCCTCACCCTGGACCAAAAGGTCAGAGGTCGTCTGTCGCAATAGAGGAAGAACTCTGTTCAAACAACCCTGGAATTCCAGGTTGGGAGAAGGAATGCAGGGGAAGAAAGAGGAACTGGAACACAGCAATAAAGGGGAGGTGGGCTGAGAGGGTTGATGGGTGATAAAGTGTAATCTCACCACACAGACACACACATACAGACACACACACACAGACACACACACCTGTCACTATCCCAAATCTTCATCAATACTGCAGTGAGTGAGAGGGATATGCTCTCTGCAGCCTTTACATGTGATATTCAGGTCCAAAGGAGCTTCCTCCCTCTGATCCAAATTTGATTTTATAAATATCATATAAAAAAAGACACATAGATCTGTTGAGTTTAAACACAGAAAATAAAAAGTCAGATTTTCACCACAGCCCTCAAGTGTTGGTGATTGACCGATGACAACATACTATAAGAATCAGAATCCGGTTAATTGCCAAGTACCATAGTTGTTCACATGTGAAGAATTTGCTTTGGTGTATTGGTGCATAGACAAGATAATAGAAAGAATTACAATAACAATATTTATAAAATAACATTTCAATTTACTATTTAAGAATATGTACAAGGAACTAGGCAGGAATGTGCCAAAATATATATTCTACGGGAAGTACAAAAGTTCACAGTATTAAGAATAAAATAATATACAATGTATAAAGATTATAGTCCGAAAAGAAGATACAAAAAAACGATTTAAAAATTACAACCAAAAAACACACAATATGTTTAAAGGAACAGTGTGTAACATTCCGGGTGATCACTTAGCAGAAATGGAATATAATAATAATAACTATCTTTTCATTAGTGAATAATTACCTGAAATTAAGAATCGTTGTGTTTTCGTTAGCTTAGAATCATATCTCCATAGGGAGCGGGTCTTCTTCACGGAGTCCGCCATGTTGCTCCGCCATGTTTCTGAGGTAGCCCAGAACGGACAGACCAAACACTGACTCTAGAGAGAGACTTTCGGGTTTAATGTTACCTGAAGGCCACCGTAGTTCTCTGACACACTTCTGAAACTGTGGTACAGACGGGGTAACGCCAACCACCGTCTGACTTCCGTTGCTCCTAACGTAGTGTTATTATGGTAAGGATGGCCTTTGAGCGAGGCATTGCTAACACGGTTTTGCATTCGACGGCTCGCATTATCGCAATCTTGAAATGGAGGAGTGAGCGGAGGGGTACTCAGTTGGGTGCAATCTGCAACCACATCACTAAAGATGCTACTAAATCCTACACACTACTGTTTTAAAAGCTGAGTAAAAACAGTTAAAAAAAGAGAGTAAAAAAACAGCATCTCAAATGCAGGGTGTGCAAACATCCAAACTGGTGGAAGTTCTGCAGCCTCTCTTTGTCTTAGTATGAAAATATCAAATGCATAATTTCCAATTCCAAAACAGCAGATGACTGTGTTAAAGCACAAAGACAGAGTCTCCCCACCTTTCAACCGAGAAAAGAGATTTTGACAATGTATGACAATATCTTGGTAAAAAGAAAAGAAGTCTTTACCACTACTCGCACATTATGAAAATATCATCATGCACTTCATACATGTCACACAGTTGTTTTATTATTTCTTAATAATGTACCTATTAACCCCATGTACAACAATTATAAAATGTGCATTTATAGTTACAGTATATTGGCAGGGCTGTGGAATTTTGGAATCTGGTGAGGTTGGAGAGCAACAATAGATAATAAAACAAAGATTTTTATGTGTAATATCCCAAATAGCATATCTGATAATGTCAACATAACTGTAGGGGACATATCTTCTGTAAGCCATCTTCTTGCATGCTTCAATATATTCAAGCATAATAATGTTGGACACAATGGATGATGAGTAGCTCAATCATGACAAGGTGGCATGAAGCTGTGATGACTGATGTGATGTAGCTCTGACACGTCCCCTTTGGAGTCCCACTATTGACTGATTCATTGCTCGAGGTGCTGTAGACATTTTTGGTAGACTTAGTGTCCTTGAAATGAAGCTTTTGCAAAAGTTCAATAAGGAAGATCTTTTCCCTCTCACTTTCTCATTTTCTCGCTCCAAACTATACTTTCATCACTGCACTTTCCCGCACTGTCATTCTGTTTTCATTTCATTTCATTCACAATTATGACATCTCCATATCTGGCAAATGATCTTACTGCCTGTTACCCGAGCCTTATCAGACCTTAGATGCTGTTCTTTAAATATTACTGCAACCTACAATTATGCAACCCACCACCACCGTGTCCCTCAGACTGATCATGGAGATTCAACGGAGAGGTTTCATCTTCCATCTGCTGGCTATACTCCACCAGCGTCTAGACTCCAGGAGATTCCACCTATCTCCTATCTTCATGGGCTTATGCTTAAAATGAAGATGTGTCACGTCGATGGAGTCTAATCTCTGTTGTTAACCTTAATAAACATTGTTATATATTTTCAATTGATCTCTCCCAACAAATCTTCTAAGTATACCTTTTGGATAGATACTGTAGAAGTACAATCCCTGAAATAGTCAAGTCCCAGTGATGACAGACTGATGGAGAAATATGGAAGAATGCAAAACAAACACTTGTACACTACATCACAAGACGATATCTGCAGGAGAATTACATGTATACAAAAGCGCCAGTCCAAAACACTAGAACCTGAATCCAGAGGATTTCAACATTTGCAACACTGAGAAATTAAACCTGAATGTAGAAAATGTGCAGTAGAATAAGAGATGAAAGCCCTAGTCCTGAATAAAAACTCTGTATGGGAAATAAGAAGACAAGTGTGATCTGATAAAGAGGGCAAATACCTAATACTGAGGCTTTTTGGCCGATTCATCGTGTTGAATCGGCGGCAGAGTCGGTGAGAGATATCGCTCTGATTGGCTGTTCAGTTTTAGCGAATCAGTGCATGTGGAGAGGAACAGAAGTGAGGAAAGCAAGCCAATGAGTGAAGTCAAGAGGGCGCACACAGAAGGCACTTTTCATTTTTGATCTACATCTCATCTGAGAGTTATTTCATCTCACGCGGGCGCAGGACGTACGTGGTAGTTGGCCGATGACTGTAGTCTTTGCGGTGTGTTCCAGTGCAACGTTTCGACTCACGCAGGCGACGCAACAGGCGGCCTTCGTTGCCGCTATTTCTTTGATGTTGGTTTGGTGTGTCTGGCCCTAAACAACATCATACCTGTACACCCCACACCTCCCACCAGCTGCCCCCAACAACACTTCAGGGCCCATCACACACTGCACACCAGCCTTTACAGCGGAGAAGGTGAGAAGAGAGCTGAGTAGACTCTGCCCAGGCAATGCTGCAGGTCCCAACGGAAGTATGTGCCACTCAGCTGTATGGAGTACTCCACCACATCTGTAACCTGAGCCTGAGTCTGGAGACGGTGCCTGTGCAGTGGAAGACATCATGCCTGGTTCCTGTACCTGAGAAGACATGCCCTAGCATCGCCAACAACTACAGACCGGTGGCACTGACTTCCCACAGGAGGAAGTCCCTGGAGTGGCTGGTCCTGTCATACCTGTGATCCTTGGTTAAACCATCACTGGGCCCCCTTCAATTTGCCTAGCAGTTAAGGTTGGTGGTGATGCCACTCCCACGCTTGCAAGTGGCTAAGATGTGAGTGGGTAAGATGCTAGGGATGCACCAATACAACTTTTTTTCAGACCGAGTACAAGTACAAGTACTTACATTTGGGTACTCGCCGATACCGAGTACCGATACGAGTACTTCTCTGTGCCAAAGACCCTCGTTAACAGCCAGCTGGAGGGTGTGAGCGACACACGGCAGGCTGGGGAGTCCTGCATACGAGGCGGTAAAACATAGTCATTTTAAAGGGGACATGTCATGCTCATTTTCAGGTTCATACTTGTATTTTGGGTTTCTACTAGAACATGTTTACCTGCTTTAATGTTTTAAAAACCCTTTATTTTCCTCATACTGTCTGCTTGAATATACCTGTATTTACTCTCTGTCTGAAACACTCTGTTTTAGTACATTACAATGGAATTGCAACAGAATTGCGTTGCTAGGAAACAGCTTGGGTCCATGTTTACTTCCTGTCAGCTGATGTCATTCACATACACTGCAACAGGAAATAAACTGGGACACATTTAGAATGTTTACGTTTAAAACTGTGAAATGGTCTAAATATTGTAGATTTGTGACATCACAAATGGACAGAAATCCTAACGGCTTGTTTCAAAAGCTCAGTTTCTGAATACTGGCTGTGTGTATTTCTCTGTGGATTAAGCGTTTCGATACTTTCACAGTATTTAGAACGTAAACCTGCTTTATAATATAAAAGCCACAAAAATGTCACTTTTTACAATATGGGACCTTTAAGCCTAACCATGTTGTTTTTCCTAAACCTAACTAAGTGGTTTTGTTGTCTTATCCTAAGCAAGTGTTTTAGTTTAATTCCAACCATTAAGCACATGTTTACTGCGACAGAAAAAGTGACGCCGAGGGGTCTGACAAAGCGTCAGTATATGACGAGTTGGGATGAGAACATGTTTCTGCATTCACACCAGTACCCAATACGCATGTTAAGGCCAGGTCTGAACAAGGCCTTGAAGAGCTGGAACACATCCTCTTCACAGATCCTTAGTGTAGGTGTGGGGTCAGTGGGGAAGGGTGAGAAGGTGGCAGGGAGTGGTTGTTTGATGTCAGAGCGGGTGAGGGGTGTGACACTGGGTGAATCAAACCTGCAGTAAAAAACATGTAGACCAGTTGATGGGTCTCCACATGTAGGCGATGGCCCTGTTAAGACCTGGCATTAACACGCGTCTTGCCGATCTGATCACAAGTGGACAGCTCTAAGTACGTCTGTTCACACCTGGCATTAGAATGCATCTCCGCATGCGTCTTCAGTGACCACTTGTGATCGGATCTCACTTACCCGCTCTATATGCAAATAAACACGTAGTAAACACACGGCTAACACACAGACACAGCAGACATTGCGACATAATATTACAGGAATATTATTTATAATATTTATTGTTATTTTATATTTTATATTTGCACTCTTTATATTCCTACTTTGTACTGCTACAAAGATATTGCATTGTGTATGCATCAAAAAGAAACACAAAGATGGGAACTTTTAGTCACTTGACTGGGGTCAACTAGATATTCTTGATCTGGAAAATGTAAACTGGTCATGATCCTGCTGCCCTCATTGTAACTCTCTGGTTACCTCGCTCACCCACACTCTCTTCTCCACACACACACACACACACACACACACACACACACACACACACACACACACACACACACACACACACACACACACACACACACACACACACACACACACGCACACACACACACATACACACACACACACACACACAGAGGGAATGGGCTGATAGCCAGTCCTCTGCTTCCATCTTCAGTCAGAACATGATGGGGAAAGGAGGGCAAATCCTCACCACATGGACAACTAAACTACCCACAACCAAGTAAAACAAATGCCACAAAAATTCACCAGTGCAAAAATCAAGACCTTAAAAATAAACACTCTTACAGGGGAACTACGCCCATTTTAAAATTTCATACATGTTATTCCTATGGGCTTAAGATAGTCCAAAAAATATTAGTAAACAACTCTCTCCCAAATCCAAAAAACTACAGTGCTAAAACTCAAATTTGTGATGTCATAGGGTATGAAGTGTGGAACTCCTCCATAGACAATGAACTGGGAAAGATGTTATAGATGACACTGAGAGCCCCCAGGTAGAATGTACTCATATATATGAGTATAAAGGTACATTTTCTGTTTCACAACTGAAAACACTACAATAGAATAAAGCTCATTTGGTTATAAAAAAACCCAGACATTCTGTGGGTCCACAAAATCAGTCTCCCATTCATTGTCTATGAGCAGCTCCAGACTTTATACCTGATGACATCACAAGTTTGAGACTTCCTTCTCTGGTTTCTGGCTTTGAAAGAGTGTAACCCATGTTCACAGATATAGATTGAACTTTCCAAGGCCATGGAAATAACATTGGAATTCTTAATTGTGGTGGTATTCCCCTTTAAGTCTATATTATATTTTGCGCGTCCAAGAATACGCAAGAGTCCACTGGGGTCCGCGTGGTTTAAATGTCATCATCAGAGGGTGTATGCATAAGCTCTGTGCAGACGTTCGCGTACCAGCAATTGCGTAGTGATCAACTGCACACGTGTGAATAGTAAGGATGCACCGATACCACTTTTTTTCAGACCGAGTATAAGTACTTACATTTGGGTACTCGCCGATACCGAGTGCCAATATGAGTACTTCTCTGTGTCAAAAGACCCTCGTCAACAGCCAGCTGGAGGGTGTGAGCGACACATGGCAGGCTGGGGAGCCTGCATACGAGGCGGCGTGCCGCGACCGGCTGTAGGTCGGCTTGGAAAGGCTCGGGGCGAAGGTGGCTCACGGCCGCAGCTTTACAGCGCTCCCCGCCCGGATCTAGCCGCACCGTGGACAAAGGGCTCGCTGCGCCCTCTCTCCCTGCCGTGGAGAGACGGCAAGTTTTGCGAGTATGATTATGAGTATGAGTACGAGTACGAGTACGAGTACATGAGCACAGTATCGGACTATTCACTACTATTCACTACACTCGGGACTATTCACTACACAGTATCGGACAGATACTAAAAGATTTAGGGGATTGTCGGACAACACCAAGAAAGTTTTTAGGGCCACTTGCGCGCAGTAGAACAAGCTGAAAACACAACATCCGACCTTATCGTTGCCCTCGTTGTGGCAAACATGTTAGCAATCATGCCACACATCCAGCTGACACAGAGCAACATTAGCATTCATTTGGAGTCCTGTCTGTGGTCAATTCCAGTAATCACTCTCCTTTTCGCTCGGGTTTGGTCTCCAACAACTCCTGAGTATCCTAAATATCCATCTCTTCGGCTGCTAAATTCTCCACCATGTTCACCAGCTAGTCCCTGCTGTTTGGTGCTGGACATGAGGATGATGAGAGTGAGAGTGAACCAAAACTTAATAACCTTGCACGGCAGCTGGATTCTGTCACGAGATCACACGAGAATTGCAGGATCACATCTCACACGAAAATTCATCTTGTCAGGCTTCGAGTAATGCGTTCGTGGCCAGCAAGCCGTACCGCGGGCCAGTCAGCGTTCTGTGATGAGCTACTGGCAGCTACGGGCGTGGCTTAGTCACGCGTGAGCCGACACGGAGGGGCGACTGCTTGTTCTAAACAACAATAGCGGCTCTTGAAGATGTAAGCATAGATGCTGCAATACCATCAGTTATCAGAACTGGAGAGTATTTCTTCATTGAAAGAAGAGCAAAGAACGGCACTGAAGGCTTTTCTCGATGGATGAGATGTTCTCACCCTTAGAGTTTGAGTTTGATTGACAGATCATCCAATCACCTGGATGTAGTATTTTTTTAATGTGCCTGCCCTTTTCTAAACCGTTTCCAATGATGGCTTCTCAGATGGTTCTGTGTAACAAACTATCAGGTGGGTCCCGTTAAAAAATGAAAGCTGCAGGCCATAAAACCAAAATAGTGAACTGAAAGATGCTCCAAGCTCCAAGGAGGTGAAGGGAACTGCAGAGTTGGCGAATTTTCTTTGTGGGTTCATCACTACAAGTGACTTCTCATATGTAAAACTATGAAACTGATATGGTCAACCAGCATATGATCTCCCCATCCATGGGTTCTGACAATAACCCGTGTGTGCCTGACCTCATGAGCACCCACATAATCAGTGACTATGAGCCAGATTATCCAAGCCACTTTATTTGGAGGTAAAACTGATGGTGAGCGCACCTGAAATGTAAAAACCATCGTCACACAGGAAAGCTGTGTGCACATAGAACATGTATGGCAGACCAATGTTGAATCAGAAAGTCTGTAAACTGTGATAGACGTTAAAAACAGACATTTTGGGTAATAATTAGACTGTTCGCTTTTGTTTTCTCTTCCAAATAAGTTGAACTAACATGGGGGTTTGTTTCCACCCTGTCTGATCATCTGACTGCTTGTGTTTCTTAACACATCTCACTTCTTTTTAGTGTTCCCAGATTCCTGCAATTAACTTTCCCATTTGCTCTTTTCTGAGATGACGGCCAAAACTATAAAAATAAACTAAAAATAGCGGAAAAGGGCAATAGGTTCCCCCTCCATTCAAACCTCTTACACACAGTAACGTCTTTTGATTGATTTCTCTAATGTACGTTTTGCCCTGCATGTTGCGGTAATGAGCCTAGTGTGTGTGTGTGTGTGTGTGTGTGTGTGTGTGTGTGTGTGTGATCATCCTTGTATGTTCCAGGGAAATTGATGCCCCCCCCCCCCCCCCCCCCCCCTCTCCCCATCCATGCATGCGATCCATACCATAATACTCCTCCTGCAGCTCCGGATCTGAGCTTGTTATCTGAGTACCATTCCGGATGGATCTGGCATTGGGGAGGAAAATGGGAGTGCGTCACCATAGCAACGCTGCCTGCCACCGCCATTTGCATGGTATAGGGAGAGAGGAGTGGTGCAGCCTAATATACACTCTGTGAGCAGCTCCTTCACTTAGCAGTAAAGAAGCAGGTTTTGATCAGTGTCAAGAACCTCAATGGAATGAAAGATCCAACAGGAACCAGATAAGAAGCAGGGTCAGAAAGGTTTGTTGTGTTCCATAGCACAAAATTCCCATTGTACTGTATCTGTAGGATTTTACTATTACCTTTTGCAGCTCAGCTGATTTTGGATCGATGGCAAAGGGACAGGGAAGCTGGAGGACCTAACGTCAAGCGAGATGCAAACACAGTAAATTTAAAATAGGCCAGCAATTAAGAAAAATGAATCATACTAGGAAAAATGGGAAATCATACTAAATATTAAAGGTATTACTTTATTATATAACTAATCAAACTAAACACATATTCTATTACTGTATTATATAAGAAATCATACTAAATGTGTATTCTATTACTGTATTATATAAGTAATCATATTAAATGTGTATTCTATTACTGTATTACATAAGTAATCTAGTTAGTATATATAGATAATCTGCTGTAGGAGCACTGGGTGCTGTGTGATGGGGTCATGCTGGGTCAACAGACAGGACTCAATAGCAAGACTCGAGACACAGGTAGGTATAATAAAATGTCTTTACTTGCAAATTGGTCCGGTACACAGGTAACCAGTCCAAGGGCAAGCAAAGTATCAAAAAACGCTGTGCAAAAATTGTGGTACAGACAGGCAAGGGTCAAAAACACAAGAGACGCAAGAGACACAGGGACAGGAAGTGAAGGACCTGGAACGAGAGACAAGAGGAGTATTTTAAAATAAACAAGAAGTATGAACAAAACTGAAAATACCGAAAAACATGACGTTAACCAGGAGCCTGGGATCTAACGGGGGGAGCAGTGATGCTAACGGACTGCTGTGTGATAGAGCATCAGTGATACAGCAGGTCAGGAGTGGAACATGGTGACATTGAAAACATTAGAAGGTGTTTCAAATAAGCCAGCAATAAGGAATCACACTAAATGTGTATAATACTGCCATATTATAAAAGCAATCATACTAAACATTTTATATTAATTATATAAGTAATCATATAGATTAAAGTCATAATTATAAGGAATCACACTGCAGTGTTGACTTGAGTTTACTCCCCACACACAACTCAGTTTTGTCTACCCACAAACACATCCCGTGGTGGTTGAATACAGTATTAGGGAACGCCTTATACTTACTGGACTTGTATACACTTATTAAATGTCTAAAAGACAACCAAGAATATAAGCAAACTTTATACAAATTCATATCACATCAGTAACTGATGCCACTTGTCAGACTTTGTTAAACATCAGCAGCAAAATCTGTTGATGATCACAACTATGAAGTTCCATAACTTAAGGTGGGGAACAAAGACAACACCTCATCTTCCAAGGCAATTTCCTGTCCAGGGTATGGGTGTGTCTAACTCTTTCTCTGTCCCTCTCTCTCTCTCTCTCTCTCTCTCTCTCTGTCTCTCTCTCTGTCTCTCTCTCTGTCTCTCTCTCTCTCTCTCTCTCTCTCTCTCTCTCTCTCTCTCTCTCTCTCTCTCTCTCTCTCTCTCTTTCAGCACAAGAACCACATGGAGATTCAATGGAGCCTGAAGACTCCATGCAATGAGACTGTAGGCAACGGGACAAGATTTTGGTATCGGAAGCGTTCTGCTTTCCGTTTGGAGTTAGAGTAGCACTGACCAATCGCATTTGAGCGAGCTTTGGTTGAATACAGGTAACAGTCCGTGTGGAGAACAAAACACATTGGCCAAAATGTAATCAGAACCAGCCAGAGCCCAGAATTGTCACCTCTGCCAGAGTCCGACCCTGATACGCCTGCCAGACCAGATGGAAAGAGGCTGAAAGGCAACAAAAAACACTTACTGATTTGCAAAATAACATTGCTGCCATAATCAATGAGCACGCAGATGATTTGGAGAGTATGATCAATCGCAACACTGTCAGCATCGATGCTTTGAAAAAAATCTGTTGACGTCGTGTTTATGGAGATTAAAACCCTAAAAACTGACATGAGATCGGTGAAGCCGATATGTGAGAATAACATCCAGAGGCTGTCGAAGGTGGAAATCAAAGATCAGAGAAGGCAGAAGAGGCTGAGGTCGACCAGAGTCTGCTCTTCCAACAGATCAACGCGGTGTGGAGAAAGTGATGTAGCTTTCTCACAGAGAACAACCTGAGATTTACAGAGGATCTTACTGCTGCTGATTCTGCCAAGAAAGAAGGAAGGAAAGAACAATTCGCTGGGATTTCAGTGATAATAGAGGGGAAGGAGATACGTCCATCGTTGTCTCCATTAGAAGCACAACCAACATCTCAAACAATACATTGCATAAATCCCATATTCTAAAAACAGAAAAGCTATTAAAAACCTAAATCTATGTGCCCTGTATAACATTTTTATGAACTGATTTATGATTTCTGTCAGTGCACTGACCCCATGGCATTTTCTATGTGTGATATGTTTGCCATGCTGTTTGTTAATAAAAAACCTAAAATAAAAAAAGATCCAATCCAAATTTTACATATTGGCCAAACTGTGGAATTACAACTTCCGGGTCGGCAAGTGATGCGATTAGGCCCCAAAAAGCCTTTTATAAACTAACATTTTTGGTGATACAACTTCCCAGTTCAAACACTCTAATAGCCCTTATTTAAATCAGTAGGTCCTAAAAGTTGTAAAATGCACTAATAGTCAAACCAGAGTCATATTCCCTTTTCCGTTCATGTGAATGAGCCCCAGACCGCAGCTGGACTGACGGAAATGACGAAATGAGCGCATGTTTTTTTTGTTTGTAATGACGAAACCTAACCAGACGAAGGGTAACGTTAATGCTGCTACAGAACTGTTCCTGCACATTTACCGTGGTAATGCTATAGCAACCATGACATGGGGCACCTCATCCTTAAAGGCACAGCGTCCCCTTCCCAAAAACCCCACCAAATTTCTGGTCCCGCTCAAGAAAGATGAAGCAAAGGTATCTAAAGCCACCATACTTGCACCTGTGAACAACCTCTCTGCTGTGCTACAAGAGCTTGAGTATGTTGTGTCTGAAACTTTGTTTAAGGCTGAAGTAGGCAAGATTGGAGCAAATATGATTTAAAAAAGTCATTTTTATAAAACGGTTGCTATATGCTGACAGTAGTACATGAAACAGTCAACTTCCAATTGTCAATCCCTCCGACCAAACAGCCAAACTCGGCAGCGCTGATCAAATATGAATCAATATTCTGTGACATTAATGCCTATTTCTCTATTCAGATGTTTTCAGAATCATCTTGTAGTGTACTGTTTAGCTGTAAAATGAGAAAGTTTGTGACCCGGCAGCCATGTTGAGATCAGTTGAGGAAATACCATGCACCGCCCACCAGCCGGAACACAGCCAATAGGAACGCTCTCTCTGTGAAATGACCTGTGATTGGTAAAAGTCTCCCGTCATGGGCTAGATGTTTTTAAAGCCTGAAAACAGAGCCATGAGGAGGAGCAGAAGTCTAATTTTCTCTCTGAACACTTGAATTACAATATGCTAAAAGGTTATTATGGTATTTTTTCCCAAAAATTGTTGCCTACTTTTTCCCCAAAAAAAAAGAGCAAGAAAATGAAAACACAAGAGAGAAGGTGTTACAGGTTATGGTCAAGATCGCTCCACAATGGGCTAGATGGACAAGGGGCTCTGCATTGTGCAAGGAGCTGAAGGTAAATTTTGCAGAGCAAATCCTACCGGCTGACAGGGAAGCGAGAGCAGCAGTATGGCCACAGATCATGAAAGCAAGCAGGTCAGCGGGTGTACATCAGAGAATTATGCTCCCCTAATTACCTATTCATCTAAGTGTAAAACTCAAGTCACTTTATTGACTTACACTTTGAACTGTTTTTTTATTTACAGCCTTTTTTAAGCCTTGTGTTACTATTTTTAGGTTGTAAGTTGTTCTTTAAAGGTTCTCTTTACCATATTTAGAGCATTAATAGAGCTATGTTGCTATGTAAAGATATAGTGGAGTAAGGGCTACCTGATCAAAGTGTGTTGTCCCTCTGTGTGTGTTGTAATGTGGATTTTTTTTGTTTCATTTCACTTAGAGGAGCAGTGTTTGGGATTTAGTGACATCTATCCTCTGGTGAGGTTGCAGATTGCAATGGTTTGTCCATTCTGGGCTACGATAGAAAACACGGCGGTCGGTTCCATGAGGAGGACCCGCTCCCTCTGTAGATATAAACAGTCATTCTAAGGTTACAAAAAACTCTTATTTTCAGGTTTTTATACACTAAAGAAAATATACTTATTAATATTATATTCCATTTCTGCCAATAGATCCCCCTAATTGTCACACACTGTTCCTTTAATGCAAGGGGCCATCTCTCACCAGTGCAATGAGAAAATGCGGTGAACACCAAAAGTCAGAAAAATGTCCCGTTGAACCTAAAAAAGCCCATTTGTCCGACAGTCTGTTACCTGAAAACAAATCACCATTGTACCAGAACCATTGCTCTGAAAATACACACTCTCCATGCAACAAAAAGAAGGCTAATTATGCAGCATGATGGTAATGTTTTTTATGACATCAGTTGGAGGAAAGGATTTCATTGGTCAAACATATTTCTGCAGGTGGACTTGCTGAAATTGAGATCTGTCCAAATATTTTTTTTCAACTGCACAAATGTTGCGCAGGGGTTGGCAAGCTTCCATCAGAACCCACAAAATATTTTTTTTAATTTTCCGTGGGAATTTTTGGACAAAAATTCGTACTTGGTGTGAAATGGCTTTTAAAATGAAAGGCAATTTTTCTTTTCTGCAAAGGCAAGAAACTGCATTGTGTTTTGCTACAAGAGACTCATCCAAATGAAACTGATGAAAAGTTCTGGACCAACCAGCGGACAGACAGTGGATCCTATGTGTTTTGTCAATAGAACACCCCTTTGTTATTTGGGGGAATATTTATAAATACAATAATATAAACCACAAAAAGAGTTTACTTTTAGAAATCTATAATCTTTTTAAGGATCTGAAGTATAGATACCCAGCTTATAATATTATATTAGGAGGTGATTTCAATATGGTCTATAATGAGTGGTTGGACCGCTCACCCACCAAGTTTCATATCCATCAATATAACCCTCATCAAGTCAAACTTTGTAGTAGTCACAATCGGATTGACCATTATACATCCAATTTTAAAAGAATTTTTTTTTGCATAAGACAGACGGTTCAAATAGGTCTAGGATTGATTTTAGGTTAATTTCTTACTGTATAAATGAATTTGTTGCTGACTGCTCTACTGCTAACTCCCTATTATCTGACAACTATTTTATTAGTTCAACTTCGAAACTAATGCTTTTGCTTGTAAATAAAACAAGGGTTATTGGAAGTTTAATGCCAGTTACATTCTGAGGTCTACCGTCCGGGGGTTAAAAACATTATTACTGATGTTCCTGAAGATGTCAGCCTTTCTTCTTATATCTCTAGATGGGAATTTTTGAAATTCAGAATAAGACACTTTTCCCCATCTTTTAGTAAACAACTGAAACAATCCATCCATCTAGAAGAGGCCAAATTGATAGTGGTATAAGTCTGTGCTGCAATAAGCTCACAATTAATTATTACTAATTACCCTCATTTACTGTTACTGACTAAAGGAAATTCACACACAGTCTCACACTACAAACCAAATTAGATAATATTTAAACAAGGAAGGTAACATTAGATCTAAAGTAAAATGGATCGAGGAAGAAGAGAGAAATTCTTCTTATTTTTGGAGCTCAAAGAATACCATTGATCTGGGAACATTGATCATCAAAGACAATGAAGGGTCTGACTCAAAGAGAATAGCCAATGAAACCTAATCCTTTTATAGTAAATTATGTTCACCTAATTTCTCACCCGATACTGCAGAAATCTTCTTTGACAAAATCAAAGACTTCGTTCCTCGAAAAAGTGTGAATTATTAGCTATACATGACTGCCATCTTGTGGCAGCATATGGTATCCACATTAAAACTTTGGTCAAATACTGTGCTTACGTATGCAAAGGATAGGCTACTTCAAGTGAAATTTTGAATATATGGAACAAAATGGACGAATCCAAATCAATGTTAGACAGATGGTTAAATAGAGATCTTTCTCTTTCTGGTCGCATTTATATAACAAAGATGGAAAGACTTTAAAGGTGTATTTATCCAGCTTTCAGGTTCATTCTGTCTAGAAATAGGTCTTCATTTTTCAGTGACTGGATGTGGAGAAGTATTTGGTCTGTCAGCCGTTTATTAGATGAATCTGACATAATCTTACATTTTGAGGAGTTCTGTAATCTCCGCTCTCAGAATACAGGGCTCCTGTTTGTCCCCAGAGGGAAAAAGAAGTCAGCAGGCCAAAGGGCCTTTTCTCATCGAGCCCCTTCTCTCAGGAATAACCTCCCTATAGACATCAGACAGACTGACTCTGTGGAGGTCTTTAAATCCAAACTCAAAACCCATCTTTTTGCCCTAACTTTCAGTTTAGTAGTCCTGCTGACGAGAATAATATTAACTTTAACCTATGCCTCTCAATAACCCTCTGTTGTTTATGTCCTACAATCATTGCTGTATGCCTCCCGCCCCCCACCCCCCCCCAACATTGTGTTGCTCTGGCTCTACCTGTTTGTGACGCCGGGAAACTGTTACTCTGTACACACGACATTTATCGCACATCTGTCCATCCTGAAAGGGGGATCCCTCCTCTGTTGCTCTTCCTGAGGTTTCTTTTTTTTGGTTACGTTTTTCCTTATCCAATGAGAGGGTCACACTGTAAAGGTCAGAGGGTGTCGTATCCTGTACAGATTGTAAAGCCCCCCGAGGCAAAATTAAGTGATTTGTGATTTTGGGCTATACAAATAAAATTGACTTGACTTGACTTGACTGCATATAATTTAATTTCTAGTGTAACCGTAAACAATAAGGTTATTAAAAGCATGCCAACTTATTTTATTCTGATGGCTAAAAACGCTGATGAATGATGGACATGATTTCTCAAGTATAATATTTTGCCAAAGTGATCCGTAGTCTCTTTACAACTGTTTTATTTCCTATGCAATTCAGCAGAAAGTCACCTTCTAATACCTTTTGTCAGCCTACAATACGCAATATGCAATACTTTCTGGTGTGATGTATGATTGGTTGGAATTAGGAATCTTTTCTCTGCCCTAGTTTAGCAGAAACGATATTACATTTGGAATCATAGTGGAGGATAAGAACACTGATTTACTGTTGAATGCTTTATTTATTTTAGGTCATGTTTTTTCCATGTAAATGTATTAAGACACAACCCTCATTGGTGGGTTTTTTTATGCGAGAATTAGCACTGCACCGCACATCACTGAAATATATGGAAAACAAAAGAAAGCAGCAAAATAACTTCTGAATATTGTTGATGCCTTAGAGTTGTATATTTCTACTGCAATTGAAAAAAAAAAAACGAACTTTGTGATGGACTCTGAAGTTGTAATTACCCGAGTTGGCCACAAGGTGCAGCCCGGCGCTGTCTGTGGATCTTGGGCTTCACAGGACATGACACCGGAAGAAGATTGTGTGTGTATGTCATGGCCGCTCTAGTGGTTCTTAACAGAGTATTTTAGCAAGCAATTATATGCTAAATTATAATTATTTTCTTCACCGTAGAGTGGTCGGATCGGGTGTGAGACAGTAAGAGGACAGCAGTGTGTGAGCTGACTGACTGAGTCTGAGAGAGGAGCTGTTAACATCTCATTCATCATGAGGACTGTTCTGATGGTGGCAGAGAAACCATCTCTGGCTCAGTCTATAGCCAAAATCCTCTCTAAAGGTGGGTACCAATGTATCACTAACGGTATGTCATGTGCCACAAAGTGACAGTAATTATTGTAACACGGGAGGACAAGAACAGGCTACAGCAGCAGACCAGAGGAACCTCATCATCTCGCTTTGTTTATATATATATATATATATATATATATATATATATATATATATTACCTTTATGCTATAATACGGTAATAACTTGTTTAAACAATTTAGAAGTTTGAGAAATTAGAAGTTGAGTAAAGTTTCAGTTTGAGTGATAATGATTTGGTATAAGATGAATTAACCCCTGGCTGCCTGGCGCGGTGCTTGTAGGTGAACGTAAACGCCAAACACTTAAAGCTTCAGTAGGCAGAACGTTTTTGGCATAATAACCTTTCAGCATATTGTAATTCAAGTGTTCTGAGAGAAAACTAGACTTCTGCTCCTCCTCATGGCTCTGTTTTCAGGCTTTAGAAAATCTAGCTTGTGACGGGAGACTTTGACCAATCACAGGTCATTTCAGAGAGAGAGAGCGTTCCTATTGGCTGTGCTCCGGCTGGTGGGCGGTGCTTGGTATTTCTTCAACAGATCTCAACATGGCTGCCAGGTCACAAACTTTCTCATTTTACAGCTAAACAGTACACTACAAGATGATTCTGAGAACATCTGAGGAGAGAAATAGGCATTACAGTAACAGAATATTGATTCATATTTGATCAGCGCTGCCTAGTTTGACCGTTTGATTGGAGTTGGTGAGTGATTGACAGCCGGCTCTCATAGACGGCAGCTGGACGGCAGACTCCAGATCAGCTCTGACTGCTTGTTTTCCTCCGGTCTGTGAAATCTTGCAGATACCATTAGGAGCACCGGAGGACACAGAGACACATGATTTGTTTCAGATTACCTGTCTCATTTACTCCTGTCAGGATATATGAACCGTTTTGTAAAAATAGCTTTTTTTAATATTTGCTCCATTTCTACCCACTGCAGCTTTAATGTTGGCTTGCACATTAGTAAAGGTGAACGCACCTCCCACATTATTTTTTAATATCTGCTGCAGGTCCACAGAGGCACCGCTAAATGATGGATTTGAAGCAGGACTTCAAACCGTCTCTTTAACGTTACTGAACGACAAGAGTGGAAATCACGAATTATCGTTACTGTATCAAAGTAGTTTTTTTGTGTAACGTCGCTTGTACTTTTTTTTTTGTCATTTAAAAATTCACTAGTTTGACTTATATTTACAAATTTTGTTTTGTATTGTACTTACCTACATTTCAAGTCGCATCCCTTACAGAGTGAAAACAAAAGTAAAAAAAAAGTCATGATAACCTGTGTGAGAATGGAACTGAAGAAAGGAGCCAAAGCAGCAGCTGCAGATGCTGCTGGTGTGTGTTCAGCTGCAGGAGGACAGAGAGACCGAGTGGACTGGTTATAGTGGGACAGAGAGACCGAGTGGACTGGTTATAGTGAGACAGAGAGACCGAGTGGACTGGTTATAGTGAGACAGAGAGACCGAGTGGACTGGTTATAGTGAGACAGAGAGACCGAGTGGACTGGTTATAGTGAGACAGAGAGACCGAGTGGACTGGTTATAGTGAGACAGAGAGACCGAGTGGACTGGTTATAGTGGGACAGAGAGACCGAGTGGACTGGTTATAGTGAGACAGAGAGACCGAGTGGACTGGTTATAGTGGGACAGAGAGACCGAGTGGACTGGTTATAGTGGGACAGAGAGACCGAGTGGACTGGTTATAGTGAGACAGAGAGACCGAGTGGACTGGTTATAGTGGGACAGAGAGACCGAGTGGACTGGTTATAGTGGGACAGAGAGACCGAGTGGACTGGTTATAGTGAGACAGAGTGGACTGGTTATAGTGGGACGGAGAGACTCAGTGGACTGGTTATAGTGGGATGGAGAGACTGAGTGGACTGGTTATAGTGGGACAGAGAGACCGAGTGGACTGGTTATAGTGGGACAGAGAGACCGAGTGGACTGATTATAGTGAGACAGAGTGGACTGGTTATAGTGGGACGGAGAGACTCAGTGGACTGGTTATAGTGAGACCGAGTGGACTGGTTATAGTGGGACGGAGAGACCGAGTGGACTGGTTATAGTGGGATGGAGAGACTGAGTGGACTGGTTATAGTGAGACAGAGTGGACTGGTTATAGTGGGACGGAGAGACTCAGTGGACTGGTTATAGTGAGACTGAGTGGACTGGTTATAGTGGGACAGAGAGACCGAGTGGACTGGTTATAGTGGGACAGAGAGACCGAGTGGACTGGTTATAGTGAGACAGAGTGGACTGGTTATAGTGGGACGGAGAGACTCAGTGGACTGGTTATAGTGGGACGGAGAGACTCAGTGGACTGGTTATAGTGGGACGGAGAGACCGAGTGGACTGGTTATAGTGGGATGGAGAGACTGAGTGGACTGGTTATAGTGAGACAGAGTGGACTGGTTATAGTGGGACGGAGAGACTCAGTGGACTGGTTATAGTGGGACAGAGAGACCGAGTGGACTGGTTATAGTGAGACAGAGTGGACTGGTTATAGTGGGACGGAGAGACTCAGTGGACTGGTTATAGTGAGACAGAGTGGACTGGTTATAGTGGGACGGAGAGACCGAGTGGACTGGTTATAGTGGGATGGATAGACTGAGTGGACTGGTTATAGTGGGACGGAGAGACCGAGTGGACTGGTTATAGTGAGACAGAGTGGACTGGTTATAGTGGGACGGAGAGACTCAGTGGACTGGTTATAGTGAGACCGAGTGGACTGGTTATAGTGGGACAGAGAGACAGAGTGGACTGGTTATAGTGGGACAGAGAGACAGGGTGGACTGGTTATAGTGAGACCGAGTGAACTGGTTATAGTGGGACAGAGAGACCGAGTGGACTGGTTATAGTGGGACGGAGTGGACTGGTTATAGTAGGACAGAGAGGCTGAGTGGACTGGTTATAGTGGGACAGAGAGACTGAGTGGACTGGTTATAGTGGGACAGAGAGACAGAGTGGACTGGTTATAGTGGGACAGAGAGACAGAGTGGACTGGTTATAGTGGGACAGAGAGACAGAGTGGACTGGTTATAGTGGGACAGAGAGACAGAGTGGACTGGTTATAGTGGGACAGAGTGGACTGGTTATAGTGGGAAGGAGAGACTGAGTGGACCGGTTATAGTGGGACAGAGAGACTGAGTGGACTGGTTATAGTGGGACAGAGAGACTGAGTGGACTGGTTATAGTGGGACAGAGAGGCTGAGTGGACTGGTTATAGTGGGACAGAGAGACTGAGTGGACTGGTTATAGTGGGAAGGAGAGACTGAGTGGACTGGTTATAGTGGGACAGAGAGACAGAGTGGACTGGTTATAGTGGGACAGAGAGACAGAGTGGACTGGTTATAGTGGGACAGAGAGACAGAGTGGACTGGTTATAGTGGGACAGAGAGACTGAGTGGACTGGTTATAGTGGGACAGAGAGACAGAGTGGACTGGTTATAGTGGGACAGAGAGACAGAGTGGACTGGTTTTAGTGGGACAGAGAGACTGAGTGGACTGGTTATAGTGGGAAGGAGAGACTGAGTGGACTGGTTATAGTGGGACAGAGAGACTGAGTTGTATATGCAATGAATGAGCTGAGAAGTATAACCTAGAGCAGATTGTGTGGACTCTGTGGTGCTAAGACAGGTCAGGCTATATTCTAATAATATCTGTAATGGTTGTTGCATCAGTCGCGCGGTCCATTTGTTATTTATTGTCGTCATTTTTGTTTAATTGTCTTGAGTTTTATCTTCTTTTCTGATTCCTTGTAGTTAGGCTCCACTAAGGAAAGGGGTATTCACAGGCTGCAAAGTGCCGTCTATAGAAAAGGAATCTATCGTTGGTTTGGACATTCAGTAAGGGCTCTGGTGTGATGTGTATGTTGACATGGCAATGCACATTTTGCATAATATAATGTGTTCTTTACTTTAACAAGTCTATCATATAACATCATCATCACATACAATATTTTCTTTACCCTCCCTTCAACCCCCTTTACCTTTTTAAAAATGTAACACAGCAACATTTTAACCAACCGACTTAACTTTTATTATATTTATTTTAGTACATTTGAACCAAAGTCATTTTCTGTAACCCTGGCTGCACCCCAAGTCATTTAAGAATTAAAGTCGTGACAACCAGGCTGCCGAAATGCTCCATATGGACACAATAATGATACCAGCAAATGTAAAACGACTAAGATAAGCTGTTAACAGGCATGTATTAAATGGTGACACTTTCAATGTCTACTGGAAAACAATGAATGCAATGGACTATTTCTCAGAAACCACCATCTTTACATCATGCACCGTGTGAACAAACATTTTCACCAAGGTCCTAAACTGACATTAGAGCAGTCAGTCCGTGTTCAGCTGTGCCTGGAGATGGCACATAGACAAGCTATGGTGATGACCTCAAACTCCAGAGAGTAGCTGGCCGTGGGGAAGCAGCTGGGGTTTTTCTTGAGCACGGGCATCCTCAGGGACACGGGAATGGTCTCTAGACTGAAAGCGTTGTCGAGTCCCCTGCAGGAGTGGGTGGTGTGGCAGCTGGCCTCGTGGATGACCTGAGGCACCCGGTTCAAGTCGATGTTCTCACTGGTGAGAGATGAGGAGCAGGGAGAGATCACAGACGGGCTTTCATTCACTCATTTGTTAATTTAGCAGATCAATATGGTCAGCTAGCAGTTGTATATACTGTATAACTGTAGCACTGCCTTTGGCTAAAGAAATGTCTAATCTTTTATTTATTTTATTTCATTATTTTTTATATATACTGTATACAGATATATATACAGTATATATATACTGTATATATATCTATATATGTAGATATATATATATGTGTTATCACTTGTATTTTATGTGAGTGAAGGGGCGAAAAAACATTTGCTTCGGGTTGCAAATAAAATTCACATCGTATTCAAATTCAACTTTGGTTAAATTTAAGTCCGAATATGGCCTTGGCAGGTGATGGTCACTCACCTGCATTTGTGTCAGGTCGAACAACGCCCCTTATCAAATCTCCAGACACACCTACCCGACATCAGAGAACTAGGTGAAGCCCGGCTGTTGCGTCGCCGTTGTTTTGCTCGACAAGTTGCACTCAAACGCACCGCAAAGACTACAGCCGACGGCGCGTATGTCCGCGCTTGTGTGACATGAAATAACTTTCCCTACCAGCAGGTCGCGTTGGTCTGTATTCGTCATTCAAAAAAGGGAAACCGGAAGGCCGGAGACGGTGTTATATACAGGCTGTTGTTATGATACGTACATGAAACAAAGCAGCGTTTGCCGAGCATTTTCACACCACTCTTATCTCACCACTTAGCTTCATTCCAGACGGCCACGTCGTTGTGAAAATATCTGTGTGTTGGAATGATCAGATGAGATGAAGATGAAAAATGAGAAGAGCCCTTTTGACATTTAGTCAACACATGACCTCTGGCCACATTGAATGATGATGAACTGATACACGCTGAAACGCCAATCGGAGTGATTTCTCTCACCGACGGGCGCTGCCGCCGATTCAACATGCTGATTCCGCCAAAAAATCTCCAACACGGGCAGACTACAGCAGACGGTGTGGGACACACCGAAAAAAACTGGGCCAATAGACGCGCAACCGACTGCCCCAAACTGTCCAACGACTGACCGTCGGCTTGGTGCGTCAGGGCCTTTAGGCTCAGACCTGGGGTGAAGTTTGGCTTTAATGACAAGTGATACACGGCATATATACTCACACGTAGGTCCAAGATGCGATGCTGCGCTCGTTGATGCGAGTTGGTAGGTTGACCAGCTGGCTGTAGTAGTCCTGCAAGCTGTATGTACAGAAGGATTCGTCCACACACTGGCTGCCCAGAGGCATGGCTAGACACTGGTGGAGGGCCATCAGGCACAGCAGAAAGACGCGCAGCAGCTGGACACAAAGAATAACCAGGACTGTGTTAGAGTGTACTGATTTCTCTGTCAGTTACTCTGAAATGTCTCTTGTTTGTTTGTTTTTCCTCCAACAGAGCTGTTCAAATTCAAATGAGGTAACATAAGGAGACACTGGCAGACAGGCCCTGTTCAGACCTGGCATTAACATGCGTCCTGAGTGATCGGATCACAAGTGGACAGCTTTAAGTACGTCTGGTCACACCTGGCGTTAGAATGCGTCTCCACATGCGTCTCCACTGACCACATGTGATCCGATCTCACTTCCCCGCTCTATATGCAAATAAACACGTAGTAACACACGGCTAATACAGCAGACGTGACGTAATATTACATGAATGTCCGTATTAATATCCTACATATTCATGAATTTGGTTACATTTTATTAACATTTTATTAACATCAAAATAAAAGGTTATTGCACCGGCGGTCCCCGGGAATCCCCGTGCCGCCGGCACCGCCGCAACAGCGGCAGTATGATAATAATGCACTTAGCGTGCCTAGTCTGATAGTCTGTAGATTATGACGCCTACAGATAAGATCTATTTTAATAAAGTACAGTTGTACCGACAGGATACAGTAGAGCACAGAGGCCGTTTCCATGCTGCGAGGCTGACAAGCGCTCGCATCTGCCTGTCTATTCACATGAGGAGGGACATCAGTTGAGTAGGCGGTCCTTAATGTGGTACACACTGCTAAAAGAATGTGGCCATATGTGTCCCAGACCACCTCTGAATGTGGTCTGAGCAATCGGATCTCAATGCGTCCTGAGTACGTTCACACCTGTACTTGCAGCTGTCCAGTTGTGATCAGATCACTCAGGAGGACGCATGTTAATACTAGGTCTGAGCCTCGATCACTCAATCACTCGATCACTGGCAGCTATTTCATACAGTATTAGTAAAAGTTATTTTGACTCAGCTGGCTATCAAACCTCAGTACTCTTTTGTGCTCACAAAAGATGTTTCGAAAACTGTCCAGTAAGCTAACATCAAATTCCTGGACAGATTTATGTGATCTTGTTCACTCAATTTGATCAGATAGTTTGTGATTTAAATCATCATTTTGCCCATTTAGACTGTATTTCTTCTTCTGCTTGTGTTTAGACAACATTTCCCATTTGAGAACTTCAGAAACATTATTGTTTTTGTGTCTGTACTGAAACACGAGTCTTGTACCGTCACTATTACTGAAAAATGTTAAAAGATATCCAGCCCTACTTTTGGTTTGATATAACTTTGCAAGTTAGTTTAAAATATTTCATTTTTTCCAATAGTACAAAAACTGTTGACATTCCAATGTCTAAGACTATAACTTTAAAATGATATACACTTGATTTGTCAAACTCAGACTGCTGAAGCCTCAAATTAGGTTCAACTGAACTAAACAGCTAACTGCAATTGTTGTACAGATGAGGACTGTGGATTTTGTCCTCCACCTCTTGTTGTGCTAGGAAGGGATCTCATAATAAATCATGCACCAGCAACTTGGTGAAAAATCTTCAAAATTAACAGGAATTACAATTCAAGTGTAAAACTATTTAATACAGCAACAAATAAACTAGAATTCCAGTAAAGACCATTTCAACGTAATTGGATTGCTAGGCAACAGCTTGGGTCCATGTTTACTTCCCGTCAGCTGATGTCATTCACGTACACTGCAACAGGAAATAAACCGTGGCCGATATATAGTCTAGTGGTTAGTATGGTGGTTCTGGGGGTCCCCAGAAAAAATGGGGAATAGTTTATTTTCACTATAGATGTGAGTCTAATGTGAATAAGAGTCATACGAGATAGTTATCTCCTCAACTGTTGTTGGCGGTTACAGAGTTCTGGTCTTAATTAGATCTAACAACCAAAATCTTTTCAGATGAAGGTCCCTGAAGCAAAATCTTATCACATGGGGGTCCGTGACACACGGCAAAGGTTGAGAACCGCTGGTATACAGTATATAAACATAGAATGGAATTGAATAGATCCAGCTATTTGAGTCAGTGTCGGCCCGATATTGGTGCATCCCTACTAAAGGCAAGCCAACTGTAACCTTTATGGTAGCTATCAAAACCACCCGTCAGTCATCATCGGCATCAACATAAAGACAGGTTTCTTACCTGGAGCTGTTCCATGGCTGAAGTTTATGACTGGAGACGGTGTGATGGAGCTTCTGTTTTTCTGTCGTGGGAACGTTGATGGGTGCTATATTTTCTGTTGTTTTTTTTTCTTTGGTCTTCCTTTGGCTCGGAGCTCTCAGATATACAATCTGTATCTGGACCTGCCTCTTATTTATATGCCCTGTTCCTGCCGGGGTTGCTACCGTCCTCTGTTGGATGTGTGTTTGTGTGCGGTAGTGACGTAGACGAAGACATATTGGTCACTCTGGCTACCATCATAATAGTTTGTGTCCATGTTCCTGTCATTAGCATTCAGCCTTGACAGAATCATTTTATTCAGAGAAGACGTCAGTGTTGTCGCATTGAGCCCAGGTAACTAAGGGAGGACCCTCACTACCCCCTCACTCACTGAAATAAGGGACGCAGCTATCAGAGGTTCCGTGTTCCTGTCTCACTCGCCACCACCAGGACTTCCTGTTAAACTGATTCATCATCTAGCGTAGGCTTTAGAATAAGAAAATTATAAAAGTGATTGTATGTGCAAGTTTTCGAGCGCATTTCAAAAGTTCAACAAAAAATCCATATTCTTATTTATTTTTATTCTCTTGAATAGCTTCAAGTCAGAGGCCGATAACATCCTGCACCTTTAACTTGACTGTATTGACTGATTACTACGTCGTCTTTTCTCCTTCAGGAAACTGCACTAGTCGTAAAGGGCTCAACGGAGCATGCTCAGTGCACGAATACCCCGGCAGCTTCCAGGGCCAAGCTGTACGCTTTAAGATGACTTCTGTTTGTGGA
The DNA here is from genome assembly GCF_043250625.1 of Sebastes fasciatus. NCBI lineage: Eukaryota > Metazoa > Chordata > Actinopteri > Perciformes > Sebastidae > Sebastes > Sebastes fasciatus. The sequence continues at coordinate 2,757,239 of NC_133800.1, forward strand.
CATGTGATGAGTCTGGATTTCATCGGTGAGTATCATCCATATTAGATCCTGTACACCTTAAAGGGACTGTTTGTAAGAATCAGAAATAGCTGGTTAACAGCGACACCTGTGGCCGTTAAGTCAACGAAAGTCAGCGTCCTGTTGCTCGCGCTTGTGCTCGCTCTACATAAACATGAATGAGCATCGCTCAAAACAGTGAGGAGACACACGTCAGCTAAAAGCACAATATCACTCTATATTTCAGCTGCTTGGCAGTAATGTTAGCTGACCAGACGAAGGTCTCTCCATGAATCAATGCTGATCCTAGTGTTGGCTTTTCCTGCCTCAGCCTCCCGACCGCGGCCGGAGGGAACGGGGGAGACACCGGAGTTTTGGTCGGAGACGATAACGTTTCTCTCTGCGGAGCCCCGTCACTTCATAAACCACGGAAAAACCTAAACTAACTCTTCTGCAGTGTGTAGTTTGTGTGCATGCAAGTGAGAGTGGAGCGAAAGAGCGAGAACGAGCGCAGTGTGTGAGTGAAGGCAGGCAGAGGAGCAGAGTACAGCAGAGACTATGGCCCTGGAGACCAAAGCTACGGTCTCTCCCGCGTCCTCCGACCGCGGCCAACACTGTTTAACAGACGAGCTTCACTAGATACAACCAAGAGGTTTTGGTGCTTCCGGGTAGTTTGTGTTGGAGTCTTGTCTGAACAGCGTAGCCACACGCGAGTGCGCATGGAACACCGACCAGCAATGATTTATACATGTAAGAGGTTACAAACAGTCCCTTTGACACCCTGACACACCTAACTTTCAGATGACATTTTCTTGCAGTCCTTAAAAATGAAATCACATATTTTGTCTAGGAAGAAAAAAACAATAGAAACACACTATATGCAATTCAATACGACAATACCTCAAATCACAGCTGTGTGACATACAATGAAGAAATGATGTTTGTCTTCCTTACAGAACTGGATTGAAATACAATGTGTAGGAGTTACTGTTTTTGGATCAGTCAGTGTAGTGAAGTAATAAACAGCATACATTTACACTCCTTGATGTGGATCGAGAGATGTGATCCGTCTGATCGGTATCACCCCCCCGGCAAATTAAGCAGAGCAGGGTATCAGTCAGATGTGACTGATCCACATTCATTCATTATATGTAACCACTTATCCTATTCAAGGTGGCGGGGGGGCTGGAGCTGATCCCAGCTGACTTTTGGTGAAGGCAGGGTACACCCTGGACAGGTCTCCAGACTATCACAGGGCTGACACGTAGAGACAGACGTGGAGAACATGCAAACTCCACACAGAAGGGCCGCAGGCCGGGTTTGAACATGCGACCCTCTTTCTGTGAGGCGACAGTGCTAACCGTGCAGCCCACTGATCCACATACAGCTTTCTAATTTTGATACGTTAAAGAGCAACTTAAAGTGGCAATGATGCGCTGATTTACTAAATGGATTTCCACCCTAATCAACAATTATTTAACAATCATGAGAAATGTAAGCATTTAAAAGAACAATTTATTTGGGCACTACCAGTGCCAAAACATGCATGTTTCATGTCCTCTTTAACACCCCCTGAAAAGTGATGTACAGGTGTACTCCAGGGCATTGTGACGTCACTGTTAGGCGTGGTTACTGTTGGAAAAAAGTACACTTCTGTCAACACTCGGTCAGAGATGAAAGAGGCTTGAAACTTTGAACCAGTGAGGGCATTTTACTTTTCAGCCTGGAGTTAAGTGACTCTTTTAGACACTGTTCATATATGGATCTGTGCATCCCTAATCAGGACTTCCTCAACATCTTAAACTTCCAACTTCTTAATGGGATGTCCTATTATATCTTGCTATATATAATAACTATAAAACCCCTTTTACACCTTGATTTGGGTTTCAACCTCTTCAGCATCCAAACTTAAGAACTTGGTCCTTTTTTTCTAGGGAAGTACAACAACTGGGACAAGGTGGATCCTGCAGAACTCTTTAGCAAAGCTCCCACAGAAAAAAAGGAGGCCAACCCCAAACTCAACATGGTCAAGTTCCTCCAGGTAAGTAAGGTTGACCCAGTCATTTGTTTTCACAAGACATTGGCGCCCACTGCATTCTGTGTGATCAACTGGATGTCAGTGTGTCGTACCTTGTATCTTTGGTTGCTTACCCCAAGTTTCTGGTGTCATGTCAGGTCGAAGGCAGAGGCTGTGACTACGTGGTCTTGTGGTTGGACTGTGATAAAGAAGGCGAGAACATCTGTTTTGAGGTAATTCAGGCCCCATTCAGGCTACACCTGGTGTGGGAGCTACTGTATATATGTCGTTTGGATAATGACATCCAATCCATGGGTCTTAATACGTGGTATTAAAATACGTTTTTGTCCTCTTGATTGTGCCCACATTGTGATTGGATCTCTATATGCAAGCTGGTTATGCAGGGTCGGCTGTCTTGTCAACCAACTTGCCTCGTCCCAGGTCAAGGGAATCAATGCTACTGTACTTTTGTTTTCCTTTGCTGGAGGGGTCGTCTTAGTCAGCAGGACGAGATGGCATTAGGTGACCTTTCAACTTGTCGGATGAATTTTTTCCTAAGAATGTGGTCACCCTGTACAGACTGCATATACACCTGCTGAGATCCAATCACAATGCGAGCTGAACTCCTCTAAATGTTGTGTTCACAGCTTGTTGTTCCACTAACCCAAGGCAAAAATACATCAATAAATGCATTATGAAATGCTTTTATGGTCAGTTCATGCAAATTACAAAAAAACTAGGGCTGTCAGTTGATTAAAATATTTAATTGCGATTAATCGCATGATTGTCCATGATTAATCGTGATTAATAGCAAATTAATCGTACATTTTTTATCCATTCAAAATATACCTTAAAGGGAGATTTGTCGAGTATCAGTACTCTTATCAACATGGGAGTGGGTAAATATGCTGCTTTATGACTATGACTTGCCCCCAAACTGCATGTGATTATTATAAAGTGGGCATATCTGTAAATGGGAGACTCATGGGTACCCATAGAACCCGTTTACATTCACATATCTGGAGGTCAGGTCAAGGCACCCCTTTGAAAATGAACGTGACAGTTTTTCCTCGCCAAGATTTAGCCATGTTTGGAGCGTTATTTAACCTCCTCCGCGACAAGCTAGTATGACATGGTTGGTACCAATGGATTCCTTATTTTTTTTTAGTTTCATATGATACCAGTATCTTCTTTCTAGCATTAAAACTGAGCTACAACCTCCCAAAGATCGATTGTGTCAACATGTTAAAGAAATTAGTGGCGTTAAAATGAATTTGCGTTACTGCTTTATTATTGTGTTAACTTTGACAGCCCTACAAAAACCCTTTTCTCACCTACCTCTAGTGGAATCTCTCTATGCAGATAGTTTTGGTTTTATTTTTATTTAGATTTATATTTTTCTACCGTTCAGTCACTATTTCTCTTACCTCACAGGTACTGGATGCCATCGAGCCGGTGATGAACAGGGATGTCAGGGAGCAGACTGTTTACCGTGCCAAATTCAGCTCCATCACTGACACTGACATCTTTCATGCCATGGACTGCCTGGGAGAGCCCAACCGCAATGAAGCCCTGTCAGTGGACGCACGTCAGGAGCTGGATCTGCGCATCGGCTGTGCCTTCACCCGGTACACTGCTTTTTTACAGCCACACATTGGCTCTGCCACACACCGCCCGCCACCTTCTGCTAGATTTCCTGCAGCTGTCTGGTCGTAGCACATAACAAATCTGATGCATGGTTTTTATTCATAATTAAATAAAAGAGTGACTCTGTATCACTCTCAGAATGTACAAGATTGTACAAACGTATAACTAAAATTTCCTTTGAACAACTCTACACATCCCATTTTTATATGCGCTGTTGCCATTGCAACTGTTTTTTGGGGCAAACTTTTGGGCAATGTTTGTCATTTAAAGGGACTGTTTGTAAGAATCAGAAATGTCTTGTTAACAGCGACACCTGTGGCCATTAAGTCAACTAAAGTCAGCGTCCTGTTGCTCGCGCTTGTGCTCGCTCTACATAGACATGAACGAGCATCGCTCAAAACAGTGAGGAGACACACGTCAGCTAAAAGCACAATATCACTCTATATTTCAGCTGCTTGGCAGTAATGTTAGCTGACCAGACGAAGGTCTCTCCATGAATCAATGCTGATCCTAGTGTTGGCTTTTCTTTCCTGCCTCAGTCTCCTGACCGCGGAACAGGGGAGACACCGGAGTTTTGGTCGGAGACGATAACGTTTCTCGCTGCAGAGCCCCGTCACTTCACAAGACACGGAAAACCTCTGTTGGTCTGGAGGAGCTGCAGCAGTTATTTCTGCACAAATGTCCACTGATCATTCACTAGATATTCTCAGAGCTAAACTAACTCTTCTGCAGTGTGGAGTGTGCACGCAGGCAGAGGAGCAGAGTACAGCAGAGACTCCGGTCCTGGAGACCAAAGCTACGGTCTCCCCCGCGTCCTCCGACCGCGGCAAACACTGTTTAACAGACGGGCTTCACTAGATACAACCAAGAGGTTTTGGTGCTTCCGTGTAGTTTGTGTTGGAGTCTTGTCTGAACAGCGTAGCCGCACAGGAGCGCGCGTGGAACACCGACCCGCAATGATTTATACGTGTAAGAAGTTACAAACAGTCCCTTTAAAGAATTAGAAGGTTTGTCCCGTGTTGAACAACATCAGAGTGGCGTTGTCAAGAATTTTTCTTGCCTTTTCTAAGCCCCAATGTTTTGCAGAGCACACTCTACTGGGGAAATTAGGTAATAATTATACTAATGAACGATGATACATTGTTACTGAATTATGTTGGATTCATAAAGAGTGTTTAAATCGCCAAAATCAAAGACCGTGTTTGCAGATACGATATATCTGCGATAGGCCAATATCAGCCGATAAAATCGGCTGACCAATCAATCGGTTGGGCTCTGTTTGCTATGTGAAGATATAGTCGAGTAATGTCTAACTGAGCAGAGAACTAAGTCACTCTCCCTCTATGTGTGTTGTAATCCAAACCTCTGCGTGCTTTGTTGACATAGCCGGGCCGGCCGTGCGTGCATTTTAGTGCATGTGAGCTCATAACGCCATCCCGGCTGAAGTCGTCGTCGTCGCGGAAGCCTAGCGCCCTAAACACTGTCACCTCCGTCTGCACTGTTGCCGTTGTTTACAACGCCGCTGCTCAGCCATCGCCATGTTGAGAGCCGTGGGGAGGCAAGAATTCCGTATAGAGAACCTTTAAATGTATCATCATGGAGTCCGATCAGTCTCAATATTAATGGATGCACACAGAAGGATTCCCAAATGTATTTTGTGATTTATATATACTGTAAATGACTCGACAAAAATACTTTTCAGTGCACACAAAAAGTTATTGTTGTATATAAATGTAAAAAATAAGCTTCACAAATACTGTATGTTTCTGATGCACACACAAACATTTCTTGCTTTTTTTTAAAAACTATTAACAATAATGTTTATTTAAAGCAAAAACAAGATTCTGCGCCGCGAGTTTTGATTACAACTGAAGATAATAATGAATGTAATCTAAACCGGTCTTTTGTTGGTCAAATATTTTTTAGGTTCCAAACCAAGTATTTCCAGGGTAAGTACGGCAATCTAGACTCCTCCTTGATCTCATTTGGACCATGCCAGACCCCGACACTAGGCTTCTGTGTGGAACGCCATGACAAGATCCAATCCTTCAAACCAGAGACTTACTGGGTCATCCAGGCGAAGGTAAATCCCCAGTTTCACTCACCCTGACGCCGTGTCAACGATCTCTTCCATCCGTTCTATACTGACAGACATGCTGTGTTTTGGTCAGGTGTTCAAAGGAAAGGACAGTCCACTGACACTGGACTGGAGCAGGGTGAGGGTCTTCGACAGGGATGTGGGTCAGATGTTCGTTAACCTGGCCAAGACATCCAGGGAGGCCCAGGTAAGTTCATTATTTTAATTATTTAATTCATTAATAATTAATCAAAATTAATTATTTATTTTATTTAATAACAATTTTTCTGCAGTATGCTTTTTTGTAGTAGGTTGAAAATGTTGTAAATGTAGCCTTTGTCAGTGCCCCAGGAAGGGCATCTCAAATTTGAAATAAATAAATGTGCAGTGCCTGTTGGAGCGGGCCAAATGCCTGGCACCCAGAAGTGCTGTTTGCAGTGTTGTCGAGAAATGCTCGTCGCTCGTTGACCCCAGGGCAGTGGAGAACAGTTTGGTTGTAACACTAGTATATTCAGCATCCAGCAGAAAAAAAGTGAACTGCAGTTAATGAGCCGCAACCTGTAAAGGCCTGCTGCAGACAACATTCTCCACTTGCACAGAGCGTTATGGCTTGTTTATTCCAAGTTTATTAATATTGAACGTGTCTCGTGTCCAAATTGCACCAACTTCAACACTGCATGTCCTTGGGTCCCCAGCAATACACCCGCCAAGTGTGAAGTACATTGGATGAACGGTTCTCGAGATATACAAAGGACACACACACACACACACACATGTACAGAGACTCATTGCTTTATTTGAAGTAAAAGTGCATGTCCCTATCCACCAGCAGAAAGTGTAACCGGTATGAAGTGGCTGTGCATTTCCACCAGGAATTCACTGGAACATAAAACAGCCTGCCTGATATATTTCTCTGATATAAGAAATTACAGGAGAGATGTCAAAGATATGTTTGAGGTCATTTAGAAACCGTGTCTCTATCACATAAGTTGCCCATCAGAGGGCACTGACAAGTTCAGCTAAACTAACTCTTCTGCAGTGTGGAGTGTGCGCGCATGCATGTGAGAGTGGAGCGAAACAGCGAGAACGAGCGCGGTGTGTGAGTGAAGGCAAGCAGGCAGGCAGAGGAGCAGAGTACAGCAGAGACTCCGGTCCTGGAGACCAAAGCTACGGTCTCCCCCGCGTCCTCCGACCGCGGCCAACACTGTTTAACAGACGGGCTTCACTAGATACAACCAAGAGGTTTTGGTGCTTCCGTGTAGTTTGTGTCGGAGTCTGAGTCTGAATAGCGTAGCCACATGGGATCCCGCATGGGACACCGACCCGCAATGATTTATACGTGTAAGAAGTTACAAACAGTCCCTTTAAACTGGCAAAACTTCACAAGACAGGCCATACTCCCTGATGGATTCACCCAAGGCACGGTATACCAGAATTGGAGCTCACCTTAGTTGACCTCTGATATCAGCTATATAATACCTCTCTTAATACAGGTGGAGTCAGTCAGTAAGAAAGAGAAGGCGAAGCAGAGGCCCCAAGCCTTGAACACAGTGGAGATGTTGAGAGTGGCCAGCTCTGCCTTAGGTATGTTCACATCAACATAAGCAGCATTTTCATTGGATGTCATTTCCCTTTAACTGTAAGTTCTCCTTTAGGCAATGAAATTAATGAAAGTGTGTATTTGGTCATTTGAGAATGTGTGTATGCATGTAATATTGTGTTGATATACTGTAGTGAAAAAACTCCACATCACAATTTTCCAGAGCCCAAGGTGATGTCATCAAATAGCTTGTTTTCCACAACCAATAATCCCAAATTAGAAAATTAACAAATCCTCTGGAGCTGCTAGCTGGTCCACTGTTAGCTCTGTCAGCACCGTTGTAATGAGGGAATGTTATGCATTGTTGCTTTAGAAATGAGCTGGCGATCATTTTTCTGTCAATTACAGGGATGCAAACAACTCGCTTTTCGGCAAATGTCGCTTTTTTCACGTCAATTTGGGGTGTGCGCGCAACGTGATCTCACAGAAATACGTGAAATGACCACGACCTCTTGACATTGCATTATGTGGTGTTGGCACATAATGTGTTAAAATGACATGCTGCCATCACGGCTTGTTGGTGAGACAGAGAGGGGAAGAGAAGGTGGATTGCAGGTAATGATTCTAGATGATTAATAACTCGTTCTTAACACTGCTTTGTCCCCGCAATATTTTCTAGTAAGCTCACCCTCACCCGCCTCACCCTGAAAAACGGGATACTTCGGGATACTTAGCAGACCTCCTTAGAGTGTCACTCAGACAGTATCGGGACATGCGGATGTAGAATTTCAAAATGAAAGCCCTTTAAAATCTCTGAAATGACCTATCTTCCCTCTAAACTCAGATTAGACATAAAAAGGAAGGGATCAGGCTTTTATGGCAGAGAATGAAGTCACTCTCTCTCTCTGTGTGTGTGTTGTAATCCGAGCTTCTCCTTGCTTTGTTGACTTCGCCGGGCCGGCCGCGCATGCTTTTAGTGCATGTTTGTGCATGTGAGTGTGCCCCACTGGCTAGTTCACGGCAGCCGCTCTGCACTGCTCTCATGCGGTAGTTACAGCTATTAACGCCAACCGGCGGCGTTGTAGCGGAAGCGTAGCACCCACCCCCAGGTTCGCCATCAGGTAAACACTGTTATCGAGCCACCGGCTCACCGTCGAGATGTTGAGAAGCAATAGAAATATTCTCAATACCATATTTAGCACCTATAAAGGATAATGGTGGCATTTTATATGTTTTCTTCTTGTCAACAAATCCCATGAAAAGAGCAAAACCAACAATGTTAGTCCGTCTATCAATACTTTCTGACTTCCGTATCCCCCCCCCCCCCCCCTCCAAGGCCAAGTTCCTACTTAAGACATAAATCTTTAAAAAAGAAAAAAAAGAAAAAGGCCTCACAAATTAATAGTTTCAGCTTTGAAAAGGCTCAATAATTTCCTAAAACAGATGGACTCTGTACGTTTTAGCAAAGGTTTCTCAAACAGGAAGAAATAGTGCATTTGTAGGGGACTATTTTCAGCGGTGGATTAGTCCACATGTGGTGCTGTAGTGAGTATTTCTGGCAGCAGGAAAGTTTATTAAGGATTGAGTCAATAAACTACAGTGTTGAGGAACATGTCACCTAGTGCAACAGTGAGGCACATTTATGTGTTTTAATGGAGCTCTATGGCACAGAGGAAGAAGAGACAGTATGTCAGGCTTTGGATACAAACACAATAGGTTCGTTAGTAGTAGTAGTAGTAGTAGTAGGTTCAACTCTTTTTTTTTTCACTTGATTTGCTGACAATAAGAAATGTAGAATATTCAGCTTTATTCTTTAAAAGAAATAAAACGACTTTCTGTTAACTATAAATGAATCAATGGAAGGTAATGGGGAAATGGACAGGAATAGCTCTTACATATTCCATACTGTGGTTAAAGGAAGATCCCCTTTTAAATACTGCTTTATATAATGCAGCTTTTAGTCAAGGACACACTTGTCTTGAAATCAACTTGACTGTCTAAAATCTTTTGGAAAGATGCAACTCAACCTCTGGAGGATAAATCTAATGTGGAGTCCAGCATTCTGACCCAGAATCCATCACCCTAAATCAGAGAGACCCAGTCAAGTAAATAAGAGCGACAGCTACAGTTTTGTGAGGGTGTAACAATGTGATACTTTTTGATGTCTCAGGCATGGGCCCCCAGCATACCATGCAGATTGCAGAGCGCCTGTATACACAGGGCTACATCAGCTACCCACGTACTGAGACGACCCACTACCCAGAGAACTTTGACCTGAAGGGAGCACTAAAGCAGCAGACCAACAATCCCTATTGGGCAGAAGAGGTGAGCACCACTGTGGGACCAAGTCTAAGTCTTAGGCCTTTGTATTCCCTAAGGAACATACTGTAGGCCATCAATGAAACTGTGGGACCAAGAATACATGAAATGTCCTGATATGTTCAAGGCCAGCAGTGTATGCATACAGAAACCCATTTATTGTATTTATGCTCATAGGCAGACAGTAAGAATATGATACTTGAATGTGGATACATTCAAGTAACATACATGTATGTTTCTAAAAAAAACTGTTTTACCTCTCCATCAGGTGCAAGCTCTGCTTTCAGCTGGAATAAACCGACCCAGGAAAGGAAGTGATGCTGGAGACCATCCACCTATCACTCCCATGCGTGCTGCCTCAGAAGCGGAACTGGGTGAGTCAGACAACTAACTAACACACACACCAGTGAGGAGTCAATCATATCTGCTAGGGATGCACCGATACCACTTTTTTTCAGACCGAGTACAAGTACAAGTATTTACATTTGGGTAGTCGCCGATACCGAGTACCGATACGAGTACTTCTCTGTGCCAAAAGACCCTCGTTAACAGCCAGCTGGAGGGTGTGAGCGACACACGGCAGGCTGGGGAGTCCCGCATACGAGGCGGTGCGCCGCGACCGGCTCTAGGCAAAGGTGGCTTGCGGCCGCAGCTTTACAGCGCTCCCCGCCCGGACCTCGCCGCACCGTGACGGGGCTCCCTGCTCCCGGCTGCTCAGGGCGCCCCAACTGCGACGTGCCGCGGCCCATGTAAAAGGCGCCAGGGGTCTGCGGCGATGTCGGCAACCCACCCGACCCGTCTTGAAACACGGACCAAGGTGTCTAACGCAGTCAGAGGGTGCAAGCAAAACCCCGTGGCGCAATGAAAGTGAAGGCCGGCGCGCGCCGGCTGAGGTGGGATCCCGGCCCAGCAGGGTCGGGCGCACCACCGGCCCGTCTCGCCCGCGCCGTCGGGGTGGTGGAGCGTGAGGACCCCAAAGATGGTGACTAGAGGTTAACGTTGCGCTGCCGTAAAGTGGTATCGGTGCCTTTGCATCGGAACCGTTTTGTGAGTACGCGTACATGAGCACAGTATCGGACCCGATACCCGATACTGGTATCGGTATCGGTGCATCCCTAATATCTGAGTTAATTTCCTTCCCCGTAAGCCACCGTGACAGTTATTCACGTGTTTACTGTTGCTGGAACTCGTAAGAGATTCAGGCCTCTAGTTTCCTGTCAGTAAACCGGTGGTAATGGCCAATAACGGCAGCAGAGGTGTGTTTTCCACGTTTGGGCCGGCACACACTACAGTGTGGGATGTAGTGATTCTGATGCGGGTGTATTATGGCTATTTAGCATGCTCTATTCATCTTTCACTGCTGCAAGAAGCAATTGTGACACTCAACAGACAGATTCCTCACAGTTTTTCCATGTTCCATTTCTTCATAGTCAGGACAGACAGACTGACTGACAATCCCTATAATTGTATGGTGATAACACCAGGGAGTACAGAACGTATTTTACCACACAATGTGATGAATTACAATTATGCAAAGTTCCATGACGTCACGAAACAATGGTGATAAAATAAATGTAGGAAGTTATTTTAGGAATATTCTGAAAATATTATCTTGAGGGTATTTTTTTGTTTTGTTTTTTAGGTGGGTGAATTATGAATATTGTACCAGCTCTCTCCCTTATTCTCTGGCCAAAATGTACAGATGCACAGTCTTTTTAATGCTATTCTAGTATGATACATTAAAACTTAAACAAATATGGATAAAACGGCATGTGGCGTACAACCTATGCCATATCAAATATGCAGATCATGAAATCAGATCTCAGATGATCTGCTGTGGTGACCCCTAACAGGAGCGTCCGAAAGACGAACAACAACGGTGTACGTTAGCTAGCTATTATTACACGACTTTGTTGATTCTGATTGGTCAATCACGGCATTCTACGATCTGTTATTTCTTTATAGCACACCGTTGCTATGTAGAACAGACCGTTGCTATGGGCGCAGTTCTGTTGGCGGACCGTTTTTGTGTCGAATTATTGATTTCTTAAGCAAGTAGCCGTGTAATAAGCGGGATGATGTACAGCGAGCGGGTCATTGTTGTGAAAGAAACTCCAACGCGGCCTCTCGCGGTTTGTTTCACAACAATGACCCGCTCGCTGTACATTATCACTTAACACCTGATGTTTTAGCCCGCTTGGTGACACATGAACCTAAGCTAGCTAAGCTAACATTACATGTTCACAGAGACGATAATATTCTATCATAACAAAACTCGGCAATACTATTTATGAAAACAGCTAACAAAAAATGTACATGTGGCTACTTCCAGCAGGTAATGGAGACTCTGTCGTAGATATACATCACTGCAGCATAACTGCAACCACTACAGCACAACAACGGAGAGATTCACAAGGTGTATGGCTAGCCGTTTAACATTTAATAGCTAGACTGGATATTCATTAGAGATATCGGCAACGTCATTTTGCCTAGTCAAAATGACATTGCAGATATCTCTAACTGGAGTTAGTGATAGTCAAAATGTCATATTGAAATTATTAGTGTGTGCCCCCCCCTCCCCCTCTCCATGACTGCCAGCTTTACCCTCCTTGTTCGCGTGTGGCCATTTGGGACAGCTATAAACAATCTGGCCTTCCGGCCATGGTCGGACAACTACAAACCCTAACCTTTAATATCTAACAGCCCCTTCATGTTCAGCCTCTAACCCAGGTTCTTCTGTTCCACAGGAAGTGATGGCTGGCGGCTCTACGACTACATCACACGGCATTTCATTGCCACTCTCAGTCAGGACTGCAAGTACCTACAGACCACCATAGACTTCAACATCGGCACAGAGGCCTTCTCGTGTAGTGGCAAAACCCTGATATCAGCAGGTAAAGCCAGCTGGTCACACATTCATCTGCTTCTTGAGTATCAAGATGCAGATGGCACTTTGCACATTTGTTGCTCCAAACAGCGGCTAGAATTTTGCAGTAGTTTGAAAACATCTTAAATCCCTTAAAAGGTTGTGACAGGTTACTGTGAGTTAAGCAAAACAGTTTTTAACCTACTTGGTCTAAATGAATGGAGAGGTTAAAGTAATAATTATAAGTAATAACTAGAATGGCACTCGGAGAGCGCAGACCTCCGCCAACGCCTGACTTTAAAAACAGATCCCAGCTCACAGCTGGAGGTACCGAGAGGTGGTCGGCTTATTATTAACACGATGTGTTTCCGTGTAACGTATCGGTGGATGCCTCTCTCATTCAGCAGCCTTGTTATGTCTGTATGACGTTACACTGCATTGTCTCTCATCCCGTCAGCTACCGCTTTGCTCTTTCTCACCGCGGACGGCCAGCAGCTCCACACATCCACACACGTATCTCTCTGCTCTCAGAAGGAGGCGGGATCATGTGTCATCAACGCGTCATCAGTCACACTGTGCATGTGTTATACCCTGTTGTTTTAATGCTCAGGCTGATCGGAATCTTTAAAAAATTTCCTGGATCCAGATATCGCCACCAAAATCTAATGGATTGTTCATTGTGCCACACCCCACCCCTCCAAAAAATGTCATTTAAATCCATCGCGGACTTGTGTCTGTGTGAATTCTCTTCCCAGGTTACACAGCAGTAATGCCGTGGCAGGGCATTCCTCTGGAAGAGGCCATGCCAGCTTGTGAGCGTGGAGACACTTACACAGTTGACGAGATCAAACTGGTTGAAAAGCAAACCAGCCCCCCAGATTACCTGACCGAGGCTGAACTCATCACCCTCATGGAGAAACATGGCATTGGTATACCTCATCACTTTTATTTATTTATTTATTTTTAAAGATTTTTTTATTTTTTTGTATATATATATATATATATATATCGTAAAGTTATGACTTTATTCTCGTGACATTACGACCTTTTCCTCGTAATATTATGACTTTATTCTCGAAATCTCAGATTTTTTTGCCCTCACAATACTCCGTCGTACATTTGCACTTGGGCTCTCACTGCATCAGACTTATATACTACAGTATATACTTAGACTTTAAACTGTGTTACCTTCATCACAATGCTCAAATGTTTTGCAGCTCCAGACAGATATTGTTGTTGTTGTTGTTTTTTTGCCTAAATGGCTCTTTTGATAGTAAAGGTTGCTGACCCCTGGTATATGCAAATAAGTGTAAGTCAATACTCAGTGCTTGATGCTGGTCTTTATTAAGCACTACGTCTGTAAGAAGACCTGCATGACAGCATTCATCTGCTGAGGGATAATAATAAGGAACAGTTTTACAGATGTTGACATCTGTCCCCTGCCCTCCAGGTACTGATGCCAGCATCCCTGTGCACATCAACAACATCTGCCAGAGGAACTATGTGACCGTAGAGAATGGACGCAAGTTGAAGCCAACCAACCTGGGCATTGTCCTAGTACATGGCTACTACAAGACAGGTAATTTGCCTTATATGATTGTGCATTCTCTGACATGTACAGTACATGGGATTTGTAGCTGTGCATTGATTGTAGGTTTCTAGAGCACTGCTGAATCATGTTTGGATACTATGTCAACTGATGCAGATAGTCCCATATAATCAACCCTTTGGGACATGGGACAGAATGGTCCAGTTCAATTGAAATTTGTGAGTGGCTTTTATAGAATGCATTCAAATACCAATGATTGGCTGTTTGTGTGCTTTGCAGATGCAGAGCTGGTGCTGCCCACCATACGTAGCGCTGTGGAGAAACAGCTCACCCTTATCTCTCTGGGTAAGGCAAACTACCAGCAGGTCCTGCAGCACACGCTGGATATCTTCAAAAGGAAGTTTCACTACTTTGTGGATTCCATCCCCAGTAAGTTCACTGCAGCCACAGGAGTACAGAGTCACAAGCTAGGATCAAATACACCCTTATCCCCTCTCTCTCTCTCTCTCTCTATCTCTCTATCTCTCTCTATCTATCTATCTATAATAATCTGGTTTACTCAGGCATTAACACTGCATTTATTTATACAGAACATTTAAACTAAAAGCGTTGGTCGAGCGAGCTACAGACTGAAGGAAGTGAGAGAGCGGCGCTAGTGAGAACAAAGCGGCGAATCAGAGAAATTAAATGTTATCATTCGATTGTTTCTCGGCAGTTACATTCTAAAACACAAATAAACACAAAACTAACTCCGCACACCTCTGCGGGAAGGGTGCAGAGTTGCCGGATTTTTAATGAATGCAGCCAAAAAGCAGGCTGTCCTCTCTGCCTGGTGTGTGTGTGTGTGTGTGTGTGTGTGTGTGTGTGTGTGTGTGTGTGTGTGTGTGTGTGTGTGTGTGTGTGTGTGTGTGTGTGTGTGTGTGTGTGTGTGTGTGTGTGTGTGTGTGTGTGTGCCTCGGTCAAACTGACACACCGATAGCAGCACACAGCAGCCACTGCACACAGCAGAGGAGAGACAGGGGAACTCACAGCGATGTAACAAACACGTTCTCATCCGTCAAATACGGCCACAAAGCATCTAAAGGGGGACTGTTGCCCATCGATGTATAGTATGTACAGTATGTATAGCCTAATGCTTGTGCCTCGGTATCAGAAGCAGAGCGGCATGACAAAGCAGCGGTATTTGACCACCTGAACGGGCTGCACACCCTGCGCTCTGTTACACCCCCACGTGGGGCCCAAAGGCTGTTGGCTGAAGCCCAGCAGCATCCCGAGTAAATCTAGAAGATGAAAAGAGAAACTACAGATAGAGGGCTGCAGGGTCTCTGCAGAAACAGACACAACCACACATTTGTAGTGGAGCATACGTGATAATTGAGAGGGATTATTTTAGTATCAGTCTATACATCAGAAATTGTTGCATATTAATGCACACATTTGTTTTAATATAATATCTGTCACTGTAGATATAAATGTATTGCTTTGCACTATTTCCATTGTTTACAGCTTACAGAACACTTGACTTGTATATATATGCTTTATATATACAGTATGTTTTATATATACACACCTATTTTTTCACTACCTAACCGTCGTCCTGTCTATTTAGCTTTATTGTCCAGCAGTTTTGTTCCTAGCTGTTATTTCTATTTCTGTGTAAGTACATGGAGAGAAATGTACACATACTTATCCAATAAAGGTGATTCTGATTGGGAACCCCACATTATCCCACTGGTAGCAGCAGAATGGCTTGTTAGCTGTTTGAGTCTTGTATACCATATTGATGCTTCGGTTGTCAAGTTTTACATAACTGTGTACCATTTTACAACTCTCCTTTTGAAAACTCTGACTGACTTATGAAAGGATATAGACTGAACCGATTGTGTTACAAAAGCTTCAACTGGAACAGAATCAAGTATCCCCTTTTCAATTTGAACCTATGCTAGGGACTTTGAGAGAGGACTAGTTAGATTTTGATTGAGTTGTGCAGGTGAAAATGATTGAAAAACGTAGCATCATGTCATTAACAAGGATGCATGATCATTTAGGTGCATGGTTTGAAAGGTGGAAGTGAAGGCTTAAAAGATTTAAAGGAATTGATAGCATAGTTGTGTTATATGAACCAATGGAAATCTTATTTAGACATATGTTACAGTTTGGTTCGTTTCCCATGCAACTCCAGCCCATAGTATCTGTCTGTTGTGTGTTTACAGGCATGGACGAGTTGATGGAGGTCTCCTTTTCTCCCATCGCTGCCAGTGGGAAGCCCCTGTCCCGCTGCGGCAAGTGCCACCGCTTCATGAAGTACATCCAGGTGAGCAGAACAGTACAAACTAATAATATGAAGAAAGCTTGCAGATGTGTGACATTGACCCTCTTTGACATTGCCCCTTTTCAAAATGTACAAAGATGAACAATGCACATACCAGAACACAAGACACATATTTAAAGGTTGGGAACCTGCCCTTATTAGATATGGACATAAGAGACGTTTGATGGCTCAGGCCATTATCAGTCTTCTTTTTTGATTTGTCTGAATGTCCTGTCTGTTTGTAACTTCCAGGTCTCTCTTGAGAATGAGACCCCGTGTCTCAATGAGACTACCTGTCCAAATAAAGGTTAAAAATGAATAAATACAGGTCTTAACATCATATGACATACAGGCCACTTGTTGAGTCACTTTGACCTCAAGTGTTAGTGCCAAAGATCCTGTTTCTGACTTGAGAAACATGGCGTGTCAGCCTGCAGAGCTGAACAATAAAGATTGCCAGATTGAAGTAAAATGCCACGTTGGGCTAGTAAATTTAGTAACTCACTTGTGTGGTGAAAAATCATTAAAAGTAAGTTTTTTTCCAGAGCTGATGATGGAAGTAGCTAAATAGCGATCGGGCACGCGCGAAAAAATTGGTGGCGGTTAAAGACAAAGTTTATGAGCTAAATCGAAAGCGATCATTTTTACTTTGATAAAGATTAAACATGAAAATGAACCTTTGTCTTTGATAACTGCTAATAAAGAAAACTATTTGTATTGGGGCGAGTAAAAATATACTTTGGGTGAGTAGATTTCTGACCCAATTACCCCGTAACATTAAAGCTGCAGTGAGTCGAAATGGAGCAAATATGATTTTAAAAAAAAGTTAATTTTATAAAATCCTCTGTGTCCTCCGGTGCTCCTAATGGCATCTGCAAGGTTTCACAGACCGGAGGAAAACAACCAGTAAGAGCTGATCTGGAGTCTGCCGTCCATCTGCTGTCTATGAGAGTTACGAGTCAATCACTCACAAACTCCGACCAAACGGTCAAACTAGGCAGCGCTGATCTAATATGAATCAATATTCTGTTACTGTAATGCCTATTTCTCTCCTCAAATGTTCTCAGAATCATCTTGTAGTGTACTGTTTAGCTACTAAATGAGAAAGTTTGTGAACCGGCAGCCATGTTGAGAACAGTTGAAGAAATACCAAGCACTGCCCACCAGCCGGAGCACAGCCAATAGGAATGCTCTCTCTCTGAAATGACCTGTGATTGGTTAAAGTCTCCCGTCACGGGCTAGATTTTCTAAAGCCTGAAAACAGAGCCATGAGGAGGAGCAGAAGTCTAGTTTTCTCTCAGAACACTTGGATTAAAATATGCTGAAAGGTTATTATGGAAGTTTTGCCCAATGATGCCAAACATATACTGCCTACTGCAGCTTTAACATTGAACCCTGCTGACATGTGTTGCGTAGCCCGTCACTTCCTGTAGCACTGTTGAACAGCTGAAAATCTCATTAGGTGGATAAGGGATGAGGGGTATCCTGGAGTTCTGCCTTTTGATATCATTTATATTTGGCTTCCACTCTGCTCCAACAGGTTGGAAAGTAAGTTTTGGAATCCAGCAGTCTCAGCCAAGAAATTGATTAGCAATCTTGCATACAGATTATCACAATAATGTGCTTCTTTAGTCCACCTTCAAACACTTTGTACACATTTTGTTACACTGTGTTGTTAAACTTAAGTTTTTACTTCATCAAGGCACCATTTATGTTCCTTTCTGGACCTCACGATGTCTGGCTGTCGTGCTCCGGCCTTCAAAGTTCAGCTCAAAAAAAGAGCTTTAAAATGCTGAAGCTGACGTGCTTCCTTTATTAGCATTTCCACCTGATGCAGAACCACTTTTAAATTCATGAATGAATCATGAGGCTGCAGATCTTTTGGTCATTGTTATCGCATCTAAATATATGTGCAGTGGTTTGCGAGTGACGCGTGTTCTGGTGGAAACCACAAGGTAACTCTTGAATGAAGTACTCTGGGAGCTACGTAAAGTGCTCCATGTGCACTGAGGACGTACATTCGGTCACTTTTGCCTCATTACAGTTTCAAGGAACTTTGTTCAGTCCTGAAAGTTTATATTAGGAATCCAGCACACGTAACCGCTGTGTGTCACATTGTTGTGTAATGTGCTTCAGTAATATTGCATTTTTGTCATACATTCAGTAGCTTCGGAAATGATGCGGTCACCTTTGTTTTAGCATCCTTTATTGTGTTGTATATTTTATTTAGAATGGAATAATGGAATTTTTTTTTTCTTAACAAATTGGCCACTACCCTACAAGTGGTACCGTAGGGATTTACTGCCCACGTGTGGAACACGTCATTAAGCGGACAGTATAAACAGAACCACCGGTTTGGGAGTGTAATCGAGGCTTGAGCTGGTTTGCCAACCAACACGTTGCCTTGTCTGGGCTTTTTTGGCTGACCTCTTTTGTCGGCTTCAAATCTAAAATGTTGCCCCATTGGCGCAGTTTTAGTTATCTTTGAGACTAACTCTACTTTCCACCCCAAAAAAACACATGAACTTTTCTAGTAAACAAATACGCAATATGATATTATGTTAATCACGTTTGTCATATTGCTTATAATGCAATAGAAGTTGGATTTAGTGCAGTGACGCCGTCTGCACAGGTTGCTGGTCTAGCTACTTTTAATTTGTCATAATGACAAATGCCGGTTTGGATCAAATCAAACCGGACCAGCAAAACTGGCAATCGACCCAACTCTAGTCAGAGTTCATTAGAGTAATGAATAGAATGGCACTGTGGTGGTAAATGGCATCCAGTGGTTTAAGGGTAGTGGCAGTAGCAGTATTGCAGCAGAACATACAGGATATATCCATACAGAGAACATAGTATATTGGGCTGTATATTGTTTTTGTGTGTATGTACAGTGGAAACCGCTTATAGTGATCAAGGTTACAGTGTTACTGCTTATAGTGATCAAGGTTACAGTGTTACTGCTGATAGTGATCAAGGTTACAGTGTTACTGCTTATAGTGATCAAGGTTACAGTGTTACTGCTTATAGTGATCAAGGTTACAGTGTTACTGCTGATAGTGATCAAGGTTACAGTGTTACTGCTTATAGTGATCAAACAGCTTGGGACAAAATCATTCCTATACAAATGCTGTTTAAATAATTCACTTATAGCAATCAAGTAGTCCACTTACAGTGTTCATTTTAGGTCTTTTCATACATGACAACATGTAGAAAAACATTTGAAAACTACTTTAGAACAACTTTAATTACATTTTTGTTTTGTCTTTTACTGAACTTTTCTCCCTTGATACTTTGCCCCACGGTAACCCGTCTGCTTTCCGGCTGGATACCTGAGGCACATTGAAATCATGACGGGGAAAAAAAGAGTAATTTTCTCTGAATGAAAAACAAATACAGATGCAAATGCAGATGAACAGCGTCCGGCTCCCTCCATGCCGCTCGCTGGGTGAGCAAGTGAGGCAAAGGGACGTAGTTCATCTGCAGTGACACAGATCCGACCAAAAACGGCAATGCCATTCAGTCAATTACCCCTCAGTCCTTCTCCTCACGCTCAGGCTGCTTTTGTGCACTGTCAAAATCTCCCAACCAATAGAAGGCCAGGTGTAGTGTTGACCAATGAAATGATCCCTGCCTCATTGCGGGTCGCTGACGGACGGTTACTCTTTAACCAGGTTCATCCACTTCCACCCTCCAAGGCTTTATTACAGTATATGTACTTCCCTTGCATCACTTCCATCATCATAATCCTTCCAACACATCTGATCCCAATGTACAGGCTAAGCCCAGCAGGCTCCACTGCTCCCACTGTGACGAGACCTGGAGTCTTCCCCAGAATGGAGCCATCAAGCTGTACAAGGAGCTCCGCTGTCCACTGGACGAGTTTGAGCTCGTGCTGTGGACCTCTGGGGCCCGGGGCAAGAGCTACCCCCTGTGCCCTTACTGCTTCAGCAACCCACCATTCAGGGACATGAAGAAAGGTAGGACAAAACTCTTTCATTCTTGTGGTTGAGATAGTGGCTAATTAGCCTTAGCATTGTGACCCCTGTAACCCCTGACAGCAAACATGAAACTATAGCCCTAATACTAGTAAGTCATTATTACTTATTACAAGTTTTTAGATCATAATGAATTAAGATGAAAAATTATGATCTTTTTCAAAAACCTTTTAAGGGCCTTTTATGAAGAAGTGTCTGTTCTGTCTCAGGCAGTTGACTAATGCTTATGATGTCAATATACAGTCAATAGATCACTTTCACCCTCTGTGACATATTCTACAAATGTCTGGACGTTGAAACTGTAGTAATGTAGCTGGCATGATGTCAATATACTGTCAAAAGATCATTCTCACTGTCTGTTGTCGCTCTGAACCGCGTGCGGCTCGCGGTAAAATAGGCAAGACCTCGAATCTCTAGTGAGCCTCGCTGCTCTAACCTGTTAGCTCGCACGCCGAAATAAAAAACAACAGGTTGTGCAGCCGCCACGCGCTGCTGACGTTCCTTGTGTGGCCCGAGCTTTAGTCTTGGTGCAAACAATACATCCACCACAAAGTAATTTGTATTTTAGGAAAAATAAGTAAAATGTCCCCCCTCCATCAGTTGCGGGGGGATTGTGTGTATTTTTTGAGTCTTTGATTTGTCTTATTATATCACTTCATCTCCTTCTTTTTCATTTCCCATGAGCAGGTTAATGTTTTAAGAATAAAGATTATAATAGAATTTCAGGAGTAATATTTATATATATATTTTTCTCAGGTGGAGTTGAATCACAACCAAATTTTTTAAATAAGTTAATGTGCTCATAGAAATCCCACCTCTGAACTGAACCTACTAAGCTCTCCCTCACTTAGTATGTGTCTGGAGGTCAGTATCAGGTTCTGTCCAGGAGCTGTGATCGCAAACTCAATGAAAACCGCAGCGCACATTTGCACAACGCCACTTACTTTGTAAATCTGGCCCTAATTCTTGGTCTTTTATAGCCTTCTGACATTCTGACCCCTTTCTCATATCTATCTTCATTCATCTCTCTCTGCTTTTCTCAGGTATGGGATGCAACGAATGTGCCCATCCGTCCTGTCAGCACTCTCTCAACTCTTTAGGCATTGGCCAGTGTGTGGAGTGTGAGGGTGGGGTTTTGGTGTTGGATCCCACCTCTGGACCAAAATGGAGGATGGCCTGTAATAAATGCAACGTGGTGGTGCACTTCTTTGAGCATGCACACAGAGTGCAGGTGAGAAAATGGTTCTACATCTTGTCCTATGTCAAGATAATCTTATTTATATGTTGAGATATGCTTTACAGGCCCAGAACAGCAAACACACTTAGTGATCTAAATATCCAGACTTCTGCAGGCATCTGATTTCCCCGATTGGCCAACAGATCACACAGAGCGCGTTTTGCAGGTGGAAAACACGAGGCGCACCGCACTGCCTTTATGTTGCCCGATCAGAGAAATCAGAGCTTTTTTTGCTCACAATAAAACATAGTTCCATTTTTTTTTACAGCTGGTCACTGTAGTTTTTATCAAACACTTAAACAGGTGGAAAATTGTGCATTTGTTGACTGTTTTCAGCTGCAGATGAATCCACATTTAGTGCTCTATTGGAGGCAGCTGCAGAGTTGTGGGATTGAGTCAAAATAAACTGCAGTGTGCGTGCGTGCGTGCGTGCGTGCGTGCGTGCGTGCGTGCGTGCGTGCGTGCGTGCGTGCGTGCGTGTGTGTGTTCGTGGTAATGAAGGAACATGTTCATCAGTACAACAGTGTGGCTCACTGATGTGTTGTCAGTAGTTTTGCACAACAATGAAGCTCTATGGCACAGGACTAAGATATACCAGGCTTTGGATACACACACAATACTTGTTAGTCAGTTCAGTGTTGGTTTCATAGTTGCTTTGACCTGATGATGGTGCAATACTAAAGGTCAGGGGAAATGTCTGGACCAAATTTCAATTTCAATCTAATAGTTGTTGAGACTTTACACTGAAAATGTGAACCTGCTGGTAGCACTAGAGGAAAAGTCAGGGGATCACCACAGTCATTAGTATTCATCCCCTGGGAACAAGGACTGTCTGTCCAATGGTTGGTGCCATCGACTTGTACAGTAGGTCGGTATAGATATTGTAGAAATAACAGCTTACTCTCTATAGGCTAGTAGTTGTGGAGTGATTTGAACTCAGCTCATTAGTCCCCCATATATGATGGCTTGTTTTCCTGAAGGTTTTATCATTTCACCTCTTAAAATGTCTCTTGATCCGACACGCTGTCTCTTCTCTCTTCACGTAGGTCGCTCAGGAGAGCTGCGATGCCTGCGACGCTTCTCTCGTCGCGGTGGACTTCAACAAGACTCGCACTCCACTTCCTGCCGGCGAGACCCAACACACCGGCTGTGTTTTCTGTGATCCAGTCTTCCAGGATCTGGTGGAGCTCAAACATGCCACCATGAGGCACCGGGGTGGGGGTGCGAGACGAGGAGGACGGGGACGCGGCAGGGGACGCCGCGGCAATCCTAAAAAGCCTAAAGACAAAATGGCCGCCTTGGCAGCTTACTTTGTATAGCGTCTGTGTATATAGTGTGTCCTGTTATATGCTTGACACATGGAATGAAGGTGTATACTGTATGTCAGTAAATTGACTGTTTTTACATGTGTATTCATTTACTGAAGTAAAATATGTATCAAACAAATGTTTGCTGTAAATGTTTGTTTACCATGATGAAAAAGAGTTTGTATATACAGTAGTATGTTGTCAACTTTAAAATACTGTTTTCAAGGAAACATAATAGAAAATGATGTCTAAATAGTTGTTGCAGTGCCACACTTTTGAAATTCCAACAGACATGCTATTGCATGACACAATTGTTCCATTTGTACAAAGATGCATGTAGGACTTATTGTGCAAACATTAAGTAAGTTGCGGTGCTAACTTTTAACATGTTAGCAATACTTTAAAACTAAACTGATAGTTTAAAGGACCAATTTTAGTTTAAGCTTTACTATTTAAGCTTTTAATTAGATTTTTTCCACTGCTCCTCCATATCAGGGTTTTCTTTTTCAAAATGCCATTTTTCAATTTTTTGTCGAAAGTAGAGCTGTAACAAGAAGTCAATTACCTGATTAGTTCATAGACAAAAAAAATCATCTGCAACCAGTTTGATTATTGATGAATCGTTCTAGTCATTTTTCATGCAAAAATGCCGCACATTCGCTGGTTCCAGGTTCTCAAATGTGAGGATTTGATGCTTTTCTTTAAACTGAATATTTTGGGTTTTTGTACTGATTGCCAAATAAAATAAGAAATTTGAATACATCACCTTGATCTATGGAAAATTATATTTAATAGTTATCACACAATTTTCTGCCATTTCGTAGGCAAATCAATAAAAGAATGCAGATTAAAGCTGCAGTGGGTAGAAATGGAGCAAATAAGATTTAAAAAAAGTTATTTTTATAAAACAGTCACTATGCTCTGACAGTAGTAAATGAGACAGGTCATTTGAAAATATCATGTATCTCTGTGTCCTCCGGTGCTCCTAACGGCATCTAAGATTTCACAGACTGGAGAAAAACAAGCAGTCAGAGCTGATCTGGAGTCTGCCGTCCAGCTGCCGTCTATGAGAGCCGTCTGTCAATCACTCGCAAACTCAATGGTCAAACTAGGCAGCGCTGATCAAATATGAATAATTATTCTGTTACTGTAATGTCTATTTCTCACCTGAAATGTTTTCAGAAACATCTTGTAGTGTACTGTTTAGCTGTAAATTGAGAAAGTTTGTGGCCCGGCAGCCATGTTGAGATCTGTTGAGGAAATACCACGCACCGCCCACCAGCCGGAGCACAGCCTATAGGAACGCTCTCTCTCTGTGAAATGACCTGTGATTGGTCAAAGTCTTCCATCACGAGTTAGATTTTCTAAAGCCTGAAAACAGAGCCATGAGGAGGAGCAGAAGTCTTGTTGTCTCTCAGAACACTTGAATTATAATATGCTGAAAGGTTATTATGGATTTTTTGCCCAATGATGCCAAAGACTACTGAAGCTTTAATCAATAATTATACTTAATTTAGACATATCAAAGTTCTTTTTCAGTTTTCAACATTTGTTTAGGGCGTGATTGTCCTTTTCATTACAGTATTTTCATTTCGTTTTCTGTCCTTATGTGCTATTTCCATTTTATGTTGAAATCACCCTGCATCTAAATATGAGTATGGCCCTTTAAATCTCCAGAGGAAGTGGGAGGGGCGTGTGATAGCGCTCAGGAGAGCTGACCAATGGCGTGTTGAGCAGACCACACACGGTCAGAGCCAGTAGTGTAGTCTAGTGTACTGTATAGTATTGTCAGGTCTACCCTCTACCAGCGCAGGTTTGTGTGTGTGTGAATCTTTGACTCTTTGTGTTTCCCTCAGCTGTCGGTCTGGTTGTGTTTTGTTAGGCGTAAAGTTCCTGTACCAAGGGATTGTTCCAGTTTAGCTAGCTCCAGGTAAAATGAATGTACTGCGCTCTTCTCATCGGGAACATTATAATAACTAATCCAGCCAGCAATACCCATAACTCTATGTTGCTGACTGCAGCATGCCAGTGTGATGTTCATGTTTCATCCATGAGAAGCTGCCGTCAACACGAGGGCAGATAACGGAACGTTAGTGAAGTACATCCCGTAAAATCACATCACACTATTTTAAGGTTTTGTGGAGAGCAAAGTAGAAAAGAACACAACGCTGTTAGTAGCATGTGTTGTAAGCATCTGGAGCCAGAGCTAGCTGTAACGTCTAGACAGCTTCAGCACATCTGGGAGCGTCTGTCTGCCTCTGATGTGGAAATCACGTTGATGAGGCTCTATTCTTGTAGCGTTACTAATTAGTAGCTACATATCTGTTACTGTAACTACTAACGTTAGCATAGTTTACCCTAAGACCCTGTTTCCTTCTGTTTATTGTGTAACATGTAACCACTTCAACATAGTGTAACATGTAACCACTTCAACATTGTGTAACATGTAACCGCTTCAAAATAGTGTAACATGTAACCGCTTCAACATAGTGTAACATGTAACCGCTTCAACATTGTGTAACATGTAACCACTTCAACATTGTGTAACATGTAACCACTTCAAAATAGTGTAACATGTAACCGCTTCAACATAGTGTAACATGTAACCGCTTCAAAATAGTGTAACATGTAACCGCTTCAACATAGTGTAACATGTAACCGCTTCAACATAGTGTAACATGTAACCGCTTCAACGTAGTGTAACATGTAACTGCTTCAACATAGTGTAACATGTAACCGCTTCAACATTAGTATTACATGTAACCGCTTCAACATAGTGTAACATGTAACCGCTTCAACATAGTGTAACATGTAACCACTTCAACATTGTGTAACATGTAACCGCTTCAAAATAGTGTAACATGTAACCGCTTCAACATAGTGTAACATGTAACCGCTTCAACATAGTGTAACATGTAACCACTTCAACATTGTGTAACATGTAACCACTTCAAAATAGTGTAACATGTAACCGCTTCAACATAGTGTAACATGTAACCGCTTCAACGTAGTGTAACATGTAACTGCTTCAACATAGTGTAACATGTAACCGCTTCAACATTAGTGTTACATGTAACTTCTTCAACATAGTGTTGCATGTAACCGCGTCAACAGTGTTACATGTAACTTCCTCAACATAGTGTTACATGTAACTTCCTCAACATAGTGTTGCATGTAACCGCTTCAACATAGTGTTGCATGTAACCGCTTCAACATAGTGTTGCATGTAACCGCGTCAACAGTGTTACATGTAACTTCCTCAACATAGTGTTACATGTAACTTCCTCAACATAGTGTTACATGTAACTTCCTCAACATAGTGTAACATGTAACCGCTTCAACATTAGTGTTACATGTAACTTCTTCAACATAGTGTTGCATGTAACCGCTTCAACATAGTGTAACATGTAACCGCTTCAACATAGTGTAACATGTAACCGCTTCAACATTGTGTAACATGTAACCGCTTCAAAATAGTGTAACATGTAACCGCTTCAACATAGTGTAACATGTAACCGCTTCAACATAGTGTAACATGTAACTGCTTCAACATAGTGTAACATGTAACCGCTTCAACATTAGTGTAACATGTAACCGCCTCAACATAGTGTAACATGTAACCGCCTCAACATAGTGTAACATGTAACCGCTTCAACATAGTGTAACATGTAACTGCTTCAACATAGTGTTACATGTAACTTCTTCAACATTAGTGTAACATGTAACCGCCTCAACATAGTGTAACATGTAACCGCTTCAACATAGTGTAACATGTAACCGCTTCAAAATAGTGTAACATGTAACCGCTTCAACATAGTGTAACATGTAACCGCTTCAACACAGTGTAACATGTAACCGCTTCAACATAGTGTAACATGTAACCGCTTCAACATAGTGTAACATGTAACCACTTCAACATTGTGTAACATGTAACCACTTCAAAATAGTGTAACATGTAACCGCTTCAACATAGTGTAACATGTAACCGCTTCAACATAGTGTAACATGTAACTGCTTCAACATAGTGTAACATGTAACCGCTTCAACATTAGTTACATGTAACTTCTTCAACATAGTGTTGCATGTAACCGCTTCAACATAGTGTAACATGTAACCGCTTCAACACAGTGTTACATGTAACTTCCTCAACATAGTGTTGCATGTAACCGCTTCAACATAGTGTAACATGTAACATAGTGTAACATGTAACCGCTTCAACATAGTGTAAAATGTAACCGCTTCAACATAGTGTAACATGTAACCGCTTCAACATAGCGTAACATGTAACCACTTCAACATAGTGTAACATGTAACCGCTTCAACATAGCGTAACATGTAACCGCTTCAACATAGTGTAACATGTAACCGCTTCAACATAGTGTAATATGTAACTGCTTCAACATAGTGTAACATGTAACCGCCTCAACATAGTGTAACATGTAACATAGTGTAACAACATTATTATTTTGATAGTGTAATAATATTGATTGAGTTGAGAGTGTATCTCATAGATGTTTTTTTTAAAGAATTACTTTATTAATCCTTTGGGGGGGATTACATTTTTACAACAACACACACACACAGGACCGATAGTCATGCAGGGGTTTGACTTGAACCGGCCACCCTCTGCTTCCCAAGCCCCAAGTCCCCACAGACTGTGCTAGTGCCGCCCCTGTTACAAGCTGGGAATTGTGTTATGTATACTGCATTCATTTTCCACCACTGAGCGCTCAGACTGAAATTTGAAGCCTGCCTTCTTTGCCCTTTAAAGCTTCAGTAGGCAGCAAGTTTTGGCATTATTGGGAAAAAATGTCATAACCTTTCACCATATTGTAATACAAGTGTTCTGAGAGATAACTACACTTCTGCGCCTCCTCATGGCTCTGTTTAAAGGCTTTAAAAAATCTAGCCCATGACGGAAGGCTTTGACCAATCACAGATCATTTCACAGAGAGAGCGTTCCTATTGGCTGTGCTCCGGCTAGTGGGCGGTGCTTGGTATTTCCTCAAGAGATCTCAACATGGCTGCCGGGTCACAAACTTTCTCATTTTACAGCTAAACAGTACACTACAAGATGTTTCTGAAAACATTTGAGGAGAGAAATAGGCATTACAGTAACAGAATATTGATTCATATTTGGTCTCATGCACAACTGTCTAGGATATAGTGACCGTTATATAAATATAATTTTCTTTAATCATATTTGCTCCATTTCTACCCACTGCAGTTTTAAATCTCCACTTGGGACCGGTGAGCCCTGAGCCCCTGTTCACCTGAGAGCATACTGCAGCCAGAGTCAGCGGGATGGAGGAGGAGGCCAGGTGCTTCCTGGGGAAGTTTGTGGAGGAGTTCCCAGCTCCTCTGGAGGAAGGCAGTCTGCTGCCTGTCAGCCTTCTGAGCCGCAAAGTCACCCTGGAGGAGCTGCATGGAGAGAGCCTGGAGCTGGGTCTGAGGCTGCTGGCTGCCAGGTATGAGTGGGAGGTAGAAGTACACAAAATGCCTTTTACATGTTTGGTAGGCCTGATTCTGCAGCCCATTACAGTCCAATTTTAAAATCAGTGCAGAAGGGTACAAAGAAACTTACAAACACTTAAACTTTAAACTTTACTGTCCACGTGATAAACTTATACATATCTAAATAGAACAAATGTTGCACGGTTAGTCATTTTTTGTTTTGTTTATTATAACATGATAGTATTTTCAGTATCATATTACATTTAATAGCTTATATCACACAGTAAGCTGTAGTAAGGTTGTAATAGTTCTGAATTTTCAATTATTTCTTTTTAACTTTCGGTTTGACTTTTCGACTTAATTTTAGTTTAGTTTTAGTTAGTTTTCAGAGTGCGTTTGCTAGTTTGAGTTTAGTTTACATTTTTCAGAAAGGTTTAGTTTTTATAGCCTTTAGTTTTACAGTGTTGTTTCTGTTAGGGGCCAGCTATAATGTTTAAAGTGGCGGTAGGCAGTATATCTTTGGAATCATCGGGCAAAAATTCCATAATAACCTTTCAGCATATTGTAATTCAAGTGTTCTGAGAGAAAACTAGACTTCTGCTCCTCCTCATGGCTCTGTTTTCAGGCTTTAGAAAATCTAGGCCGTGACAGGAGACTTTGACCAATCACAAGTAATTTCAGAGAGAGAGCGTTCCTATTGGCTGTGCTCTGGCTGGTGGGCGGTGCTTGGTATTTCCTCAAGAGATCTCAACATGGCTGCCGGGTCACAAACTTTCTCATTTTACAGCTAAACAGTACACTACAAGATGTTTCTGAAAACATTTGCGGAGAGAAATAGACATTACAGTAACAGATATTGATTAATATTAGATCAGCGCTGCCTAGTTTGACCGTTTGGTCGGAGTTCGCCAGTGATTGACATGCGTCTCTCATCGACAGCAGACCTCAGATCAGCTCTGATTGGTTGTTTTCCTCCGGTCTGTATAATCCTGCAGATGCCATTAGGAGCACCGGAGGACAGAGAGGCACGTGATTTGTTTCAGATGACCTGTCTCATGCACTACTGTCAGGATATAGTGACCGTTTTATAAAAATAACTTTTTGTAATCACATTTGCTCCATTTCTACCCACTGCAGCTTAAATGCCTGTAAGTATGTAGTTACATACATGTAAAACACATGGTTGGAGAATTGTGTAGGAATGAATTTAAAGTTTAACCTCAACACTACTTTAGTGAAGCGATTGCGTCATAGCACCATCTCCTGGAATGTCAAGTCCGTTCAATTTCTGTGGTTCAATGACACAAGACTCGATGGAAGTTCATGCTGTCTCCTTTTTTCAGTTGTGATATATTATAGCTAAAAAGAAACTAAAAATGAAATGAATTTACATTCATTTTTATTTTATTTTTATTTGGTCTTTACCCATGCAATATCGCTCCAGTTTAGTTTTTCTTAAATGATATAGTTTTTATTTAGTTTACGCTTGTTAAAATATTTTTCACTGCTGAATTTCTTTTAAGTTTCAGTTTTTCTTCACTATTACTAATAACCCTGAGCTGTAGTGTCAGTGTAGTTAACGCAGGAGTACTTGGTGCTATTTGCACTATCCGCCCATCCTGTGCGTGTGTGTGTGTGTGTGTGTGTGGGCCCTTGTGAATGTGTGGCTGCATTCCTCGGATTCCTGACAGCTCTGCTCTTGCCCGTCTCATTCAGTATGCATGGTTGGCTTTTCACACTGCAGGGGTGGACAGAATAGCTGCTGACACCGTGTATAAATGTGAAGCCAGAAAGATCCAAATAAGAGAACTGTAGAAGACTAAAGCTGTAACATAACAGAACTCCCCCCTCATATCTTCCTCCACTAATCTGTGATAAAAGTTATGTCATGATTTATTCAGTCAGGACAGGATTGTGAGGGAAAGAGTCACATTACGTGATATTTGGCACTGGGCACTGCACAAGACGAAGTACTGAGTTGGAAAATGAGGACATCAAGGAAGGAAAGTGTCATGTGACGTTAAAGCCTTAATTAATGACCATTATGAATGCAAAGGGCACTCACCCTGGTTATCACTGTGAATTTCCTTAATACCTTTTCTCGATTATTAGAGAACTTTCTATTTTATAACGCCTGACAGCACACAAGCAGAAAATGACGAGATGTAAAAAGGGAACTCTCATTGATTTCTGTTTGCTCGCATGCTGTATGTGAATTGTTTAACTTTATTCCTGCTGTTTGTAGGGATGAAACTTGAAAATATAGAGGGAGTGCCAAGTTGATTATTATTGTTATACAAGAGTTTTCTTTCCCTCCTCTTTCGAGGCACACAGCGGTTTGATATATGGCAGTCCTGCGGCAGCCTTTACATTCATCCCACAGCATTCAAATCAGACCTCTGCCGTGTTGAAAGTGTTACAGAAATGTTACCATTAGGGCTGACCCGACCGAGAGATGTTTTTTTTTTTATTAATTCAAGGCAGAATGATAGGATGATCTTCTCCGCGGGCACTCCATGCACTGACTGTGACTGAATGTTGTGTTTATGACATCCGTGCGACCAATCAAGTGATGACAGACAAGGATCATACCATCAATTAGGGCGGGGGTGCGCGGCGCGCTGACGGTCTACAGGTACAGAGCAGGAGGAAGAGGAGGAGAGAAAGAGAGAGAGGAGTGCGGTGCGCGAATAGCAGACAAGATGAGTGACAGTCGAAAACGAAGCAGCATGTAAAATTATGGTATTCTGTAAATTATAAGGTTTAGTATAATTATATTGAATAATTTAAGTGATATATGTGCACACATACTAATCATAGGTCAAAACAGCGCTAAATTCTAAAAGGCAGAAGTGGTAAAACGAAGAGCCGTTTGGGAGCCGAAAGAGCCGGCTCTTCTTGGTGAGCTGAGCCAAATGATCTGACTCACTAAAAAAAGCCTGAATTCCCATCACTACAGTATTCCAATGCTTTGTTGTATGTAATAAGTAAGGGATAATGTCAGGGCGATGCAGAGGGGTCTCTCATCACCCCGAAGGGGTTTATTTCACATCAATGACCGGCTCGCTGTACATTATCCCTTACTTATTACACAGTTACTTAAGAAATCAACAATTTGATACAAAAATGATCCACCAGAGTCCTACATCAGAACTGTGTCCATAGCAACGGTCTATTATACATAGCAGCGGTAGAGAGCCGTGATTGACCAATCAGAATCGAGTCTTCAACAAAGCTGTGTAATAATAAAGTATAAATCCCCAAATAGCCCAAGAAATAAGGAATAATCCCACAACATTATTCATATTCAACATTACTGTTAGTTATTCTCAGACGGATATCGCTGTTTGTTGTGTGTAGAGATGTGTGTGTGTGTGTGTGTGTGTACAGTAGTGAAACGGGAGATGGAGACAGACGGACAGAAGAACATATCAGCCTGCTGCGCTGCACATTTAAAATAAAATGTGTGAGGCCTCAGTCTCCAAAGAATCATTCGCTTGTGTGTGTTCTATCTTCTGCTCATGTTTTTCAGAAGTATGCCCTAACTCTAACCTTGTCAGGAAGACCTCATATCCTGTCTGTAGAAACCCCATTGTCCTCCCCACTTCCTGTTTCCTTAGCTCAGTCTTTTTCTGCAGAACAGAAATGTAATTCTGTAAAGGAGGAGTGACAGAGTTGATGTCACAGTTAGATGTGCGTTTACCAGTCCCTCATTAAATGAGCATTGATTGTTGTCCAGTTATATTTGACCCATTTGTGTTTGTTAGCATTTGCTGGTTTATTTATGTACTGAGGTGGATCAGTCACATCTGGCTCTACAGTTATGTATCACTTGGCTGCAAAGTCTGGTGAGAGACATTAATCATGTTCAGATCTTGACAATGTACACAACATGTATCTCTGCTTGTCTTTGTTGGTTCAGGGGTGCTCCTGCAGGCCTCAGTGCCCGTCTGTGCCAGGCAGCGCTGTCCCAGCTGCTGCAGAGCGACCTTTCACCTCTCCACTGCCCCCAGGAAGCTGAGGACAACCAGGAAGAGGAGCAGCAAGTAGTCTGTAAGTGTTTTACTTCTCGCTCATTGT
This sequence comes from Sebastes fasciatus, assembly GCF_043250625.1. Lineage (NCBI taxonomy): Eukaryota > Metazoa > Chordata > Actinopteri > Perciformes > Sebastidae > Sebastes > Sebastes fasciatus. The sequence continues at coordinate 2,789,638 of NC_133800.1, forward strand.
GGAGGCTGTAGTCTGTGGTGCTGTTAAATGATATTGTCATACTCAGGGCTCCAGACTAACTTTTCCACTGGAAGCATATTATTTGGTCGCACCTTTTTTTTTCTTCTTCACTGTTTCAGTCGGTCTCTCCCCGCCTGCACTTTCATCATCAGTGGCATCTGAGTTGGAACCTCTCGTTGTCTCTCCCTCCCCACCAGCCTCCTCCTCTCCCTCCTTATTTTCCTTTTTAAAATAAATAATCAGCTATAAACCGCAACAGGACCTTTGTGTTGTCAAAACCTTGTTTTGTTGTTCCTCCAAGGCCTATTTTGGACTTGGAGGTGTTACAAATTGCGAGCTTTATGTCTTCTTCACTCATGCTGAAGAACATCCACACCGTCAGCAAATGTTAGAAACTTTGGCCGGGTGATTGGGGCTCAACCTTCAGCGCTCCTCCAGTCATTGGCGTGACCCGAGAGATCACGCCACCGCTCTACATGCGCTCAGCGTCTCCTCTCCTCTCCTCATTCCTCTGTGCATGTGAGTGTAGATGTAGGCCTACCTCAAAGTGACGTTTGTGGGCCCTCTACCCCTAAACGGCTGATGTATCTGCTAGGGTGGAACGGTTCACAAAATTCACGGTTCGGTTCATATCACGGTTTTGGGGTCACGGTTTTCGGTTCGGTCAGTACATTTCTGTTACAGCGAGGAGGTCGTGTTCTGATTTAAACATGCTTTTCATTTATTTGGCAAAAATAAGTTAACAAATGTTTGCCTTAACAAAAGTATGGCTTACATAAAGAACATAAACACTTCTTCATTGTCAAATCTTAACTGAAAGAATAGTTCTTCTACAGTAATTAGTGCAAACAAAAAATGCAGCTTTGTTATTTTCATATAAATATGATGTAATTATAGACTAAGGCCATCAACATAAATTGAAGCATAAGCTCAATCAGAACTATACTAAAAAAAGAAAAAGAACAGTTTAATATATGTCTCAATTCCCTGATTATCAGCTCTTAATTGAAAGATTAGTTTTTCCACTCTCAAAGTGCAGTATTTGGAGGAATACGGTTGGATTTCTGTGCCACTGCGTTATTTAAAAATAATTAATAAATATAAAACACATTACAGGGATTGTGCTGCTGGAATAACTGTGTTGCTTAAGTGATGGCGAGAGGGAATATTATAGCGCGGCTCAAATAACGTTACGTTAATAATATGTTGAAATCCAGCGTCCTCCACGACTGCATAAGGCTGCATATCTTTCACTATAAACCTCCCCGATGCTGTAGTTGTGTTTTTTGCCCTGTCTGAGTCTGCATGTAGAGGCTGTTTAGATGCTGCTGGGAGGAGTTGCTCTTTCCTACACGAAGTGTTGCTGCTAGCATCAACCAGACGTGTTGCACAGTGCTCACACAGTCGCCGTTTTATCTTCCACTTTCTTTCCGTCATTTTCATGGTAACACTAAATCTGTAATACTTCCATACAGCAGAGCCAATCGATGCTGGTAGATCCTCTAACTGGACTTTACCGTGTCCACTCGCCATTTCCGAAACTGACTGACAGCCGCACTCGCCACTTCATCCTGGGAAGGAGGCTGGGTCACGCTTCATCAACACATGGGCAGTAAAATCTGGTCTGCACTCGCCGAAATTGAGCCAAAAGCAACGCACGACCGCAGCTTCAGTTACTGCTCATGTGTTAAACCCTTGTACCTCAAAACTCCATGTCCACCCGTGTCCCAGCCTCCTTCCATAGGCCTTGATTTCTAGTGGGATAATAAACGGGAGCCTAACTCTACATGAAAAAAATACACAATTAGCCTCATAACTTATTTCAAATGAGCCAAACAATTCATACAAGTCCTGAACCGTGACTAGCGAACCGAACGGTTCGGATTTTTTACCTGAATCGTTCCATCCCTAGTATCTGTGCATTACACACCATCTCTGTGCGTAATGCAGCCTCTGGAGGCTTCCGCTCAGCCCTTTCGGCCCATGCATGTGTGTGTGTGTGTGTGTGTGTGTGTATGTGTGTGCCACTATGTGCGACGTAAAATCTTCATGCAGCACATGTGTGTTAGCAAAAAAAGGGATAAAGCCTAAGAACCTGATCAGCCTGTCACCGGTCATGGCGATCAGCTGACAACCGGCAGGTTTCGACATCATTGCATCTCTAATTCATGCACTAGCTTAAATGAGATCACGTGAAATTTTAATTCGCACACTCAAAAAAAATTGCAAATGCGCCCTGATGCTGAGGAGTGTCTCTAATCTTTAGTCTACCCTTATTGATAAATGGGAGGCTTGTTGCCGAGACAAGACATCTCCACTGCCACTTGGGAGCAGTGGGCAGTGCAAGTAGTTGTGACACAACATTGACATATCATCACTTTAAAAAGTTGGTTTTGCAAAGCCTTTAGAAAACAATTGCCTATTTACACATCCAGCAGACACAGAGTGCCATTATCAATCATTTGGAGCCGTGTTTATGTCCACTTGATAAATCTAAGTCCAATATCTACTCTCCTTTAACTGTAGTTTAGTCTCCAGCAAAAAAAATATCTGTTTCTTTAGCTGCTAAATGCTCCACTATGTTACCAGATAGTCCCTAAATGTGCCTGTCTGCTGTTTCGGTGCTGAACCAGCAGGTACAGAAACAGCTGCCTGCTGCTGCTGGAAACAAGGAGAGGGTGAACCAGTTACATAAAAACCAAACCAATGAGCTAAAAGGGGCTAAAAAGTGTTGACAGGAACTATAGAGTTGGTGATCATTTTCTGTGGGTTCAACACTACGAGTGACAACTTTCACATTATACATAGTCATTTGGTCCATTTTAGAGTTCCATACGCAGCCTAAACCTAAAACTAAGACAAGTCTGTTGTGAACAGTTGCTCTTCTTCATTTTCATTTAGTATTCTCTGTCATGTATTGTACTGAACATCCCAAAAGCAAAAAGCAGTAAGAACTTTACTACTTGTTGTTTTTATCTCACCATCAGTGCTTCAGTCAGAGGCAGTTCAGCGTCTCTTCCTCAACAAGCTGATAAATGTGACACTGGCGTGGCATCAAAACTTCCCCAAGCTACCCCCCTCCTCCTCCTCCTCCCGGTTCCTCCACTGCTCCGTTCACGCCATCAAGAACACGAGGAGGAAGATGGAGGACAAACACTTGGCCCTGGCTGAGTTCAACCAGCTCTTTGGAATCACGGTACAACAACACTGTTTCTCACTGGTTGTCTTGTCAAAACATCTTCAAAATGAATCAAATGTATCAAACACTTAGTTGACTTAGTCTTTCTTTTTCTCTCTATATCACGGTCCAGGATGGAGCGGAGTGTGCCTACTACGCTGTGTTTGACGGCCACGGAGGGGTCGACGCTGCCACCTACGCTGCCACTCACCTCCACGTTGCTCTGAGCAAACAGGAGACGCTGCAGAGTGACACAGCCACAGCCTTTAAAACTGCCTTCAAACACACAGATGACATGTTCAGGGCCAAAGCCAAGAGAGAGGTACTGAAGCAGCACCGGTCTGTCACCCTGAGCACACAGGTTACAGCTGACATACACATGCACCGTCACACAAACTGGTGTGAGTGTGCCACTGGTATAATACGTATATACAGTTCATCCTAGTTGTATATACCTCTTACTATTTATTTATTTGACTTCCCCGTTTATCTGTACTTATTTCTGTCTTAGCTGCTGCTACACCTAACTTTCCCCTCTGGACATCAATAACAGCTTATCTTATCTTAAATTATAACCAATTAATAAATCCACCAATTCAAAAATATACTATGAATCAATTAATTAAAATTGAATTTAAATGATGCATTAAATCTCAAAGTACAATAAAATGACAAGATCATTGAATTTACCTGTTAATAATTCTATTCCTTATTTTGTCTTTAAACAACGAATTATTAATTGAATTTTAAAATGGAATCACAAAATAAATTTAAGGGCATGGAAAGGGACGACTCAAGGGATTGATTTCCAGGATTTATTTGCTCCTGCAGAAGACATTATAACCTATTAATTGCCTTCTGGTCTCTTTGTGCACCTGTGCTCCCTCAGCAATGCAAAACAGCACAGTCTGATTTCATTCTTTTTCTTAAAATACATACAGATACATTAATGTGACATTATAGCATGTATACATCACTAGTCAAGAGCTATTACAATTTACAGGAAAACATCTAATCTAAATTATAACAACAACTCTCCTCGATACCATAAAAATGTTATACAAGAGGAAAAACAGTGACACCCGGTGGGCAAAGTAAAAAGGTGTGTCGTATATCGTGACTAACCAGACAATGAAAAATACAACATTTAAAAAAGGAAAACACGTACCTGCAGAAGACATATCACCCATAACTGTAAGTGCCTTCTGGTGTCTGCACATCTGCTCCTAAACAGGCAAAATAACAGAATTTACACCCGGAAGTGGACGCCAAAATCTCTGCAGCGATACATTGGTCATATGACACAGGGCGGCCTGCCATAATACAAATGGCGCCTAAAAAGGTAAAGGGAAAATTCACCACCTTTTTTTATGTGGATGTCCAATCAGTGTTGATGGTAAATGTGGTCGATTGAGGCAATAAATTCCTCAGTGCTGCTACATTGACCGACAAAGCTGATCTCTTCTGCTGCAGAGCTGTGCCGGCTGTGCCTACATGTACTTAAGTAAAAGTACCAATACCATCAGAATAAGTACTCCATTACAAGTAAAAATCATTTATTTAAAACCTTACTTAAGTAAAAGTACAGAATATAGTGTAATAAGTATATTAATCAAAATGTACTTAAAGTATCAAAAGTAAAAGTACTTGTTTTGCGACTTATATATTATTATATTTATATCATATTACATATTATATCAGTAGTTTAGTTCAGTGGTTCCCCCAACCCTGGGGTCAGACTCCACGGGGTCACAAAATAAATCTGAGGGGTCGTGAGATGATTCATCTTGTAGAAAAAGAAAAAGAATGCCACACAAATTTCTATTAATATTTTGGACCTTTATCTAATCTGTGATTTTTAGTGAAATGTTGGAGAATTTGATCTCTTTGGGATTCAAACAGTTATTTAAATGAAACTATTTGAAAAAAAATTGGGGGCCAAACTAGAGCAGCCACTGGTTTATTCTTTTTTTTATCATATGTTTGTTATTTTTGTAACTAGTAACTATATCTCTCAAATCAATGTAGTGGATTAAAAAGTACAATATTTCCCTCTGAAATGTAGAGTAGAAGTATAAAATAGCAAAAGATGGAAATTCTCAAGTAAAGTACACATACCTCAAAATAATACTCAAGTAGAGTCCTTGAGTAAAAGTAGGTTCTACCCAGGTGCCCCCCCACCCCACCTCGCCTAAACCAAACCGAGTATTTATTTCCAGTGGGAGAGAACGCGTCTGACACGTGTCAGGTGAATCTCCTGTCGTGTGCTGCATGTGAGAAAGTGCAACTCTGACCTGTCAACCTGATTCTCGGGACATTGTCCGGAGTTCATAAGAAAGAAACGGCTTGAGTGTTTTCTGGTCTTCCCTGTGTGTCATGCTGCAGAGAAGCCCAGGCTGATAGATAATGTGTGTGTTGGCAGCGTCTGCGGAGCGGCACTACGGGTGTGGCGGTGCTGATCCAGGGACAAGAGCTGACTGTGGCTTGGCTGGGAGACTCTCAAGCAATGCTCGTCAGAAAGGGACAAGATGTAACACTCATGGACCCCCATAAACCAGACAGAGAGGTAGGGATATCACACACACACACACACACACACACACACACACACACACACACACACACACACACACACACACACACATAGCTGTCCGCTACCTGGACTATTGGGGGTTTTTTGTACTCCAAACTGTGAATGTCAGGGAATATACACAAGGTCAATTCACAGGAATATAGCAGAATGTATTTTCCAACATAGTTGAATAGAGATGCACCGATTGCAATTTTCTTGGCTGATTTCAATTTCCAAAGTCTGACCTTCAGATTCAGATTTTTTGCCAATTCAGATTTTCTTTCTTTCTAAGAACTATAATTGGCAGCATGCACAAACATTTTTGTAACTTTTCTTTCATGGAAAACTGAAATTCAACTGTGTGTTCCTAATAAAACATCGACTATTAAACTATTTCTATTTTCTCCAAACCTGCACCGAGTCACAGGACCTTCTCTCACGTATTTCTGACTAGATGATGTTATTTCTAGTGTTGATGGAGCAGCTACAATATTAGCAGAACCTGGCAATGATCGATCTGAACTCCATTCAGAAAACAAACATTTTAAAAGTGGTTTTCTTGTCGTCTTGCGGACAGATCTGACAAAGCATGAATAAAATAACTAACATCTGTTGCAGGATATTTGAAGTCAGAGTGGAGAAATAGCATATACTCCAAGTAATGCAGTGATCCGACCACAGAATGAATTTAGAAAAACGAAAGAGATCAGTCCTGTCCCAAAAACCCCACATTTAAAAAACATTTAAACATTTAAAACATTTAAAAAAAAATTAACCCCACACACATACATAATAATAATGTTAATAAATTAAATAAAATTAAATTAAATTAAATTAAATAAAATTAAATTAAATAAAAAACAAACAAAAGATTTCCTGACTCCTAAGGAGTCTGAGTTTTTCCCCATCAGCTGGACCTCCTGGATTAACTCAGTTCATTTGCTCTTCTTTCAATGAAGAAATACTTTCCCATTTCTGATAAAACGCTAACCTCTTTAGGAGGCGCCATCGTTGTTTTGATTGAACGAACAGTGGCCTCTTCGTGTCGCGTCACATAAACATAAACTACGCCCGAAACACATTACAGCACATTTTCTCTTTTGCCCTTCACTGTCCAGGACGAGAAACAGAGAATTGAGGATCTTGGTGGCTGTATCACCTTCATGGGTTGCTGGCGTGTTAATGGCACCTATGCAGTATCCAGAGCTATAGGTAAGTCAATCACAAGCAACAAGAACAGAGAAAAATGCATTTGTGTGACATCTCCATTTTCATTTTGAAAAGCTATGGTAGGTAATGTATTTTTAGAAACCTTTTTTTGTTATACTTCTATACTGAAATTCTCTTTACATCCCGACAGCAATGAATGAATCAAATGCTCTGACAAATAAAAAGAAAACATCTGGTGTCTGTGGCTGTTGCAGGACTGTAATAAGTCCAATCATTTCAAATAGGAAAAAAAAATCAGCACTGTTTCTCTCTTTTTGCCGGCACATCCACAAAATGATCTGGTATAGATAGACACATTTTGGCCATACGCAAACATCATAATGTTACATCATAATGTTACCTCAGTACAGCACCATGTCATGCAGATAAAACTGAACAAGTTACAAGTTATTTCTGTTCCTGCCTGGCCACCCTCATGAGAACTGCCTGGCTGCTCACATCCTCTATTCAGGTTATCTGCACACTTTTGACATTAAATGTAATGACTTTTAAGACCTAAACAAAGAAAACACAATTCCTTTTCCACAACGAACAAATGCCCATTAGGGCTTAGATTTTTTTTTCAATATTGATATGTATCTCTTTATACTAAACATTTGCAAATAACTTGTAAAACTATCATAAGACAGTATAATAATCCAAATTTGTAATGCAATTAACTGTTTTCCACTGTTATGCGTTACATGAAACACCCTTCTTCACTTAAGACACACGTCTTAAACAAAACCCTCCATAACAAAAAAAAACATTGATTGATAAGGCAATAAGCAGTACAGTATTATTGCCCGGTCCTTGTGCACATAAATACGAACAGTGCTGTCAAAACCTCCCACAGTAAGACTGAACCCAGACCAAGACCCAGACTCGGACCCAGACCCGGACCCAGACCCGGACCCAGACCCGGACCAAGTCAAGTCAGTTAAAGCTGCAGTGGGTAGAAATGGAGCAAATATGATTAAAAAAAAGTTCTTTGTATAAAACTGTCACTATATCGTGACTGGAGTGCAAGACGCCGGTAATCACAGCTGCCAATTATGATGTCTCACCCCCTTTTTATAGCATCAAATAACGAATTAAAACCAAACTTATCAGAAAACATGGACACTTGAACATACTTCAGCGCGATTAGAACTACTTAAAATGACAGAAATCATCTTTGGGAAAAATTTATTTGATGTGTACTGGCTCCTGTGCCAGTACACAGTACACTCAACAAACAAAATTTCTCCCACAACTCGGTCCTGGTTACATATGAGATCGGACTTCAAATAATTTCACCTTTTTTTTTCACTGTTGAAACTAACTCACTAAACTCTGCTCATTTTCTTCTCCATTCTCTTCACTCTATTGTTTTCCTTTTTCATCTTTTTGACTTTAGACTTTTTCTCGAGACGATGGCTCCCTCTAGTGGACATTTAGGAAAACTGCATAGACAACCCTACCATTTCATCTAACTGGTTCCTTGTTGAATTTATTAATCCTGTGATACTTTTGAACTGCAATTAACAAAAACACTGATATATCTGTGTAAAGCTATATTCAGTCAATAATATCACCCTAGCCCATCTCTTGGTCACCTTCAGGCCTGGACTGAGTAAGTCTGAGTAAGCTGCTAACCACAAATCCACATCCCTCCTCCAGGTGACTTTGACCAGAAGCCCTATGTGTCTGGAGATGCTGACTGCTTGACAACCCAGCTGTTGGGGGATGAAGACTATGTGCTGCTGGCGTGCGATGGCTTCTTTGATGCAGTCAAACCTGAGGAGGTCCCACATCTGGTCCTGCATGCACTCCAGCAGTCTGGTGACCCCGAGGACGGGGGAGAGGCTCTGCTGGAACAGTCTGAGGACACTGTTGGGCTTAGAGTCGCTCAACAGTTGGTAGCTCACGCTAAAGCAGCCGGTTCTAGTGATAACATCACAGTGATGCTGGTGTTCCTGCGTCCACCGGAGCAACTGCTGCTGCCTCAAAACACCACCACGGGACCTGCACATGCTACTCAGGACCAAGATGCACCACAGCAGTGAAGCAGGAGATCTGCTGCTTAACCACCACTGTGCCAAGCTACTGCCTGACTCAGCATTTCTAAGCCTATTTTTGTCCCAAAGAGCTGTCAGACATCCTGCAGACTGACAAAGCTCATTGATGCTAACAAAACACATGAACACAGCAGGGTGGAGTCACACTCTGTCACCGCTCTGGAGGAAAAGTGTTGATTCAACTGTATTTAAACAAGGTTTGTTAGATGATGCAGGGCCAGGTTAAAGTAGAAGTAGGCAGTATATTTTTAGCATCATTGGGCAACAAATTCCATAATAACCTTTCAGCATATTGTAATTCAAGTGTTCTGAGAGAAAACTAGACTTCTGCTCCTCCTCATGGCTCTGTTTTCAGGCTTTAAAACATCTAGCCCGTGACGGGAGACTTTGACCAATCACAGGTCATTTCAGTGAGAGAGCTATTGGCTGTGCTCCGGTCATGTGACCAGAACTTGGCGTTCCTTCACCAGATTTCACAATGGCTGCGGCGTCATAAACTTTCTCATTTCACAGCTGAAATAGGTATTAACGTAACATAATACTGATTCATATTTAATCAGCGCTGCCTAGTTTTACAAGGTCGGAGTTCGCGAGTGACTGACAGCCGGCATAGACAGCAGATGGACAGCAGACCTCAGATCAGCTGTTACTGCTTGTTTTCCTCCGGTCTGTGAAATCTTGCAGATGCCGTTAGGAGCACCGGAGGACACGTGATTTTTTTCAGGTTATCTGTTTCATGTACTACTGTCACGATGTAGCGACCGTTTTATAAAAATAACTTTTTTGAATCATATTTGCTCCAATCTCGCCTACTTCAGCTTTAACCTGGGTTCCCAGGGCAAAAGTGAGCTTTGGCCCCCCCGAGTCCCCAAACATGTTCCCGGAAGCCAGATGCCAACCAGCATTCCTACTCTAGAATACTAGCTGCTCCAGGTTTTGCTGATTGTCAACTGGTTTGTGATCATTTGTTTAAGGATATGCACCATGTGAGCATCATATCAACTTTTTGTGTACATGTGTCTGTGTGTGTGCAACTTTTCAAAATATGTTTGTATGTGTATGTAGTTTTAATGACAGTACCTGATCACCTTGTGATGTTGACTCTTTAAAAAGGGCTTTGTGTTTTTGTGGGAAGTAAAAGTAAAAAATATTCTTCATTCATTTATCTTTTAAAAGAAATAGAGCTAACATAAGCATAACAAACATTTAAGCTTTGTTTCTGTTGTATCAGCCCGTTCTCGTTCCGTCAAATATCCCGAGGCTTTGTCACGGCCACTGGCATGTGATGCCGCCACACAAGGCACCCTCGAGGAGACTGCTGTTTGTGTCCCGTGTTAAGTTCCACTTTCACCTTCCAATCAGCTGATTGTGTCCCGTGGTCACACCTCAGTTTCCCAACCATGTGTTTTTTCTTAAATCTAGCTAAGTGGTTTTGTTGCCTAAACATTAAGCGACGTCAAGGGTAACTGGTTTTGATGGCAAAAATAAAGTGACATCAAGGGCCGTGACAATGCGTCGGTATGTGACAAGTCGGGTTGGGTATCTCCCATTTAACTCTGATGAAAAAAAAAATACAAAGTAAGGCCATAATGATTAAAACTGAATAAGCAACTCAACACATAGTTTGTGGTTTTAATTCTGCTCTTTGAAGCTGTGCTATTGAAAAAGCACAACTTCAAAACTAGAGTTTTTTTCCCAGCTTAATATTTTAGTTATAAAGTTGAAGAGACCAAAGTCAGTCACTCACATAGACTGTGTAAAATATAGATGTAGTCTCCATGATATCACCCGTAGGTTTCTGAAGAGTGTTAAAATTAAGCTCAAAGTGGGCGGCTCCAGCCATCGTGATCTTGGCAGTGATGAACTGGTGATGACTGGCTAATCCAATAATGGGCAACGAGGTAGAGCGTGGATGGAGCTTAGGCGGGCTGAATGAAGCTTGGTTGCTGAAGCACGCCCACATACAAACATTACTTGTATTGTACTCTTCCTGTGGCTCAGTATTAGCAACTATTTAGTGTATTTTGACCACACTGTCTGATCGTCACTGTTTAAAAGTATCCCTTTGTCATAATGCGTCGTAGGGGACTGTGAAGTGGTCAAAAAACACAACAGAAAAAAACATTGATAAATATATTTGGGTATTTCCTAAGATACGCTCAAGGTAACCGGTTGTTTTAGATCAACCCCAAAATTTTTTTTACCTGGACACTGACGTTACGTATTAATACGTAACTGGAAGCTAGTGAACTGTGAAAGCTCAGTGGCTCCCAGTGCAGAGCAACAGACTTGGAGAAAATGCTGTTTTGCTCTTATGAGATCAAATCCAGCTCAATACGATCTTGCAAAAAACACATTTTCTAGGGCTGTCAATCGATTCAATATTTAATCGTGATCAATCACATGATTGTTCATAGTTAATTGTGATTAATCACAAATTAATCGCACATTTTTTTATCTGTTCAAAATGTACCTTAAAGGAAGATTTGTCAAGTATTTAATGCTCTTATCAACATGGGAGTGGACAAATATGCTGTCTAATGCAAATGTATGTATCTATCTTTTATTGGAAATCAATTAACAACACAAAACAATGACAAATAATGTCCAGAAACCCTCACAGGTACTGCATTTTTTCTTGCCCAAATTTAGTGCAAGTTTGGAGCGTTATTTAGCCTCCTTCCGGAGAAGCTGGTATGAGGAAATACCAAGCACCGCCCAACAGCCGTAGCACAGCCAATAGGAATGCTCTCTCTCCCCAAAATGACCTGTGATTGGCCAAAGTCTCCCGTCACGACTAGATTTTTTAAGCCTGAAAACAGAGCCATGAGGAGGAACAGAAGTCTAGTTTACTCTCAGAACACTTGAATTACAATATGCTGAAAGGATTTTATGGGATTTTTGCCCAATGATGCCAAAAACATTCTGCCTACTGAAGCTTGTGTATGTTAAATACACGAGGCAAAACAAAACACAGAGCACAGAAAGTCCATTTGGGTGTTTTATTTTTGGTGTTTAAAAAGTATATACAGATTATTTACTTGGTATAAATACATGAAGACAATTTAAGTTAAGAAGACAGAAACAAAAGACTGGTTATTGTGAACATTTTGATCATTTATAGACACTTAACGGTATTTACATGACAATGATAATGAACAACTCCTTCTATTCTAACAACAGTGTTTCAGTTCCACTATATCCTCCTCAGTGCAGCGGTGGTGGAGTCTTACAGCTTGGATATCGTGTGTGGTCTCGTTGAGCTCTGAGTATTTGTTTGACTGGATGCTGTTGTTGTGCTCACTGCTCCGTTCTTTGCATGTCTGAATCAACAGATGTAAAAAGCACACTATTAGTAAAAAGCAGTGGAGATGTGAAACATTCACTGTAGTATTTTATATGGGGAGACCTTGAACATAATGTTGATGTCTTACTTGTTTTGGTTATTCAGAATGAGTTGTCCAAGCTTTGACTCTGGATTAACACATTTTTCCTTATCTGCTGTTGTTCTGATACTGGGGAAAGAAGAAAAACAGTGTTAGAGAAAAGCTGAAGAATGCAGCTGAATGACATAATTGCTCATTTACTCACATAATTGACATGTTAGTAACTACTCATTTACTCACATAATCTCTGTACGTGGACAGAAGATACTTGGGTGGTGTACGACTGGCTCTCCCTTGATGAGCTTTAAGTTGACCCTGCCGACGTAACCGTTCAAACACTTGCACTTACTGGATTTGTTGTCTGGTTGCCCTGTGGGAAGAAAAGACGACAACAATTTAAAAGACTGCATTACTTATAATTTACTTTACCTATATTACTGTTTAAATAATTGTCACGGGCTATTTAACTTTATTTTTTATACATTTTCTATTTTTGACATTGGCATATTATCACCTTAAAAAGTTGTTATGGCGAACCGGCTATAAAGCAGTTGCCTATTACACATTGATTTTAAAATTCCATAATCCCAATTATGTGAAATATAAGATGCAACATTTACAGCAAAAAAAACAACGACAACAAAAACAGTAACATAGAATTAGAAGAAGGATGAGCATGTAAAAACAGCTGCTATACTAAAGTGGGATGTAAGCTCCATCACAAGGACAAGAGAATTACAGAACACTAAACTTTTCACAGTACCTTGTGCACAGAGGACGAGCAGGCTGGCGAGAACAGCAATGACAGCTGGATTCATAGTTGTTGGCTGTAGACAGGTTATGGCTCACACTCCACTGTGTCTTTCTTCAGTCTGGACTCCTTGATAATGTCCAGCTGCTGATCTCTCTTTTTATACATTTGGCTACACACACACACAAAGCTGCAGTGCAATATGACACAATGCTTTCACTTTCTAGTATGACTTTCACTTCCTCTGTACCTTCCTTTTTCCTTCAAAATGCCTGTTTCCTGGAATCAGAAACACTTCTTATCCAGAAGCTTTGTTTCAGAGAATCAATTTAGTGTCCATAATGGCTTCTTCTTCTTGTATATACATGAAGAAAAGAGGTCTTTGAGGGAATCCATTCAATTAAGTTCAGCTTAAATGTAAATAGGCACACTTGCATACAACAAAACAGTCTCGTCATTCCAAGATTCAGAGTGAGAGAAAAATGTTTTTTCTACAATCTTGTTCCAAAAAATAGTTGAAGGTACTTTATAATGTGTGAACTATTCAAATCCAATGTACCGTGATTTTGTCCATTCCATCAAATAGAAACATTCTAGATGTTTCTACAAATCCTCAAAATTGAGCTTGACATATTTGGTATCTTTGGAAACTTTAGGTTCCTGCCTAGGATTGACAATAAAGATTATGAGATGATGAGTTGGAAATGATGGATTCACAGCTTGGCTGAAGTAGACCAGAGGTCAACATTTATGGCTTGCGGCACCTTAAAGGGACTATTTTTAACTTTCAGAAATGCTTGTTAACAGCGACACCTGTGGCCGTGAAATCAACGAAAGTCCAAGATTCAGAGTGAGAACAAAATGTTTTGTCTACAATCTTGTTCCAAAAAATAGTTGAAGGTACTTTATAATGTGTGAACTATTCAAATCCAATGTACCATGATTTTGTCCATTCCATCAAATAGAAACATTGTAGATGTTTCTACAAATCCTCAAAATTGAGCTTGACATATTTGGTATCTTTGGAAACTTTAGGAGTCTGCCTAGGATTGACAATAAAGATTATGAGGTGATGAGTGGGAAATGATGGATTCACAGCTTCAAACTGCTTTTTCAGTTACAGAAACAGAACAATGGACTGATCTCCCTCCAGATATTAGAGGAATGTTAAAAAGGGTCATGTTGTCTCAGCAGGTATCTCTCTGCCCCGTCAGAGGAGGCTCTTTACCTCTACTCTTCTCTCTCCTCTTCTCTCTCCTCTTCCCTCTCCTCTCTGCTGCTCTGTGGCTGGCTCTAAGCCGGTGGGTGATTGTGGAGCTTTTCAACTCCAGAAAGGCAGATAAACACAGGATCCCGTTAAATTATAATGGACATGTGTGTGATGTGATATTTAAACAAACTATCCATCAACAAGGAAATAAAAGCCCCTCATCTACGAGACCGGTCTCTAGAGAGATCCAGGCAGCTCACAGCGCAGAGTGACCGCCCGGCTGGATGGCAGCGACCCCGGCAGGCGCCAACTACATATCTGTCATAACAGTTTGTGGCGCTTCTAACCTCCGACAATGGTGGAGCAAATGTTCGATTTGCCATCTAATATTGTAAAACTGTCAATATTCTAAATCTACATAGCTGATTTCTCGCCTCAACATTTTTCAGAAGTGAGTTTAGTGATGAAATAGCTACAAAAAATGTAAAAAAATGCCATTTTTTTGTTGTAATTCAATTCAATTCAATTTATTCTTGTAAAGCGTCAAATCATAACAGAAGTTATCTCAAGACGCTTTATATATAGAGCAGGTCTTAGACCGTACACCATAGTTTAGAGACCCAACAAGATCCACCAAGCGCGCTGTGGCCAGGAAAAACTCCCCGATTAGTATGAGGTTGTACTACTAGTATATTATGAGATTGTACTACTAGTATAGTATGAGGTTGTACTACTAGTATAGTATGAGGTTGTACTACTAGTATAGTATGAGGTTGTACTACTAGTATAGTATGAGGTGGAACTACTAGTATAGTATGAGGTTGTACTACTAGTATAGTATGAGGTTGAACTACTAGTATAGTATGAGGTTGAACTACTAGTATAGTATGAGGTTGAACTACTAGTATAGTATGAGGTTGTACTACTAGTATAGTATGAGGTTGAACTACTAGTATAGTATGAGGTTGTACTACTAGTATAGTATGAGGTTGAACTACTAGTATAGTGTGAGGTTGTACTACTAGTATAGTATGAGGTTGAACTACTAGTATAGTATGAGGTTGAACTACTAGTATAGTATGAGGTTGAACTACTAGTATAGTATGAGGTTGAACTACTAGTATATTATGCGGTTCTGAATACAGGTTGTGACCAGTTCAAGCAAAGGGTGATTTTTTTTGTTGCTTTACTTGAAGAAGCTCTACACGCAGCATTGTGGTGTCGACATGCTTGTTCGGTCGGGTAAGTGTTGAGGACATATGTACGGCGGCAACATGTTTCACGCCTTGTTCATTCATACGTTTCTTTTTTACATTTTTTAATGAAGAGGGTGTGGGATGTGACAGTGGTGGACACTGACTTATACTGTGGGGTCCGCACGTATTCGGGTAGGCACCTCCTGATTGCTACTTGTGATTGGAGGAGAGCATTAACCATAGAGTCCCGTAGAGGGCTTCTCCTGTGTTTTTAGCACTAGTGTTACAATATTGTTACCTTGGATATATTTTAATCCCAAATAAGTAGTCCTCTGCTTGACCAGTTCAATGGAAAAAGTATCCCATTTGTGCTGAATACAGTTGTTTCAGTTTCATATCTTGAATATCTTGCCAGGGTATTTCCTCGTTCCCTGAATTCCCCCAAATCGGACATGACTTTCTCCTTTCTTTCTTCCTTAAAACTACTAATTTCATCATACTACTATGGAAGCAGCTGTATGATGTGTCATGTGTCAATGTACACACCACCACCACAGAATTGGTCAGGCACAACAATACCACATGTCCCAGGGTAATAACAATATATACTGTATATATGTGATTTGTATTATGTACACTGACTGTGCAATGTCAGTACTACTCCGGTGTAACTTCAATTCATACTGTGCAATACTTTCAGGGGAAATTTCATTTCAATCACTGTGCAATATCAATTAATTATTCCTATCATTTCTTGTATCATTATTTAAGTATCTCCTTGAATTTATCCACAATCTTTACTTTTTTAAATTTACTTTCTTTATTATTCTGTAATTACTGTTGCTTCTAATATTAGTATGATGGTTATTGTCTCAATTACTTCTCTATAGTATGTTTTCCTTTATTTTATTTTGTTTTGTTTATTTATTTATCACTACAGCCATTGTTTTACCCCATCTCTTCTTTTTGTCCATTCAATCTGTCTGTCCGACCCTCTGTCCGTCTGTCCGCCTGTCCGTCTATCTATTCGACCATCTGTCTGTCTATTACCATCCCTGTCAGTCTATAATGCGTCGTAGGGGACTGTGAAGTGGTCAAAAAACACAACAGACAAAACATTGATAAATATATTTGGGTACTTCCTAAGATACGCTCAAGGTAACCTAATAAAACTTTCTTGGGTTCCGGCAGGGCCAACCGCCTAAGATTCTCAAATCGAAGAGAGCGGACGACGAAATCAGTTTAAGGGGGTTTATTGGCATCCAAACCATGGTTTCTGCAGTGCAAAAGAATACATAAATCAAATTAGTAATATAAATTAAATACTAAATAACAAATGAACAATTACAAGCTGTGGTCAATAACTGGCTTGAAAACAAGGGGTTGCAAATTAACATAGGTCAAATAACAGGCTTACATTCGCAGAGACGCATGGCATGAGGGTTGGATGATGCAGCAGAGAGCTCTGCTGGTTCTGCTGTGGGCCTTATATAGTCTTTGAAGAAACACACCTGACTGCAGTTGGCAATCAGGGGGAGGGGAATGAATGGCCTCAGTGGATTGAGGCCACCTGTGTGTAATTGGCCAGCAGGCAGGGGAATGATTTTAGGTTATCCTGTCCATGGCAGAGGCTGCCATTTGACAATGAAAGAATTTACAACAGTAACCGGTTGTTTTAGATCAACCCAAAACAAAATGTTACCTGGACACTGACATTACGTATCAATACGTAACTGGAAGCACGTGAACTGTGAAAGATCAGTGGCTCCCAGTGCAGGGCAACAGACTTGGAGAAAGTGCTGTTTTGCTCTTATGAGATCAAATCCAGCTCGATACGATCTTGCAAAAAATACATTTTCTAGGGCTGTCAATCGTCTAAATATTTAATCGCGATCAATCACATGATTGTTCATAGTTAATTGTGATTAGTCACAAATTAATCGCACATTTTTTATCTGTGCAAAATGTACCTTAAAGGAAGATTTGTCAAGTATTTAATGCTCTTATCAACATGGGAGTGGACAAATATGCTGTCTAATGCAAATGTATGTATATATCTTTTATTGGAAATCAATTAACAACACAAAACAATGACAAATAATGTCCAGAAACCCTCACAGGTACTGCATTTAGCATAAAACAATATGCTCAACATGGCAAACTGCAGCCCAACAGGCAACAACAGCTGTCAGTGTGTCAGTGTGCTGACTTGACTATGACTTGCCCCAAACTGCATGTGATTATCATTAAGTGGGCATGTCTGTAAAGGGGAGACTCGTGGGTACCCATAGAACCCCGTTTACATTCACTGATCTGGGGGTCAGAGGTCAAGGGACCCATTTGAAAATGGCCATGACCGTTTTTTCTTGTCAAACTTAAGCGCAAGTTTGGAGCGTTATTTAACCTCCTTCCTGAGAAGCTAGTATGACATGGTTGGTACCGATGGATTCATTAACGTTTTTCTAGTTTCATATCTATCCAGACCATGCACAAACATATAGACTGTGAACATGATTACCTCACATTTAGCTGGTGAGATGTAAAATAACTGTCTTACTTTTCTGTAATGTTATTGTAAGCAAGTATTGAGTGTTGAAAGTAAGCACAGGTTCAGTTTGAGTTATGTTAAAGCTGGAGCAAATATGATTTAAATAAGTTATATTTATAAAACGGTCACTATATCCTGACAGTAGTGCATGAGACAGGTAATCTGAAACAAATCATGTCCCTCTGTGTCCTCCGGTGTGCTCCTAATGGCATCTGCAAGATTTCACAGAACGGAGGAAAACAGCCAATCAGAGCCGAGCTGGAGCCTTGCCGTCTCTGAGCTGGCTGTCAATCACTCGCAAACTCCGATCAAACGGTCAAACTAGGCAGCGCTGATCAAATATGAATCAATATTCTGTTACTGTAATGCTTATTTATCTCCTCAAATGTTCTCAGAATCATCTTGTAGTGTATTGTTTAGCTGTAAAATTAGAAAGTTTGTGACCCAGCAGTCATGTTGGGATTAAGTTGAGGAAATACCAAGCACCGCCCACTAGCCGGAGCACAGCCAATAGGAACGCTCTCTCTCTCTGAAATGACCTGTGATTGGCCAAAGTCTCCCGTCACGACTAGATTGTTTTAAGGCCTGAAAACAGAGCCATGAGGAGGAGCAGAAGTCTAGTTATCTCTCAGAACACTTGAATTACAATATGCTGAAAGGATATTATGTGATTTTTGCCCAATGATGCCAAAAACATTCTGCCTACTGAAGCTTGTGTATGTTAAATACACGAGGCAAAACAAAACACAGAGCACAGAAAGTCCATTTGGGTGTTTTATTTTTGGTGTGTAAAAAGGACATACAGATTATTTACTTGGTATAAATACATGAAGACAATTTAAGTTAAGAAGACAGAAACAAAAGACTGGTTATTGTGAACATTTTGATCATTTATAGACACTTAACGGTATTTACATGACAATGATAATGAACAACTCCTTCTATTCTAACAACAGTGTTTCAGTTCCACTATATCCTCCTCAGTGCAGCGGTGGTGGAGTCTTACAGCTTGGATATCGTGTGTGGTCTCGTTGAGCTCTGAGTATTTGTTTGACTGGATGCTGTTGTTGTGCTCACTGCTCCGTTCTTTGCATGTCTGAATCAACAGATGTAAAAAGCACACTATTAGTAAAAAGCAGTGGAGATGTGAAACATTCACTGTAGTATTTTATATGGGGAGACCTTGAACATAATGTTGATGTCTTACTTGTTTTGGTTATTCAGAATGAGTTGTCCAAGCTTTGACTCTGGATTAACACATTTTTCCTTATCTGCTGTAGTTCTGATACTGGGGAAAGAAGAAAAACAGTGTTAGAGAAAAGCTGAAGAATGCAGCTGAATGACATAATTGCTCATTTACTCACATAATTGACATGTTAGTAACTACTCATTTACTCACATAATCTCTGTACGTGGACAGAAGATACTTGGGTGGTGCACGACTGGCTCTCCCTTGATGAGCTTTAAGTTGACCCTGCCGACGTAACCGTTCAAACACTTGCACTTACTGGATTTGTTGTCTGGTTGCCCTGTGGGAAGAAAAGACGACAACAATTTAAAAGACTGCATTACTTATAATTTACTTTGCCTATATTACTGTTTAAATAATTGTCACAGGCTATTTAACTTTATTTTTTATACATTTTCTATTTTTGACATTGGCATATTATCACCTTAAAAAGTTGTTATGGCGAACCTGCCATAAAGCAGTTGCCTATTACACATTGATCTTAAAATTCCCTTTAAATCATTGACAGTTTGGTGTTGGTTCTTTGGACAATCCCAATTATGTGAAATATAAGATGCAACATTTACAGCAAAAAAACAACAACAACAATAACAGTAAGATACAATTAGAAGAAGGATGAGCATGTAGAAACAGCTGCTATACTAAAGTGGGATGTAAGCTCCATCACAAGGACAAGAGAATTACAGAACACTAAACTTTTCACAGTACCTTGTGCACAGAGGACAAGCAGGCTGGCGAGAACGGCAATGACAGCTGGATTCATAATTGTTGGCTGTAGACAGGTTATGGCTCACACTCCACTGTGTCTTTCTTCAGTCTGGACTCCTTGATGATGTCCAGCTGCTGACCTATTCTCTTTTTATACAGTTGGCTACACCCACACACAAAGCTGCAGTGCAATATGACACAATGCTTTCACTTTCCAGTATAACTTTCACTTCCTCTATACCTTCTTTTTTCCTTCAAAATGCCTGTTTCCTGGAATCAGAAACACTTCTTATCCAGGAGCTTTGTTTCAGAGAATCAATTTAGTGTCCATAATGGCTTCTTCTTCTTGTATATACATGAAGAAAAGAGGTCTTTGAGGGAATCCATTCAATTAAGTTCAACTTAAATGTAAATAGGCACACTTGCATACAACAAAACAGTCTCGTCATTCCAAGATTCAGAGTGAGAGAAAAATGTTTTTTCTACAATCTTGTTCCAAAAAATAGTTGAAGGTACTTTATAATGTGTGAACTATTCAAATCCAATGTACCGTGATTTTGTCCATTCCATCAAATAGAAATATTCTAGATGTTTCTACAAATCCTCAAAATTGAGCTTGAAATATTTGGTATCTTTGGAAACTTTAGGTTCCTGCCTAGGATTGACAATAAAGATTATGAGATGATGAGTTGGAAATGATGGATTCACAGCTTGGCTGAAGTAGACCAGAGGTCAACATTTATGGCTTGTGGCCCCTTAAAGCTGAAGTAGGCCAGATCAGAGCAAATATGACGGCATCTGCAAGATTTCACAGACCAGAGGAAAACAAGCAGTAAGAACTGATCTGAGGTCTGCTGTCTATGAGAGCCGGCTGTCAATCACTTGCGTACTCCGACCAAATGGTCAAACTATGCAGCGCTGATCAAATATGAATCAATATTCTGTTACTGTAATGTCTATCCCCTCCTCAAATGTTTTCAGAATCATCTTGTAGTGTACTGTTCAGCTGTAAAATAAGAAAGTTTGTGACCCGGCAGCCATGTTGAGATCAGGTTGAGATGGCTTGAAGGAACGCCAAGTACTGGTCACATGACCGGAGCACAGCCAATAGGAATGCTCTCTCTCTGAAATGATATATAGATGTAGTCTCCATGATATCACCCATAGGTTTCTGAAGAGCGTTAAAATGAAGCTCAAAGTGAACTGGTGATGACTGGCTAATCCAAAAATGGGCAACGAGGTAGAGCGTGGATGGAGCTGAGGCGGGCTGAATGAAGCTTGGTTGCTGAAGCACGCCCGCATACAAACATTACTTGTATTGTACTCTTCCTGTGGCTCAGTATTAGCAACTATTTAGTGTATTTTGACCACACTGTCTGATCGTCACTGTTTAAAGGTATTCCTTTGTCATAATGCGTCGTAGGGGACTGTGAAGTGGTCAAAAAACACAACAGAAAAAACATTGATAAATATATTTGGGTATTTCCTAAGATACGCTCAAGGTAACCGGTTGTTTTAGATCAACCCAAAACAAAATGTTACCTGGACACTGACGTTACATATCACTACATAACTGGAAGCCTCTGAACTGTAAAAGATCAGTGGCTCCCAGTGCAGAGCAACAGACTTGGAGAAAGTGCTGTTCTTTTTCTAACTTCGTTCGGTGTTTCACTATGGGAATCGCCTCGGCGTGACCAACTAAGGAAGCTCCAATGACACAACGTCTGTCATTGACAGACAGGTCGACCTGTGTTAGGGCTACGCCCCCTCATATTAACACAGTCGACCGCTCAGCTCATCTAAGCTAGCTTGGTTTTTCTGCTTAACAGTTCACAGACGACCCGTCAAGGAAAACGTCGCCGAACGCAGTTCCCGGCTT
This sequence comes from Sebastes fasciatus, assembly GCF_043250625.1. NCBI lineage: Eukaryota > Metazoa > Chordata > Actinopteri > Perciformes > Sebastidae > Sebastes > Sebastes fasciatus. The sequence goes on from NC_133800.1 coordinate 2,811,584, forward strand.
TAGTTTGGTTTTGCTGAGTAAGTACTTCGTGAGAAGTGTACTTTGTGGTGTTACACAGGATAATTAACCGAGCAGTGTCCGCATTAAGGCGAGCTGTTTTGTCCGGCTAACCTGTATTTGTTTATCGGTGTAGCCGGTGACTGTGTAACATTATACCGTACGGCTAGCGCGTTAAGGCGAGCCTACTAGGTTCAGTTAGCATTAGCTTGTTAGCCGAACCGAGTACCCGGAGTTCAGCTAACGTGTCACGGCGAGCAGACTCTAACGGTGCGCTGTTAGCTCGGGCTAAACCCCGTTTGCTAACGCTACTAACCGACAGGCTAACGCGTTGCGGCGCGCCTGATACGGCTGAATATTTATACTTTTCGCTCCTTTTCCAGTCGCCATGTCTTCGGCTGCTACCCCCACCAAAGGGTCTGAGCCGAAGGTTAAAGAGGCTGCATCCCGCCTGTGCCCTGCGTCATGCGGGGCTTCCATCTCGGGCAAGGACCCTCATCCTATGTGCATAGCTTGCATGGGCGCTAAACACGCTCAAGCATCGCTGGCTAACCCCCAGTTATGTACCCACTGTGCGTCAATGCCAGAAAAGATCCTGGAAAGGAGGCTGAGAGTGGCAGTGGCCAGTAGTCAGGACCCATGCCTGTCTGGAGCCATCTCAAAAGCCACAACCAGCACCCATCAGCCGCGAGCCTCAACCGGCTGGGCGGACTCGATGGACGCTGTTTGCCCGGACATGCCTCCACTTTTCGAGGAGCTCCTCGAGGTGGAGCCGGGCTGTGAGGACGCAGAGGGCGATGCCAGCTCTGACCTCCTCGGCACGGACGACATGGAGGATGAGGAGGATGAGGAGGATGACTCCACATTTCCTCTTCAACAGTCCAGACCCCCCAGCGTATCTGATGCTGTTCCCACAGTGGACAGCAACTTATACGAGGTCTGCAAACGGGCCGCGTCCAAATTGGGGATTCAATGGCCCGCAGCCCAGGACGCCACAGGGGCAGAGAGAGATCTATATGATGGTAAGAGGCTCCCACCAGCCCAACCACCATCTAAACAACTCCTGCCAGCAGTGCCTACCTGCATGAAAGAAATGAGCAGGTACTGGTCCAGCCCATTTAAGAGTAAGCTTCCCACCAAAGGCTACTCAAAGCTTGAGATCCACGGAATGGGGGAACTGGGGCTGGCCGAACCCCCAGCGGTGGAGCCTTCAGTGGCTTATCACCTCCACCCAAACCGTCGCTCTCTCTCAGCTTCCTCCAACATCTCTCTACCTAGTAAAATGGAGCGCCTCACGGCGTCTGTTTTCCAGAGGATGTATAAGTACGCAGCGCAATCAGTGTGCTCTCTTAATGCAATGACACTGCTTTCTGCGTACCAGGCGGAAATCCTGGAGGAGATGGGTGGACAGCTGGACTCAGGTTCACCTAACCCTGCTCTCTGGGATGAGATTTGTGGGGTGAACGACCTCATCCTGCGCTCCTCACGTGGCGCAGTGCAGGGCTGCGGTCATGTAATGGGACTTGCAGTCTCAGGTGAGAGGGCCCTGTGGCTGAATCTCTCAGGCCTGAGTGATGCTCAGAAGGCAGAGGTTATGGATGCGGCATACGACCCCACCAAAGGTCTTTTCGGTCCAGCTCTGGAGAAAATGAGAGAGACCAGCACCCTCAGAAAACAAGAGGGCGAAGCTTTTGACCTCTGCCTACCCCGACGACCCATCTCTCGCCCCCCTCAGGGACCAAGGGCTGGCTTTGCTGCTGCAGCCTCAGCAGTGAGGGGGAGACAGGGGTCGGACCGCAGACCACAGAAACAGGCAGCTGGTCAACAGACTAGCCAGCAGCCCCGGTCAGAAAAAGCTAAGCCATGGGGCAAACGCTCTTTCGCTGCAGTTGCAGCAAGAAACCGCCCATCCCACCCCGGGGACGGGAAGAAGGGGCGTGCGACCTAACACCCCTTGCTTCTCCCTCCCCCCCTCCCTCAAAGAAAAGAAAGGGAATGGAGGTGGAACAGAGCCCCCAAGCTCAGGCTTCAGAGGCCCTGGTGTGTTCCAGTTTTCCAGAGGTCCTCTCTCAGTTCCTCTCCCCTCATGTTCAAGGGGAAGAGAACAGGGGGCAGGTAACACAGTGTCACCAAGCACTTGTACCCAGTTCAACACTGAAAGAAATAAAGTGTGCATTTTCACAGCCAGGCCAAGGGCCGAGGGTGAAATGCTCCCCTCAAAACAAAATAAAAACAAAACAAGGTCATGGCCTCATAATCCCAGCAGATGGAGCTCACGCTCCTCTGAGGGGAGGCCGCTCCCTCCAGGTGATGGAGGTGACGTCACCGCAGGGCGTGCACAGCCCACTCGCTGCGCGGACAGACCAGTGGCGCGCATGCGCAGTTCACCCATGGGTTTTGTCCACTGTTACCCAGGGTTACAGGCTACAGTTCGCTATGAAACCACCCAGATTCAACGGTGTGTTAGTTTCAGTAGCCAGGGGGGATTCAGCACTAGTCCTAGAGGACGAGATAGCATCCCTGCTAAACAAACAGGCGATCAGAGCCGTCCCGAGCGAGGAAGCGCAGCGGGGTTTTTACTCCCGTTACTTCCTCATTCCCAAGAAGGGCGGCTCAGCCTTACGGCCCATTTTAGACCTCCGTGTGTTAAACAGACACCTACGAAAGTACACTTTCAGGATGTTAACACACAAAGTGCTCTGTCGATCTATTCGTCCAGGAGATTGGTTTGTAACAATCGATCTCTCGGACGCGTATTTTCACATCGCCATTTATCCCGCACACAGGAAGTTTCTCAGGTTTGCGTATCAAGGCAGAGCCTACGAATACCAAGCCATCCCGTTCGGGCTGTCATTAGCACCGAGGGTGTTCACAAAGTGTGTGGAGGCAGCTCTGTCTCCGTTACGGAACAGCGGCATCAGGATATTCTCGTACATAGACGACTACCTGATATGCTCCCACTCACGGGAGCAGGCAGTCAGGGATTCCGCTGCGGTGATAAATCACCTCGGGGATCTTGGGTTCAATATAAACTGGGCAAAGAGTCGAGTAGAACCCGCACAATGTACAGAATACTTGGGTCTCAACATAAACTCGCTCTCCTATCGAGTCACGCTGTCGGAGGGGAGAGTAGCGTCCCTCACTCAGTGTCTCTCCCGTTTCCGGCTAGGGACAGCCGTGACGTTCAGACTCTGTCTGCGCCTACTCGGCCTCATGGCGTCAGTGATTTCTGTCGTACATTTGGGACTCCTATGGATGAGGGATTTTCAGCGTTGCGCCTGTGCTCGCGCCGTCACCTCAGCCGCAGAGTGAAAATAACGCCAGCTTGTGTGCTGGCGCTCCGCCCGTGGGAGGACCGGACGGCTCTCGCGTCAGGTGTCCCGCTAGGGGCGGTGTCATCCAGGGTAACCATGACAACGGACGCGTCCCTGTCAGGTTGGGGAGCGACCATGTTGGGCAGAACAGTGAATGGCACCTGGGACCAGAGGCTGGCTCAGGCTCACATAAATCTCTTGGAGCTTTGGGCAGTGTTTTTTGCACTAAAGCATTTTCTGCAATTTCTCCAAGGTCGCCACGTCCTGGTGAAAACAGACAACACCACGGTGGTAGCATACATCAACCGCCAGGGCGGGACTCGCTCACTGCAGTTACACAGGTTAGCTCGGAAGATAATCATGTGGAGCAGCTCGAGGCTAATGTCCCTCCGAGCGACTCATGTGCCGGGCGTTTTGAACAGGGGCGCAGATCTCCTGTCCCGGGGAAACCCCCTGTACGGAGAGTGGACTCTCCACCCGCAGGTGGTGGAGCAGGTGTGGCAGAAATACGGCCGGGCAGCCGTAGATCTCTTCGCCTCGCAGGAAAACGCTCACTGTCGACTGTTTTTCTCCCTGTCAGACGTAAATGCACCTCTGGGGGTGGATGCGCTGGCCCACTCATGGCCAAACGTGCTGCTCTATGCATTCCCCCCTCTCAGCCTGATCTCCCCCACTCTAGCCAGGGTGAGAGAGCAGAGCTCGTCGCTAATCCTGATAGCACCGCGGTGGTCGTCCAAGCACTGGGTAGCAGAAATAATTCAGCTTCTAGTGGGCGAACCGTGGCCTCTCCCCATACGCAGGGATCTTCTATCCCAGGCGCGCGGGGAGATCTACCACCCACACCCAGACCGCATGGCGCTCTGGGCCTGGCCCGTGAAAGGTGGAACCTGAACGCGGCAGGCCTGCCCGCACAGGTCATTGACACCATTCAGAGTGCGAGGGCCTCCTCCACTCGCTCTCTTTACAGTTGTAAGTGGCGGGTTTTTGAGGAGTGGTGCGACTCGAGGCACACCATTCCTTTTCAGTGTTCGGTGGTTGACCTGCTATGTTTCCTGCAGGAATTGGTAAATAAGGGTAAGGCCTTTTCTACCATTAAAGTGTATTTAGCGGCCATCTCAGCCTGTCATGTAGGCTTTGGAGAGAAGCCGGTGGGGCAACATCCTTTAGTTTGTCGCTTCATGAAAGGTGCACGCCGCAAGCTTCCAGTTTCCAGGCCCCTGGTTCCTCTGTGGGATCTGTCGGTCGTGTTGGACGCCCTCTCTCATCACCCATTTGAGCCTATAGAGGCGGTGGGGATGAAGTTTATTTCACTTAAAACAGTGTTGCTCTTAGCCTTAACCACAGCAAAGCGTGTGAGTGATTTACAGGCTTTATCCATCCGCCCTTCCTGCTTACAGTTTGCCCCAGGGCTCACCAAAGTCTGCCTACGGCCCAATCCAGCTTTTGTGCCTAAGGTGGTGGAGTCAACCTACAGATGTCCCACAGTGGAGCTTTTGGCTTTTCACCCACCTCCATTCTCCTCAGTGGAGGAGCAGAGGCTTAACACATTATGCCCAGTGCGGGCTCTGCATGTGCATGTGCTAGAGGCAAACACGCCAGGGTCGGTGTGATGTTCACTGTCTGGCTTATTGTTTATGGCTTCGGGAAACGTATGCAATACGGGAGTGGTCTATATCTCCCATAGTGAAACACCGAACGAAGTTAGAAAAAGAACTTAAGGTTACTTAACGTAACCCCGGTTCTTTGATAACAGAGTGAGGTGTTTCACCAGCACGTCCCTACATGCATAGACACGGAAAGAAACCGTTCTAGAATGATTTGTAAGGGGCGGTCGACTGTGTTAATATGAGGGGGCGTAGCCCTAACACAGGTCGACCTGTCTGTCAATGACAGACGTTGTGTCATTGGAGCTTCCTTAGTTGGTCACGCCGAGGCGATTCCCATAGTGAAACACCTCACTCTGTTATCAAAGAACCGGGGTTACGTTAAGTAACCTTAAGTTTTGCTCTTATGAGATCAAATCCAGCTCGATACGATCTAGCAAAAAATACATTTTCTAGGGCTGTCAATCGATTCAATATTTAATCGTGATCAATCACATGATTGTTCATAGTTAATTGTGATTGATCACAAATTAATCGCACATTTTTTATCTGTGCAAAATGTACCTTAAAGGGAGATTTGTCAAGTATTTGATGCTCTTATCAACATGGGAGTGGACAAATATGCTGCCTAATGCAAATGTATGTATATATCTTTTATTGGAAATCAATTAAAAACACAAAACAATGACAAATAATGTCCAGAAACCCTCACAGGTACTGCATTTAGCATAAAACAATATGCTCAACATGGTAAACTGCAGCCCAACAGGCAACAACAGCTGTCAGTGTGTCAGTGTACTGACTTGACTATGACTTGCCCCAAACTGCATGTGATTATCATAAAGTGGGCATGTCTGTAAAGGGGAGACTCGTGGGTACCCATAGAACCCCGTTTACATTCACATATCTGGGGGGCAGAGGTCAAGGGACCCCTTTGAAAATGGCCATGACCGTTTTTTCTTGCCAAAATTTAGCGCAAGTTTGAAGCGTTATTTAGCCTCCTTCCTGAGAAGCTAGTATGACATGGTTGGTACCGATGGATTCATTAACGTTTTTCTAGTTTCATATCTACCCAGACCATGCACAAACATAAAGATTGTGAACATGATTACCTCACGTTTAGCTGGTGAGATGTAAAATAACTGTCTTACTTTTCTGTAATGTTATTGTAAGCAAGTATTGAGTGGTGAAAGTAAGCACAGGTTCAGGTTGAGTTATGTTAAAGCTGGAGCAAATATCATTTAAATAAGTTATATTTATAAAACGGTCACTATATCCTGACAGTAGTGCATGAGACAGGTAATCTGAAACAAATCATGTCCCTCTGTGTCCTCCGGTGTGCTCCTAATGCCATCTGCAAGATTTCACAGAACGGAGGAAAACAGCCAATCAGAGCCGAGGGAGCCTTGCCGTCTCTGAGCAGCTGTCAATCACTCGCAAACTCCGACCAAACGGTCAAACTAGGCAGCGCTGATCAAATATGAATCAATATTTTGTTACTGTAATGCCTATTTCTCTCCTCAAATGTTCTCAGAATCATCTTGTAGTGTATTGTTTAGCTGTAAAATTTGAAAGTTTGTGACCCGTCAGCCATGTTGGGATCAAGTTGATGAAATACCAAGCACTGCCCACCAGCCGGAGCACAGCCAATAGGAACGCTCTCTCTCTCTCTCTGAAATGACCTATGATTGGTCAAAGTCTCTCGTCACGACTAGATTGTTTTAAGGCCTGAAAACAGAGCCATGAGGAGGAGCAAAAGTCTAGTTTTCGCTCAGAACACTTGAATTACAATATGCTGAAAGGTTATTATGTGATTTTTGCCCAATGATGCCAAAAACATTCTGCCTACTGAAGCTTGTGTATATTAAATACACGAAGCAAAACAAAACACAGAGCACAGAAAGTCCATTTGAGTGTTTTATTTTTGGTGTTTAAAAAGGACATACATATTATTTACTTGGTATAAATACATATATACATGAAGACAATTTAAATTAAAAAGACAGAAACAGAAGACTGGCCATTGTGAACATTTTGATCATTTATAGACACTTAACGGTATTTACATGACAATGATAATGAACAACTCCTTCTATTCTAACAACAGTGTTTCAGTTCCACTATATCCTCCTCAGTGCAGCGGTGGTGGAGTCTTACAGCTTGGATATCGTGTGGAGTCTCGTTGAGCTCTGAGTATTTGTTTGACTGGAAGCCGTTGTTGTACTCACTGCTCCATTCTTCGCATGTCTGAATCAACAGATGTAAAAAGCACACTATTAGTAAAAAGCAATGGAGATGTGAAACATTCACTGTAGTATTTTATATGGGGAGACCTTGAACATAATGTTGATGTCTTACTTGTTTTGGTTATTCAGAATGAGTTGTCCGAGCCTTGACTGTGGATTAACACATTTTTCCTTATCTGCTGTTGTTCTGATACTGGGGAAAGAAGAAAAACAGTGTTAGAGAAAAGCTGAAGAATGCAGCTGAATGACATAATTGCTCATTTACTCACATAATTGACATGTTAGTAACTACTCATTTACTCACATAATCTCTGTACTTGGACAGAAGATACTTGGGTGGTGTACGACTGGCTCTCCTTTGATGAGCCGTAAGTTGACCCTGCCGACGTAACCGTTCAAACACTTGCACTTACTGGATTTGTTGTCTGGTTGCCCTGTGGGAAGAAAAGACGACAACAATTTAAAAGACTGCATTACTTATAATTTACTTTACCTATATTACTGTTTAAATAATTGTCACGGGCTATTTAACTTTATTTTTTATACATTTTCTATTTTTGACATTGGCATATTATCACCTTAAAAAGTTGTTATGGCGAACCTGCTATAAAGCAGTTGCCTATTACACATTGATTTTAAAATTCCATAATCCCAATTATGTGAAATTATGTTGCCTATTACACTTCCAGCAGACACAGGGCAGCATTATCATTCATTTGGAGTCGTGTTTTTTCTCCAATATTCACTCTCCTTTAGCTCTAGTTTGGTCTCCACCAACTCCTGGAAAAAAAATATCTGTCTCTTTAGCAGCTAAATGCTCCACTATGTTCACCTGCTAGTTTCTAACTGTGTCTGTCTGCTGTTTGGTGCTGAGCAGGTAGTGTACGGTGGGTTTATCAGAGCGTTTACACTGAAAACAGATGCATGCTGCTGCAGAAAATGAACAAATGTTGATCTTAAAATTCCCTTTAAATCATTGACAGTTTGGTGTTGGTTCTCTGGACGATCCCAATTATGTGAAATATAAGATGCAACATTTACAGCAAAAAACAACAACAACAAAAACAGTAAGATACAATTAGAAGAAGGGTGAGCATGTAAAAAAAACAGCTGCTATACTAAAGTGGGATGTAAGCTCCATCACAAGGATAAGATAATTACAGAACACTAAACTTTTCACAGTACCTTGTGCACAGAGGACAAGCAGGCTGGCGAGAACGGCAATGACAGCTGGATTCATAGTTGTTGGCTGTAGACAGGTTATGGCTCACACTCCACTGTGTCTTTCTTCAGTCTGGACTCCTTGATAATGTCCAGCTGCTGATCTCTCCTTTTATACATTTGGCTACACCCACACACAAAGCTGCAGTGCAATATGACACAATGGTTTCACTTTCCAGTATGACTTTCACTTCCTCTATACCGTCCTTTTTCCTCCAAAATGCCTGTTTCCTGGAATCAGAAACACTTCTTATCCAGGAGCTTTGTTTCAGAGAATCAATTTAGTGTCCATAATGGCTTCTTCTTCTTGTGTATACATGAAGAAAAGAGGTCTTTGAGGGAATCCATTCAATTAAGTTCAACTTAAATGTAAATAGGCACACTTGCATACAACAAAACAGTCTCGTCATTCCAAGATTCAGAGTGAGAGAAAAATGTTTTTTCTACAATCTTGTTCCAAAAAATAGTTGAAGGTACTTTATAATGTGTGAACTATTCAAATCCAATGTACCGTGATTTTGTCCATTCCATCAAATAGAAACATTCTAGATGTTTCTACAAATCCTCAAAATTGAGCTTGACATATTTGGTATCTTTGGAAACTTTAGGATCCTGCCTAGGATTGACAATAAAGATTATGAGATGATGAGTTGGAAATGATGGATTCACAGTTTGGCTGAAGTAGACCAGAGGTCAACATGTTTGGCTTGTGGCCCCTTAAAGCTGAAGTAGGCCAGATCGGAGCAAATATGACGGCATCTGCAAGATTTCACAGACCGGAGGAAAACAAGCAGTAAGAACTGATCTGAGGTCTGCTGTCTATGAGAGCCGGCTGTCAATCACTTGCGAACTCCGACCAAACGGTCAAACTATGCAGCGCTGATCAAATATGAATCAATATTATGTTACGTTAATAACTATTTCTCTCCTCAAATGTTTTCAGAATCCTCTTGTAGTGTACTGTTTAGCTGTAAAATGAGAAAGTTTGTGACCCGGCAGCCAAGTTGAGATCAAGTTGAGGAAATAACGAGCACCGCCCACCAGCAGGAGCACAGCCAATAGGAACGCTCTCTCTCTGAAATGACCTGTGATTGGTCAAAGTCTCCCGTTACGGGCTACATTTTTTAAAGCCTGAAAACAGAGCCATGAGGAGGAGCAGCAGTCTAATTTTCTCTCAGAACACTTGAATTACAATATGGGAATATGGTATTTTTGCCCAATGATGCCAAAAATATACTGCCTACTGCAGCTTTAAATCGAAGTACTGCTGACATGTGACCATTGGTCACAGGCTACATACACTGTATTCGAAACCGCCTACTACATACTACTGAGGAACGCAGTGTATACTGCTTTCCTCAGTAGTATGCAGTATGAAACGGTGAAAGTGATGTATTTAGCAGTATGCTAGACGAGGCTTTAGCCTTTAAACCAGCTCTTAAAGCACTGGACAAAAAACAAACTCGTACCACTATTACTATATTATCAAAAAATACAACTTAGATTTTGTTGTTTATGTTTGTTTCCTTTATAAGTTACTGCAGTTTTAAACTATTTATTCTAACAGCTCATAGTGAAGTCAGACAACCAGGATCATCAACGAGGGGAGACGGGAAATATAAAACATTGATCCACAACATTTACGTTACTCAAACTGCTTTTTCTGTTTCAGCAACTAAACACAGGACTGATATCCCTCCAGATATTAGAGTGATGTTAAAAAGGGTCATGTTGTCTCAGCAGGTATCTCTCTGCCCTGTCAGAGGCTGCTCTTTACCTCTCTCCTTTTCCCTCTCCTCTTCCCTCTCCTCTTCCCTCTCCTCTTCTCTCTCCTCTTCCCTCGCGTCTTCCCTCTCCTCTCTGCTGCTCTGTGGCCGGCTCTCCAGCGAGCTAAGCTGGTGGGTGATTTTGGAGCTTTTCAACTCCAAAAAGGCAGATAAACACGGGATCCCGTTAAATTATAATGGACATGTGTGTGTTGTGATATTTAAACAAACTAACCATCAACAAGGAAATAAAAGCCTCCGTCTACGAGACCGGTCTCTAGAGAGATCCAGCCAGCTCATAGCGGTCTGTGAGCGTGACTACCCGGCTGGAGAGGTGGCGACCCCGGCAGGCGCTAACTACATAGCTGTCACAGCAGTTTTTGTGGAGCTTCTAAACTCCGATAAATGGTGGAGCAAATGTTCGATTCGCCATCTAATATTGTAAACTGTCAATATTCTAAATCTACACAGTTGATTTCTCGCCTCAACATTTTTCAGAAGTGAATGTAGTGATGAAATAGCTACGAAAAATGTAAAAAACTGCCGCTTTTGGCTGCTGTTGTTGTAACCGTAGCCTGTAGCGGTCCAGCGCTTTGCATTGTGAGATACAGTAGGTGAGGTACACTGGTCAGATATATACTGGAGATATTTTCCAAATCAGTATGACATCCGGGTATTTTTGGCATACTGTAGATTTTGCTTTTGTTCGCGTACTACATACTACATTTTGGCCAAATCAGTACGTACTACTAGTATAGTATGAGATTGTACTACTAGTATAGTATGAGGTTGTTCTACTAGTATAGTATGAGGTTGTACTACTAGTATAGTATGAGGTTGTTCTACTAGTATAGTATGAGGTTGTACTACTAGTATAGTATGAGGTTGTACTACTAGTATAGTATGAGGTTGAACTACTAGTATAGTATGAGGTTGTACTACTAGTATAGTATGAGGTTGTACTACTAGTATAGTATGAGGTTGTACTACTAGTATAGTATGAGGTTGTACTACTAGTATAGTATGAGGTTGAACTACTAGTATAGTATGAGGTTGTACTACTAGTATAGTATGAGATTGTACTACTAGTATAGTATGAGGTTGTACTACTAGTATAGTATGAGGTTGTACTACTAGTATAGTATGAGGTTGTACTACTAGTATAGTATGAGGTTGTACTACTAGTATAGTATGAGGTTGAACTACTAGTATAGTATGAGGTTGTACTACTAGTATAGTATGAGGTTGTACTACTAGTATATTATGCGGTTCTGAATACAGGTTGTGACCAGTTCAAGCAAAGGGTGATTTTTTTTGCTGCTTTACTTGAAGAAGCTCTACACGCAGCATTGTGGTGTCGACATGCTTGTTCGGTCGGGTAAGTGTTGAGGACATGAAGAGGGTGTGGGATGTGAGAGTGGTGGACACTGACTTATACTGTGGGGTCTGCACATATTCGGGTAGGCACCTCCTGATTGCTGCTTGTGATTGGAGGAGAGCATTAACCATAGAGTCCCGTAGAGGGCTTCTCCTGTGTTTTTAGAACTACGGTTACAATATTGTTACCTTCGATATATTCTAATCCCAAATAAGTAGTCCTCTGCTTGACCAGTTCAGTGGAAAAAGGATCCCATTCGTGCTGAATACAGTTGTTTCAGTTTCACATCTTGAATATCTTGCCAGGGTATTTCCTCTTTCCCTGAATTCCCCCAAATCGGATATGACTTTCTCCTTTCTTTCTTCCTTAAAACTACTAATTTCATCATACTACTATGGAAGCAGCTGTATGATGTGTCATATGGTCAATGTACACACCACCACCACAGAATTGGTCATGCACAACAATACCACATGTCCCAGGGTAATAACAATATATACTGTATATATGTGATTTGTATACACTGACTGTGCAATGTCAGTACTACTCCGGTGTAACTTCAATTCATACTGTGCAATACTTTCAGGGGAAATTTCATTTCAATCACTGTGCAATATCAATTAATTATTCCTATAATTTCTTGTATCATTATTTTAGTATCTCCTTGAATTTATCCACAATCTTTACTTTTTTAAATTTACTTTCTTTATTATTCTGTAATTACTGTTGCTTCTAATATTAGTATGATGGTTATTGTCTCAATTACTTCTCTATAGTATGTTTTCCTTTATTTTTTTTTAATTTATTTTTTTTGTTTTGTTTATTTATTTATCACTACAGCCATTGTTTTACCCCATCTCTTCTTTTTGTCCATTCAATCTGTCTGTCCGACCCTCTGTCCGTCTGTCCGTCTGTCCGTCTGTCCGTCTGTCCGCCTGTCCGTCTGTCCGTCTATCTATTCGACCATCTGTCTGTCTATTACCGTCCCTGTCAGTCTATAATGCGTCGTAGGGGACTGTGAAGTGGTCAAAAAACACAACAGAAAAAACATTGATAAATATATTTGGGTATTTCCTAAGATACGCTCAAGGTAACCGGTTGTTTTAGATCAACCCAAAACAAAATGTTACCTGGACACTGACGTTACATATCAGTACATAACTGGAAGCCTCTGAACTGTGAAAGATCAGTGGCTCCCAGTGCAGAGCAACAGACTTGGAGAAAGTGCTGTTTTGCTCTTATGAGATCAAATCCAGCTCGATACGATCTAGCAAAAAATACATTTTCTAGGGCTGTCAATCGATTCAATATTTAATCGTGATCAATCACATGATTGTTCATAGTTAATTGTGATTGATCACAAATTAATCGCACATTTTTTATCTGTTCAAAATGTACCTTAAAGGGAGATTTGTCAAGTATTTGATGCTCTTATCAACATGGGAGTGGACAAATATGCTGTCTAATGCAAATGTATGTATATATCTTTTATTGGAAATCAATTAAAAACACAAAACAATGACAAATAATGTTCAGAAACCCTCACAGGTACTGCATTTAGCATAAAACAATATGCTCAACATGGTAAACTGCAGCCCAACAGGCAACATCAGCTGTCAGTGTGTCAGTGTACTGACTTGACTATGACTTGCCCCAAACTGCATGTGATTATCATAAAGTGGGCATGTCTGTAAAGGGGAGACTCGTGGGTACCCATAGAACCCCGTTTACATTCACATATCTGGGGGTCAGAGGTCAAGGGACCCCTTTGAAAATGGCCATGACCGTTTTTTCTTGCCAAAATTTAGCGCAAGTTTGAAGCGTTATTTAGCCTCCTTCCTGAGAAGCTAGTGTGACATGGTTGGTACCGATGGATTCATTAACGTTTTTCTAGTTTCATATCTACCCAGACCATGCACAAACATAAAGATTGTGAACATGATTACCTCACGTTTAGCTGGTGAGATGTAAAATAACTGTCTTACTTTTCTGTAATGTTATTGTAAGCAAGTATTGAGTGGTGAAAGTAAGCACAGGTTCAGGTTGAGTTATGTTAAAGCTGGAGCAAATATCATTTAAATAAGTTATATTTATAAAACGGTCACTATATCCTGACAGTAGTGCATGAGACAGGTAATCTGAAACAAATCATGTCCCTCTGTGTCCTCCGGTGTGCTCCTAATGGCATCTGCAAGATTTCACAGAATGGAGGAAAACAGCCAATCAGAGCCGAGGGAGCCTTGCCGTCTCTGAGCAGCTGTCAATCACTCGCAAACTCCGATCAAACGGTCAAACTAGGCAGCGCTGATCAAATATGAATCAATATTTTGTTACTGTAATGCCTATTTCTCTCCTCAAATGTTCTCAGAATCATCTTGTAGTGTATTGTTTAGCTGTAAAATTTGAAAGTTTGTGACCCGTCAGCCATGTTGGGATCAAGTTGATGAAATACCAAGCACTGCCCACCAGCCGGAGCACAGCCAATAGGAACGCTCTCTCTCTCTGAAATGACCTGTGATTGGTCAAAGTCTCTCGTCACGACTAGATTGTTTTAAGGCCTGAAAACAGAGCCATGAGGAGGAGCAAAAGTCTAGTTTTCGCTCAGAACACTTGAATTACAATATGCTGAAAGGTTATTGTGTGATTTTTGCCCAATGATGCCAAAAACATTCTGCCTACTGAAGCTTGTGTATATTAAATACACGAAGCAAAACAAAACACAGAGCACAGAAAGTCCATTTGAGTGTTTTATTTTTGGTGTTTAAAAAGGACATACATATTATTTACTTGGTATAAATACATATATACATGAAGACAATTTAAATTAAGAAGACAGAAACAGAAGACTGGCCATTGTGAACATTTTGATCATTTATAGACACTTAACGGTATTTACATGACAATGATAATGAACAACTCCTTCTATTCTAACAACAGTGTTTCAGTTCCACTATATCCTCCTCAGTGCAGCGGTGGTGGAGTCTTACAGCTTGGATATCGTGTGGAGTCTCGTTGAGCTCTGAGTATTTGTTTGACTGGAAGCCGTTGTTGTACTCACTGCTCCATTCTTCGCATGTCTGAATCAACAGATGTAAAAAGCACACTATTAGTAAAAAGCAATGGAGATGTGAAACATTCACTGTAGTATTTTATATGGGGAGACCTTGAACATAATGTTGATGTCTTACTTGTTTTGGTTATTCAGAATGAGTTGTCCAAGCTTTGACTCTGGATTAACACATTTTTCCTTATCTGCTGTTGTTCTGATACTGGGGAAAGAAGAAAAACAGTGTTAGAGAAAAGCTGAAGAATGCAGCTGAATGACATAATTGCTCATTTACTCACATAATTGACATGTTAGTAACTACTCATTTACTCACATAATCTCTGTACTTGGACAGAAGATACTTGGGTGGTGTACGACTGGCTCTCCCTTGATGAGCCGTAAGTTGACCCTGCCGACGTAACCGTTCAAACACTTGCACTTACTGGATTTGTTGTCTGGTTGCCCTGTGGGAAGAAAAGACGACAACAATTTAAAAGACTGCATTACTTATAATTTACTTTACCTATATTACTGTTTAAATAATTGTCACGGGCTATTTAACTTTATTTTTTATACATTTTCTATTTTTGACATTGGCATATTATCACCTTAAAAAGTTGTTATGGCGAACCTGCTATAAAGCAGTTGCCTATTACACATTGATTTTAAAATTCCATAATCCCAATTATGTGAAATTATGTTGCCTATTACACTTCCAGCAGACACAGGGCAGCATTATCATTCATTTGGAGTCGTGTTTTTTCTCCAATATTCACTCTCCTTTAGCTCTAGTTTGGTCTCCACCAACTCCTGGGAAAAAAATATCTGTCTCTTTAGCAGCTAAATGCTCCACTATGTTCACCTGCTAGTTTCTAACTGTGTCTGTCTGCTGTTTGGTGCTGAGCAGGTAGTGTACGGTGGGTTTATCAGAGCGTTTACACTGAAAACAGATGCATGCTGCTGCAGAAAATGAACAAATGTTGATCTTAAAATTCCCTTTAAATCATTGACAGTTTGGTGTTGGTTCTCTGGACGATCCCAATTATGTGAAATATAAGATGCAACATTTACAGCAAAAAAACAACAACAACAAAAACAGTAAGATACAATTAGAAGAAGGGTGAGCATGTAAAAAAACACAGCTGCTATACTAAAGTGGGATGTAAGCTCCATCACAAGGATAAGATAATTACAGAACACTAAACTTTTCACAGTACCTTGTGCACAGAGGACAAGCAGGCTGGCGAGAACGGCAATGACAGCTGGATTCATAGTTGTTGGCTGTAGACAGGTTATGGCTCACACTCCACTGTGTCTTTCTTCAGTCTGGACTCCTTGATGATGTCCAGCTGCTGATCTCTCCTTTTATACATTTGGCTACACCCACACACAAAGCTGCAGTGCAATATGACACAATGGTTTCACTTTCCAGTATGACTTTCACTTCCTCTATACCGTCCTTTTTCCTTCAAAATGCCTGTTTCCTGGAATCAGAAACACTTCTTATCCAGGAGCTTTGTTTCAGAGAATCAATTTCGTGTCCATAATGGCTTCTTCTTCTTGTATATACATGAAGAAAAGAGGTCTTTGAGGGAATCCATTCAATTAAGTTCAGCTTAAATGTAAATAGGCACACTTGCATACAACAAAACAGTCTCGTCATTCCAAGATTCAGAGTGAGAGAAAAATGTTTTTTCTACAATCTTGTTCCAAAAAATAGTTGAAGGTACTTTATAATGTGTGAACTATTCAAATCCAATGTACCGTGATTTTGTCCATTCCATCAAATAGAAACATTCTAGATGTTTCTACAAATCCTCAAAATTGAGCTTGACATATTTGGTATCTTTGGAAACTTTAGGATCCTGCCTAGGATTGACAATAAAGATTATGAGATGATGAGTTGGAAATGATGGATTCACAGTTTGGCTGAAGTAGACCAGAGGTCAACATGTTTGGCTTGTGGCCCCTTAAAGCTGAAGTAGGCCAGATCGGAGCAAATATGACGGCATCTGCAAGATTTCACAGACCGGAGGAAAACAAGCAGTAAGAACTGATCTGAGGTCTGCTGTCTATGAGAGCCGGCTGTCAATCACTTGCGAACTCCGACCAAACGGTCAAACTATGCAGCGCTGATCAAATATGAATCAATATTATGTTACGTTAATAACTATTTCTCTCCTCAAATGTTTTCAGAATCCTCTTGTAGTGTACTGTTTAGCTGTAAAATGAGAAAGTTTGTGACCCGGCAGCCAAGTTGAGATCAAGTTGAGGAAATAACGAGCACCGCCCACCAGCAGGAGCACAGCCAATAGGAACGCTCTCTCTCTGAAATGACCTGTGATTGGTCAAAGTCTCCCGTTACGGGCTACATTTTTTAAAGCCTGAAAACAGAGCCATGAGGAGGAGCAGCAGTCTAGTTTTCTCTCAGAACACTTGAATTACAATATGGGAATATGGTATTTTTGCCCAATGATGCCAAAAATATACTGCCTACTGCAGCTTTAAATCGAAGTACTGCTGACATGTGACCATTGGTCACAGGCTACATACACTGTATTCGAAACCGCCTACTACATACTACTGAGGAACGCAGTGTATACTGCTTTCCTCAGTAGTATGCAGTATGAAACGGTGAAAGTGATGTATTTAGCAGTATGCTAGACGAGGCTTTAGCCTTTAAACCAGCTCTTAAAGCACTGGACAAAAAACAAACTCGTACCACTATTACTATATTATCAAAAAATACAACTTAGATTTTGTTGTTTATGTTTGTTTCCTTTATAAGTTACTGCAGTTTTAAACTATTTATTCTAACAGCTCATAGTGAAGTCAGACAACCAGGATCATCAACGAGGGGAGACGGGAAATATAAAACATTGATCCACAACATTTACGTTACTCAAACTGCTTTTTCTGTTTCAGCAACTAAACACAGGACTGATATCCCTCCAGATATTAGAGTGATGTTAAAAAGGGTCATGTTGTCTCAGCAGGTATCTCTCTGCCCTGTCAGAGGCTGCTCTTTACCTCTCTCCTTTTCCCTCTCCTCTTCCCTCTCCTCTTCCCTCTCCTCTTCTCTCTCCTCTTCCCTCGCGTCTTCCCTCTCCTCTCTGCTGCTCTGTGGCCGGCTCTCCAGCGAGCTAAGCTGGTGGGTGATTTTGGAGCTTTTCAACTCCAAAAAGGCAGATAAACACGGGATCCCGTTAAATTATAATGGACATGTGTGTGTTGTGATATTTAAACAAACTAACCATCAACAAGGAAATAAAAGCCTCCGTCTACGAGACCGGTCTCTAGAGAGATCCAGCCAGCTCATAGCGGTCTGTGAGCGTGACTACCCGGCTGGAGAGGTGGCGACCCCGGCAGGCGCTAACTACATAGCTGTCACAGCAGTTTTTGTGGAGCTTCTAAACTCCGATAAATGGTGGAGCAAATGTTCGATTCGCCATCTAATATTGTAAACTGTCAATATTCTAAATCTACACAGTTGATTTCTCGCCTCAACATTTTTCAGAAGTGAATGTAGTGATGAAATAGCTACGAAAAATGTAAAAAACTGCCGCTTTTGGCTGCTGTTGTTGTAACCGTAGCCTGTAGCGGTCCAGCGCTTTGCATTGTGAGATACAGTAGGTGAGGTACACTGGTCAGATATATACTGGAGATATTTTCCAAATCAGTATGACATCCGGGTATTTTTGGCATACTGTAGATTTTGCTTTTGTTCGCGTACTACATACTACATTTTGGCCAAATCAGTACGTACTACTAGTATAGTATGAGATTGTACTACTAGTATAGTATGAGGTTGTTCTACTAGTATAGTATGAGGTTGTTCTACTAGTATAGTATGAGGTTGTACTACTAGTATAGTATGAGGTTGTACTACTAGTATAGTATGAGGTTGAACTACTAGTATAGTATGAGGTTGTACTACTAGTATAGTATGAGGTTGAACTACTAGTATAGTATGAGATTGTACTACTAGTATAGTATGAGGTTGTACTACTAGTATAGTATGAGGTTGTACTACTAGTATAGTATGAGGTTGTACTACTAGTATAGTATGAGGTTGTACTACTAGTATAGTATGAGGTTGTACTACTAGTATATTATGCGGTTCTGAATACAGGTTGTGACCAGTTCAAGCAAAGGGTGATTTTTTTTGCTGCTTTACTTGAAGAAGCTCTACACGCAGCATTGTGGTGTCGACATGCTTGTTCGGTCGGGTAAGTGTTGAGGACATGAAGAGGGTGTGGGATGTGAGAGTGGTGGACACTGACTTATACTGTGGGGTCTGCACATATTCGGGTAGGCACCTCCTGATTGCTGCTTGTGATTGGAGGAGAGCATTAACCATAGAGTCCCGTAGAGGGCTTCTCCTGTGTTTTTAGAACTACGGTTACAATATTGTTACCTTCGATATATTCTAATCCCAAATAAGTAGTCCTCTGCTTGACCAGTTCAGTGGAAAAAGGATCCCATTTGTGCTGAATACAGTTGTTTCAGTTTCACATCTTGAATATCTTGCCAGGGTATTTCCTCTTTCCCTGAATTCCCCCAAATCAGATATGACTTTCTCCTTTCTTTCTTCCTTAAAACTACTAATTTCATCATACTACTATGGAAGCAGCTGTATGATGTGTCATATGGTCAATGTACACACCACCACCACAGAATTGGTCAGGCACAACAATACCACATGTCCCAGGGTAATAACAATATATACTGTGTATATGTGATTTGTATACACTGACTGTGCAATGTCAGTACTACTCCGGTGTAACTTCAATTCATACTGTGCAATACTTTCAGGGGAAATTTCATTTCAATCACTGTGCAATATCAATTAATTATTCCTATAATTTCTTGTATCATTATTTTAGTATCTCCTTGAATTTATCCACAATCTTTACTTTTTTAAATTTACTTTCTTTATTATTCTGTAATTACTGTTGCTTCTAATATTAGTATGATGGTTATTGTCTCAATTACTTCTCTATAGTATGTTTTCCTTTATTTTTTTTTAATTTATTTTTTTTGTTTTGTTTATTTATTTATCACTACAGCCATTGTTTTACCCCATCTCTTCTTTTTGTCCATTCAATCTGTCTGTCCGACCCTCTGTCCGTCTGTCCGTCTCTCCGTCTGTCCGTCTGTCCGCCTGTCCGTCTGTCCGTCTATCTATTCGACCATCTGTCTGTCTATTACCGTCCCTGTCAGTCTATAATGCGTCGTAGGGGACTGTGAAGTGGTCAAAAAACACAACAGAAAAAACATTGATAAATATATTTGGGTATTTCCTAAGATACGCTCAAGGTAACCGGTTGTTTTAGATCAACCCAAAACAAAATGTTACCTGGACACTGACATTACGTATCAATACGTAACTGGAAGCACGTGAACTGTGAAAGATCAGTGGCTCCCAGTGCAGGGCAACAGACTTGGAGAAAGTGCTGTTTTGCTCTTATGAGATCAAATCCAGCTCGATACGATCTAGCAAAAAATACATTTTCTAGGGCTGTCAATCGATTCAATATTTAATCGCGATCAATCACATGATTGTTCATAGTTAATTGTGATTGATCACAAATTAATCGCACATTTTTTATCTGTTCAAAATGTACCTTAAAGGAAGATTTGTCAAGTATTTGATACTCTTATCAACATGGGAGTGGACAAATATGCTGCCTAATGCAAATGTATGTATCTATCTTTTATTGGAAATGAATTAACAACACAAAACAATGACAAATAATGTCCAGAAACCCTCACAGGTACTGCATTTAGCATAAAACAATATGCTCAACATGGCAAACTGCAGCCCAACAGGCAACAACAGCTGTCAGTGTGTCAGTGTGTTGACTTGACTATGACTTGACCCAAACTGCATGTGATTATCATAAAGTGGGCATGTCTGTAAAGGGGAGACTCGTGGGTACCCATAGAACCCCGTTTACATTCACATATCTGGGGGTCAGAGGTCAAGGGTCCTATTTGAAAATGGCCATGACGTTTTTTCTTGTCAAACTTAAGCGCAAGTTTGGAGCGTTATTTAACCTCCTTCCTGAGAATCTAGTATGACATGGTTGGTAACGATGGATTCATTAACGTTTTTCTAGTTTCATATCTACCCAGACCATGCACAAACATATAGACTGTGAACATGATTACCTCACGTTTAGCTGGTGAGATGTAAAATAACTGTCTTACTTTTCTGTAATGTTATTGTAAGCAAGTATTGAGTGTTGAAAGTAAGCACAGGTTCAGGTTGAGTTATGTTAAAGCTGGAGCAAATATCATTTAAATAAGTTAAATTTATAAAACGGTCACTATATCCTGACAGTAGTGCATGAGACAGGTAATCTGAAACAAATCATGTCCCTCTGTGTCCTCCGGTGTGCTCCTAATGGCATCTGCAAGATTTCACAGAACGGAGGAAAACAGCCAATCAGAGCCGAGCTGGAGCCTTGCCGTGTCTGAGCAGCTGTCAACCACTCGCAAACTCCGATCAAACGGTCAAACTAGGCAGCGCTGATCAAATATGAATCAATATTCTGTTACTGTAATGCTTATTTCTCTCCTCAAATGTTCTCAGAATCATCTTGTAGTGTACTGTTTAGCTGTAAAATGAGAAAGTTTGTGACCCAGCAGTCATGTTGGGATTAAGTTGAGGAAATACCAAGCACTGCCCACTAGCCGGAGCACAGCCAATAGGAACGCTCTCTCTCTCTGAAATGACCTGTGATTGGCCAAAGTCTCCCATCACGACTAGATTGTTTTAAGGCCTGAAAACAGAGCCATGAGGAGGAGCAGAAGTCTAGTTATCTCTCAGAACACTTGAATTACAATATGCTGAAAGGATATTATGTGATTTTTGCCCAATGATGCCAAAAACATTCTGCCTACTGAAGCTTGTGTATGTTAAATACACGAGGCAAAACAAAACACAGAACACAGAAAGTCCATTTGGGTGTTTTATTTTTGGTGTGTAAAAAGGACATACAGATTATTTACTTGGTATAAATACATGAAGACAATTTAAGTTAAGAAGACAGAAACAGAAGACTGGTCATTGTGAACATTTTGATCATTTATAGACACTTAACGGTATTTACATGACAATGATAATGAACAACTCCTTCTATTCTAACAACAGTGTTTCCGTTCCACTATATCCTCCTCAGTGCAGCGGTGGTGGAGTCTTACAGCTTGGATATCGTGTGTGGTCTCGTTGAGCTCTGAGTATTTGTTTGACTGGATGCTGTTGTTGTGCTCACTGCTCCATTCTTTGCATGTCTGAATCAACAGATGTAAAAAGCACACTATTAGTAAAAAGCAGTGGAGATGTGAAACATTCACTGTAGTATTTTATATGGGGAGACCTTGAACATAATGTTGATGTCTTACTTGTTTTGGTTATTCAGAATGAGTTGTCCAAGCTTTGACTCTGGATTAACACATTTTTCCTTATCTGCTGTAGTTCTGATACTGGGGAAAGAAGAAAAACAGTGTTAGAGAAAAGCTGAAGAATGCAGCTGAATGACATAATTGCTCATTTACTCACATAATTGACATGTTAGTAACTACTCATTTACTCACATAATCTCTGTACGTGGACAGAAGATACTTGGGTGGTGCACGACTGGCTCTCCCTTGATGAGCTTTAAGTTGACCCTGCCGACGTAACCGTTCAAACACTTGCACTTACTGGATTTGTTGTCTGGTTGCCCTGTGGGAAGAAAAGACGACAACAATTTAAAAGACTGCATTACTTATAATTTACTTTGCCTATATTACTGTTTAAATAATTGTCACGGGCTATTTAACTTTATTTTTTATACATTTTCTATTTTTGACATTGGCATATTATCACCTTAAAAAGTTGTTATGGCGAACCTGCCATAAAGCAGTTGCCTATTACACATTGATCTTAAAATTCCCTTTAAATCATTGACAGTTTGGTGTTGGTTCTTTGGACAATCTCAATTATGTGAAATATAAGATGCAACATTTACAGCAAAAAAACAACAACAACAATACCAGTAAGATACAATTAGAAGAAGGGTGAGCATGTAAAAAAAACAGCTGCTATACTAAAGTGGGATGTAAGCTCCATCACAAGGACAAGAGAATTACAGAACACTAAACTTTTCACAGTACCTTGTGCACAGAGGACAAGCAGGCTGGCGAGAACGGCAATGACAGCTGGATTCATAGTTGTTGGCTGTAGACAGGTTATGGCTCACACTCCACTGTGTCTTTCTTCAGTCTGGACTCCTTGATAATGTCAAGCTGCTGACCTACTCTCTTTTTATACAGTTGGCTACACCCACACACAAAGCTGCAGTGCAATATGACACAATGCTTTCACTTTCCAGTATAACTTTCACTTCCTCTATACCTTCTTTTTTCCTTCAAAATGCCTGTTTCCTGGAATCAGAAACACTTCTTATCCAGGAGCTTTGTTTCAGAGAATCAATTTAGTGTCCATAATGGCTTCTTCTTCTTGTATATACATGAAGAAAAGAGGTCTTTGAGGGAATCCATTCAATTAAGTTCAGCTTAAATGTAAATAGGCACACTTGCATACAACAAAACAGTCTCGTCATTCCAAGATTCAGAGTGAGAGAAAAATGTTTTTTCTACAATCTTGTTCCAAAAAATAGTTGAAGGTACTTTATAATGTGTGAACTATTCAAATCCAATGTACCGTGATTTTGTCCATTCCATCAAATAGAAACATTCTAGATGTTTCTACAAATCCTCAAAATTGAGCTTGACATATTTGGTATCTTTGGAAACTTTAGGTTCCTGCCTAGGGTTGACAATAAAGATTATGAGATGATGAGTTGGAAATGATGGATTCACAGCTTGGCTGAAGTAGACCAGAGGTCAACATTTATGGCTTGTGGCCCCTTAAAGCTGAAGTAGGCCAGATCAGAGCAAATATGACGGCATCTGCAAGATTTCACAGACCAGAGGAAAACAAGCAGTAAGAACTGATCTGAGGTCTGCTGTCTATGAGAGCCGGCTGTCAATCACTTGCGTACTCCGACCAAATGGTCAAACTATGCAGCGCTGATCAAATATGAATCAATATTCTGTTACTGTAATGTCTATCCCCTCCTCAAATGTTTTCAGAATCATCTTGTAGTGTACTGTTTAGCTGTAAAATAAGAAAGTTTGTGACCCGGCAGCCATGTTGAGATCAGGTTGAGATGGCTTGAAGGAACGCCAAGTACTGGTCACATGACCGGAGCACAGCCAATAGGAATGCTCTCTCTCTGAAATGATATATAGATGTAGTCTCCATGATATCACCCATAGGTTTCTGAAGAGCGTTAAAATTAAGCTCAAAGTGAACTGGTGATGACTGGCTAATCCAAAAATGGCCAACGAGGTAGAGCGTGGATGGAGCTGAGGCGGGCTGAATGAAGCTTGGTTGCTGAAGCACGCCCACATACAAACATTACTTGTATTGTACTCTTCCTGTGGCTCAGTATTAGCAACTATTTAGTGTATTTTGACCACACTGTCTGATCGTCACTGTTTAAAGGTATTCCTTTGTCATAATGCGTCGTAGGGGACTGTGAAGTGGTCAAAAAACACAACAGAAAAAAACATTGATAAATATATTTGGGTATTTCCTAAGATACACTCAAGGTAACCGGTTGTTTTAGATCAACCCAAAACAAAATGTTACCTGGACACTGACGTTACATATCACTACATAACTGGAAGCATCTGAACTGTGAAAGATCAGTGGCTCCCAGTGCAGAGCAACAGACTTGGAGAAAGTGCTGTTTTGCTCTTATGAGATCAAATCCAGCTCGATACGATCTTGCAAAAAATACATTTTCTAGGGCTGTCAATCGATTCAATATTTAATCGCGATCAATCACATGATTGTTCATAGTTAATTGTGATTGATCACAAATTAATCGCACATTTTTTATCTGTTCAAAATGTACCTTAAAGGAAGATTTGTCAAGTATTTAATGCTCTTATCAACATGGGAGTGGACAAATATGCTGCCTAATGCAAATGTATGTATCTATCTTTTATTGGAAATCAATTAACAACACAAAACAATGACAAATAATGTTCAGAAACCCTCACAGGTACTGCATTTAGCATAAAACAATATGCTCAACATGGTAAACTGCAGCCCAACAGGCAACATCAGCTGTCGGTGTGTCAGTGTACTGACTTGACTATGACTTGCCCCAAACTGCATGTGATTATCATAAAGTGGGCATGTCTGTAAAGGGGAGACTCGTGGGTACCCATAGAACCCCGTTTACATTCACATATCTGGGGGTCAGAGGTCAAGGGACCCCTTTGAAAATGGCCATGACCGTTTTTTCTTGTCAAACTTAAGCGCAAGTTTGAAGCGTTATTTAGCCTCCTTCCTGAGAAGCTAGTATGACATGGTTGGTAACGATGGATTCATTAACGTTTTTCTAGTTTCATATCTACCCAGACTATACACAAACATAAAGATTGTGAACATGATTACCTCACGTTTAGCTGGTGAGATGTAAAATAACTGTCTTACTTTTCTGTAATGTTATTGTAAGCAAGTATTGAGTGTTGAAAGTAAGCACAGGTTCAGGTTGAGTTATGTTAAAGCTGGAGCAAATATGATTTAAATAAGTTATATTTATAAAACGGTCACTATATCCTGACAGTAGTGCATGAGACAGGTAATCTGAAACAAATCATGTCCCTCTGTGTCCTCCGGTGTGCTCCTAATGGCATCTGCAAGATTTCACAGAACGGAGGAAAACAGCCAATCAGAGCCGAGCTGGAGCCTTGCCGTCTATGAGCTGGCTGTCAATCATTCGCAAACTCCGATCAAACGGTCAAACTAGGCAGCGCTGATCAAATATGAATCAATATTCTGTTACTGTAATGCCTATTTCTCTCCTCAAATGTTTTCAGAATCATCTTATAATGAACTGTTTAGCTGTAAAATTAGAAAGTTTGTGACCCGGCAGCCATGTTGGGATCAAGTTGAGGAAATACCAAGCACTGCCCACCAGCCGGAGCACAGCCAATAGGAACGCTCTCTCTCTCTGAAATGACCTGTGATTGGTCAAAGTCTCTCGTCACGACTAGATTGTTTTAAGGCCTGAAAACAGAGCCATGAGGAGGAGCAAAAGTCTAGTTTTCGCTCAGAACACTTGAATTACAATATGCTGAAAGGTTATTATGGGATTTTTGCCCAATGATGCCAAAAACATTCTGCCTACTGACCTGTGATTGGTCAAAGTCTCCCGTTACGGGCTACATTTTTTAAAGCCTGAAAACAGAGCCATGAGGAGGAGCAGCAGTCTAGTTTTCTCTCAGAACACTTGAATTACAATATGGGAATATGGGATTTTTGCCCAATGATGCCAAAAATATACTGCCTACTGCAGCTTTAAATCGAAGTACTGCTGACATGTGACCATTGGTCACAGGCTACATACACTGTATTTGAAACCGCCTACTACATACTACTGAGGAACGCAGTATACACTGCGTTCCTCAGTAGTACGCAGTATGAAACGGTGAAAGTGATGTATTTAGCAGTATGCTAGACGAGGCTTTAGCCTTTAAACCAGCTCTTAAAGCACTGGACAAAAAACAAACTCGTACCACTATTATTATATTATCAAAAAATACAACTTAGATTTTGTTGTTTATGTTTGTTTCCTTTATAAGTTACTGCAGTTTTAAACTATTTATTCTAACAGCTCATAGTGAAGTCAGACAACCAGGATCATCAACGAGGGGAGACGGGAAATATAAAACATTGATCCACAACATTTACGTTACTCAAACTGCTTTTTCTGTTTCAGCAACTAAACACAGGACTGATATCCCTCCAGATATTAGAGTGATGTTAAAAAGGGTCATGTTGTCTCAGCAGGTATCTCTCTGCCCTGTCAGAGGCTGCTCTTTACCTCTCTCCTTTTCCCTCTCCTCTTCCCTCTCCTCTTCCCTCTCCTCTCCTCTCTCCTCTTCTCTCTCCTCTTCCCTGTGCTCTCTCCTCTCCTCTTCCCTCTCCTCTTCCCTCACCTCTTCCCTCTCCTCTTCCCTCTCCTCTCCTCTCTCCTCTTCCCTCTCCTTTTCCCTCTCCTCTTCCCTCTCCTCTTCCCTCTCCTCTCCTCTCTCCTCTTCTCTCTCCTCTTCCCTGTCCTCTCTCCTCTCCTCTTCCCTTTCCTCTTCCCTCACCTCTTCCCTCTCCTCTTCTCTCTCCTCTCCTCTCTCCTCTTCCCTCTCCTCTTCCCTCTCCTCTCCCCTCTCCTCTTCCCTCTCCTCTTCCCTCTCCTCTCTGCTGCTCTGTGGCCGGCTCTCCAGCGAGCTAAGCTGGTGGGTGATTTTGGAGCTTTTCAACTCCAGAAAGGCAGATAAACACGGGATCCCGTTAAATTATAATGGACATGTGTGTGTTGTGATATTTAAACAAACTATCCATCAACAAGGAAATAAAAGCCCCTCATCTACGAGACCGGTCTCTAGAGAGATCCAGCCAGCTCATAGCGGTCTGTGAGCGTGACTACCTGGCTGGAGAGGTGGCGACCCCGGCAGGCGCTAACTACATAGCTGTCACAGCAGTTTGTGGAGCTTCTAAACTCCGACAATGGTGGAGCAAATGTTCGATTCGCCATCTAATATTGTAAATTGTCAATATTCTAAATCTACACAGTTGATTTCTCGCCTCAACATTTTTCAGAAGTGAATGTAGTGATGAAATAGCTACGAAAAATGTAAAAAACTGCCGCTTTTGGCTGCTGTTGTTGTAACCGTAGCCTGTAGCGGTCCAGCGCTTTGCATTGTGAGATACAGTAGGTGAGGTACACTGGTCAGATATATACTGGAGATATTTTCCAAATCAGTATGACATCCGGGTATTTTTGGCATACTGTAGATTTTGCTTTTGTTCGCGTACTACATACTACATTTTGGCCAAATCAGTACGTACTACTAGTATAGTATGAGATTGTACTACTAGTATAGTATGAGGTTGTACTACTAGTATAGTATGAGGTTGTACTACTAGTATAGTATGAGGTTGTACTACTAGTATAGTATGAGGTTGAACTACTAGTATATTATGCGGTTTTGAATACAGGTTGTGACCAGTTCAAGCAAAGGGTGATTTTTTTTGTTGCTTTACTTGAAGAAGCTCTACACGCAGCATTGTGGTGTCGACATGCTTGTTCGGTCGGGTAAGTGTTGAGGACATATGTACGGCGGCAACATGTTTCACGCCTTGTTCATTCATACGGTTCTTTTTTACATTTTTTAATGAAGAGGGTGTGGGATGTGACAGTGGTGGAAACTGACTTATACTGTGGGGTCTGCACGTATTCGGGTAGGCACGTCCTGATTGCTGCTTGTGATTGGAGGAGAGCATTAACCATAGAGTCCCGTAGAGGGCTTCTCCTGTGTTTTTAGAACTAGGGTTACAATATTGTTACCTTCGATATATTTTAATCTCAAATAAGTAGTCCTCTGCTTGACCAGTTCAGTGGAAAAAGGATCCCATTTGTGCTGAATACAGTTGTTTCAGTTTCACACCTTGAATATCTTGCCAGGGTATTTCCTCTTTCCCTGAATTCCCCCAAATCGGACATGACTTTCTCCTTTCTTTCTTCCTTAAAACTACTAATTTCATCATACTACTATGGAAGCAGCTGTATGATGTGTCATATGGTCAATGTACACACCACCACCACAGAATTGGTCAGGCACAACAATACCACATGTCCCAGGGTAATAACAATATATACTGTATATATGTGATTTGTATTATGTACACTGACTGTGCAATGTCAGTACTACTCCGGTGTAACTTCAATTCATACTGTGCAATACTTTCAGGGGAAATTTCATTTCAATCACTGTGCAATATCAATTAATTATTCCTATTATTTCTTGTATCATTATTTTAGTATCTCCTTGAATTTATCCACAATCTTTACTTTTTGAATTTACTTTCTTTGTAATTCTGTAATTACTGTTGCTTCTAATATTAGTATGATGGTTATTGTCTCAATTACTTCTCTATAGTATGTTTTCCTTTTTTTTAATTTAATTTTATTTTATTTTGTTTATTTATTTATTTATCAGTACAGCCATTGTTTTACCCCATCTCTTCATATATATAATATATATATATATATATATATTATATATTTTACTTAATTATTTCCCCGCCCATTCGTTTTCCCATCTTTCGTTACATTTCTAGCTTTTTTGTCCATTCAATCTGTCTGTCCGACCCTCTGTACGTCTGTCCGTCTGTCCGTCTGTCCGTCTATCTGTTCGACCATCTGTCTGTCTATTACCGTCCCTGTGAGTCTATAATGTGTATAAGTCACCCATGGTTTGGAGGTTTGGAAGGGAGGAAGAGGGTGGTAAGGTAACAATGGGAGGAGTAGTGACACCTACGCTACATACCATTTCTTGTGCATGCGGCACACCCTGCAGAGCTTGCCTAACCTGCCTGGAATGCGGTCAGTTTGAATGGGCGGACACATTGTGTACACAAAGGCAAGGCTCATTTCAGACACACCATATGAGAAGACAAATTGTATGAACCATTTGCTGTGTTGTATGGTATAGTCCAAGCAAGAACCCCAGGTAAGAGCTACCTGAGCATATACCTAAGTCTGATTTAGTTTTTCAGTATCATCTAGAAACAAGACAATCTTTTTTTTAAAAAGACAAAACAATCTTTTAGCTTAATGAGCATATGAGCCTGCTCTTTTACATGGTACAGTGCACTGTATGTCTTAGGTATAACAAGTGTTATCTGTAATAGTGCTGTTTAATACGCCCAAAGTGACTTATCTTTATCAACTTAAAGTTGGTCTGTTTTAACATCTGAAATGTCCTCGTTGATTCATGATTGTTTGTACCACCACATGTGGAATTGTAACTCATAGTTGCAATGCTACACATGCTACAATGCTATGAGCATGCTATATAATGCTATGTAATGAGCAGCTATTTTATATCTAATTTATAATTGTTTCCTTATATCCATATACTATAAACATTTATGGGATATTAATGTCCAATTTATGGACGTGACAAAAGCAGACTGATATCTGAAATAGATTTTTAACCGCCCTAGTCCACCTTAAAACAAGATGGATTTTGGTTTGGTTTCATCTTTGTTTATTTGATGTGTAACTGAGTTCATGGTTTTATTGTTAACCACTTAGACCCTATCGGACCCAGCAGTAGCATGATCTTCACAAACAAGAACAAACAACGTTTATACATAGGGATCCCATTGTTTCTATAGAGGTATCATGTATGTCCAATTTCATTTTGGGAAACAACACATATAGAAAATTCACATAAAACAATACATATTTGGGAGCCCCAGAACTGCTATATAACAAAATACATCTATGCATAAAAGTGGACATAGAGCTTTTAATAATTTTCACTCATTTGGCGTTGGACATATATACGTTAAAGCTTCAGTAGGCAACAAGTTTTTGGCATCATTGGGCAAAAATTCCATAATAACCTTTCAGCATATTGTAATTCAAGTGTTCTGAGAGATAACTAGACTTCTGCTCCTCCTCATGGCTCTGTTTTCAGGCTTTAGAACTGAAAACATCTGAGGAGAGAAATAGGCATTACAGTAACAGAATATTGATTCATATTTTATCAGCGCTGCCTAGTTTGACTGTTTGATCGGAGTGACTGACTCGTTGCTCTCATAGACGGCAGCTGGACGGCAGACACCAAATCTGCTCTGACTGGTTGATTTCCTCCGGTCTGTGAAATCTTGCTGATACCGTTAGGAGCACCGGAGGACACAGAGGCACATGACATTTTCAGATTACCGGTCTCATGCACTACTGTCAGGATATATTGACCGTTTTATAAATATAACTTTTTTAATCATATTTGCTCCATTTCTACCCACTGCTGTTTTAAATATTGTCGAAGTTCTAAACTTGAGGTGAACAGCTGAAGAAATGAGCCCAGTAAGTCAAAAACTTGCCCTGAAGGGTTTTCCTGGAATTTTGCTCTTCCACATGAGATGACATGAGCCTCCACTTCAAGTTCAGCACGCCCATGAATTAGAGGCTGTGACGGACTGTTTTGTCATCACGATAGTTGCCAGATTTGGGGAATACTTGTTGTGACATGTGTATTGACATCAGGGCCTTAAAGGGACTGTTTGTAACTTCTTACACGTATAAATCATTGCGGGTCGGTGTCCCATGCGCGCTCGCGTGTGACTACGCTGTTCAGACAAGACTCCAACACAAACTATACGGAAGCACCAAAACCTCTTGGTTGTATCTAGTGAAGCCCGTCTGTTAATCAGTGTTGGCCGCGGTAGGAGGACGCAGGGGAGACTGTAGCTTTGGTCTCCAGGACCGGAGTCTCTGCTGTACTCTGCTTCTCTGCCTGCCTTCACTCACACACAGCGCTCGTTCTCACTCTTTCGCCTCCACTCTCACGTGCATGCGCGCACACTCCACACTGCAGAAGAGTTAGTTTAGCTCTGAGAATATCTAGTGAATGTTCAGTGGACGTTTGTGCAGAAATAACTGCTGCAGCTCCTCCAGACCAACAGAGGTTTCCCGTGTCTTGTGAAGTGACGGGGCTCCGCAGAGAGAAACGTTATCGTCTCCGACCAAAACTCCGGTGTCTCCCCTGTTCCCTCCGGCCGCGGTCGGGAGGCTGAAGCAGGAAAAGCCAACACTAGGATCAGCATTGATTGATGGAGAGACCTTAGTCTGGTCAGCTAACATTACTGCCAAGCAGCTGAAATATAGAGTGATATTGTGCTTTTAGCTGACGTGTGTCGCTTCACTGTTTTGAGCGATGTTCGTTCATGTCTATGTAGAGCGAGCACAAGCGCGAGCACGATCAACAGGACGCTGACTTTCGTTGACTTAACGGCCACAGGTGTCACTGTTAACAAGACATTTCTGATTCTTACAAACAGTCCCTTTAAGCATAGTAGTACTGTAGCCCATGCTTTTTAAAAGTTTAAACATTTTTCCTCTTGGCACATGATCACGTACTTTATAAAAGTCTATGTATGTTATATACTGAATGTCATTCTTTTTACACTGATATCTGTCCAGTGTCACAGATGGAACGTAGAAAAGCTGCTGGCACCTCCAGAGCCGCCAGGCGAAGACGCTGGTGGCGTTTGAGACAGCGATGGAGGATGGTAGGGGTGTTTGAGATCGATCCAGAACATGAGTTCTACCATCTGACATCCATGATAAAAGAAGGCATGCATGCTTCAATTCAGACCACTATGGACACATCAGGCCAGGTGAATACTTTTCTAATTATAGGCCACTGGTTGGATTTTAAACATGAAACATTGTAGACATAAATTCACTCATCAACCCTTCATCTCCTGCACAGGATACAACCGCTGCTGAACATTTCAAGACAGCGGAAACTCTAACTCATGAGGCAAGTGATAATTTAGGAGCAGCAGTAGGTCAGTCCGTGGGGACTTGGCTTGGGAACCAGAGGGTCACCGGTTCAAGTCCCTGCACGGACAACTGAGGTGCCCTTGAGCAAGGCACTGAACCCCCAAACTGCTCCTGAGCTCTGTATAGTAGCTGCCCCCTGCTCTTAATACTAGGATGGGTTAAATGCAGAGACTAAATGTCACTGTGTGCTGTACAATTGTGTGAAAATAAAATAATAACAGAATTTTTTTTTCATGCTTTGTTTCGTTTTCATATCTGGATAAAGTTGTCAATTATGGTCATATATTCAAAAGTTATCGCCCATTCATACTAAGAATTCCTGTCAAGCAATTTAAAACAAACATTTTCAAGGCTTCTGTTTAATCCTTGCCTTCCAGGGGTTCCAGATGCAGACGTTTGCAGCGTCAGTGTTTGCTAAACTGAGGCGTTCACTGGACATCACAGAGGAGGAATATATGAACTCCCTCTGCTCAAGCGAGTGCTACCTCCAGTTTGTCAGTAACTCCAAGAGCAAGGCAAACTTCTTTGTCACGTGAGCATAATCTTCTGTTACACACAGAGACCTTCCATTGACTACTTCTTTACCTTATCTCATCCTAACTCTAATTTCAAACTAAACTAACACCCAAAATGTTCTCACCTCAAAAATCAAAAACTCAAGCTAGTTTTTCAAGTACAAGAACACACGCACACATTTACTCACACATACTGACAGTATGTTTCAATTGCAGCATGTCTAGGAACTACATCTGCACTCGATGATTCTGCAGCTCACGATTTATGTCCAATTCCAACAATCAGTGTCAATTTAGGAAGTAGTGTGGCCTTTATGTAGCGAGGTGGAAAGAGTGTGGAGGTTGGGCTGGTGGATGTGACATTACAATGTGCAAAATACCATCTGACAATCAGTCCTTTGCTGTGAGTGTTACCTCCAAAACAGACTCATTACCTTAGGGGAATTAAATAAATGATAAAATAGATAAATAAGATTGTGGAGGCAACAAGTACCCCTGACCTGAAAAGCACCGGAGAGCTGTGAGAGGGCTGTGAGATTATTTGCAGAGTAGCAGCCAACTAATAAATCCCCAAATCCCATTTTTTTTTTTTTGTTTGTTCTGAGATTTAAGGACTGTTTCAGAAGTTTTTTCCATTGGATAAATATAATGATTTTTTTATTAACTGTAACCATGATCTTTCTCTAACGTTAACCATACTATAGTTGCCATGCAAGTGTAGAAAGTGAGAATTTAAAAATTTTTTGCATTGAACGTGAAAAAAAGTTTTGAACATAGTCTGGGGTTTTGCAGAATCATCCAATATTGATGTCTGTTTCTTGTTCTTGTCTGGTTGTTCTTGGTTTTAGGAATGACAAGAGATTCTTCTTAAAGACCCAGAGCGGGCGCGAGGTCAGGTTTCTCCTGTCCAATCTGCAGGCATACATGGACCACTTGGAGAAATACCCTCATTCACTGATGGTGAGGTTTCTGGGTAAGAGTGATTAATGCTACACACACATACACGCACACACACACACACACACACACACACACACACACACACACACACACACACACACACACACACACACACACACACACACACACACACACACACACACGCACTTCCCAACATACACCCACACAATACTTGATTTATTGATTAATCACATCATACATTCACTTAATCAGAGCAGAACAAATGGAGGCTTCACCCAGAGGTGGTGAAGCAGATTTGGTCCTCTCCAGGCTTGACTCCTGAGAGGGACAGGCTGAGGAGGGCTGGATAATCTGTACAACCTGTACAACCTCTCTGTAGTGGCAAGAGTCAAAGTGGTTAGGGTAAGATGGTTGGGTAGAGGAAAGGAGGCTAGATCCCCGGTCCTGTGCAGTCAGGTCTATTCTCTCCCTTTTACAGTGTTTGATGGTTAGAGGCCTGTCTCATGCAGCAGCCAACAGGGTTTTGACGATAGAGCGGTCTTTGGCCACCCTCTCATGGGCCAAGTGGTGCATGCGTCCTCCCTGCAGTGGGAACTGGCATTGGTGCTCGAGGCTTTGGTGAAGGACCCTTTTGAGCCTCTAGAGTGTTTCTGTTTAAAAGCGTTGTTATTCGAGACAGCTTTGCTGCTTGCACTGACTTCAGCTATGAGAGTATGTGAATTGACTGCCCTGTCAGTGCATCCCAGTTGCTTGATGCTTCGTGGTGACCACAGCAGGGCTACTCTCAGACCAAACCCCTCCCTTGTTCCTAAGAACTCAAGAAGTCCATTCAGGGTCGAGGGTCATACAACTGGATACTTTTTGTCCTCCACCCAATGCGGGAGACAGGGAGGCAAATTCGCATCTGCTATGCACTGTTCATGCTTTGGCATGTTATGTCGAACGCACGGCCCCCCCCTCAGGCGCACTCAAAAGCTGTTTGTGTACTTCGGTGATGGTGTGGCCAGAAAAGCCCTTTCCAAGAAATGCCTGGTGGGCTGGCTTTGAGTGTATCTCCCAGGCCTATAGGCAGGTGGGAAGAGACCCTCCTACTGTGGTCCACGCACACTCTACACGCAGCGTTGCAGTGTCGCAGTGTCTCACCCCACCTTGTCCGGTGGGGTGAGTGTCGAGGATATGTGTATTGTATGTACGGCAGCATTGTGATCGACGCCTCTATACGGTTTTATCTCTTGGACATGTTGGGGTCCTTTTCAGGGTTTGTGCTCGCTGGAACAACAGGATTGGTGAAAAGGTGAGATGTGATACACCGACATGTTCCCGTGCTCCTTGATGACCTGGGGAATGTTAGTGTCTACTGTTTGTTTTTGATCCCTGCAGGGTTAGACCATGGCTTTACCCAGATCAGTTGTGTACTACCTGAGGTGACTAGGGCCCCCTACTTGTCCGCTACAGCGGCCTATATTATAAAGAAGTAGGCAGGCTGCGGTGTCTAATCCTTAGCCAGTCTGGATCCATGTGGTTAGGTTGATATGGTGACGCGTCAGGGCGTACATCCATCGGACCCCACCCACTGTACCCATAGAGTCCAGTAGAGGGCAGAGCCTGTGTGAGTTAGAACGAAGGTTACAATATCGTAACCCTAGTTCTATAAGCACAGACGGAGCTCTCTACGGAGGTGGCCCTGCCGTTCCCGCGCCACTCGCTGAGGAGGGCATGGGATGCCAGATAGCGCTGGACGCCACCTTATATACCGTGGTATATAACGTAGGTATTAGGTAGGCACGCACTGATTGGCCCGCAACGGCTATGCAAATCTCAGTGAGTGAACGCGTGCATGTGATTGGAGGAGAGTATAGCCCATAGAGTTCAATAGAGGGCTCCGCCTGTGCTTATAGAACTAGGGTTACAATGTTGTAACCTACGTTTTTAAAGCAGAGGTTAAAAAGATTCTGTTGATCATGGTCTAAAGACAGAGACCTAGCAAAAGACACAGAAATATCACGTATGATTTTATAATATGCATTGTTCTTTCCCCATTCCAGGTGTCCACAGGATTGTCATTCCTAATGAAACAAAGGTATTTTATCAACATAATTACCAGTTGGTCATTATATCCATTATATCCTTAAAGTAAGTGTTGTGTGTCTGCTCTCCAGAAATACTTCATTGTGATGCAGAGTGTGTTTTACCCCGATGAGAGGATCAATATTAGGTACAGTATCTATGTTTCCCCATGTTTTGTTGTGTGGAGTTCTGACGGGTGTATGAAAGCTGTGATGTTTTTGTTGCATAGATACGATATCAAAGGCTGTGAGGTGGGTAGATATACTAACCCCGACACAGGGGGGAAACAAATAATCAAAGTGCTGAAGGACAATAACTTTGAAGGCCAGAGCATTGCATTAGGTAAGTGTCCACTCCCCTACACTTACTTACTCTACTTATTTCTGTAGAATGATGTTACGTTTTTCCGTAGAATGATGCTGTTGTGCAATGCAAGTTAACTTTCAGCAGCAGAAAAAAACTGAGCCACATGCAATCGGAAAGTGCAAGGGCACTCTAATGGAAATGCTTGTGTTGTTGCTGTAGGTCAAGAGAAATCCTGGTTTGCCAATCAAGTGAAAGTGGATGCTGCCTTCCTTCAGGGGCTTAATGTGCTGGACTACAGTGTCCTTCTGGCCCATCAACCTCTGCACAAAGATGAGCTGGAAGGGAAACACTCGTTGGCAAACCTTGTCGTTCGCACCACAATGTAGGTTTTATGTCCTTTGAGCAAGTACAAAACCAATGTGCTGTGCATTACAATATGTCTTATTTTCCATCTTCTTTATGTTGGTGCTCCAGTGAACTCTAAAAAGAAGTGTTTCACACACTCATGAAAAGCTTTCTTAAAATAAATATGCTTTTAAAGGGAATACGCTTATTCACTTTCATGCTGAGAGATATGAGAAGATCGATACCACTCCCACTCACTTGCGCTACCTATGGAGTTATAAATGTATTAGCAAAGCTTAGCATAAAGCCTGGAACCAGGGGAAACAGCTCTCTCAAAACTTCAAAAATAGCCTACTAACACCTCAAAAGCTCACTAATTGACCATTAGCTAAGGTCGATCCATGGGTCCACCTCCAAAGAGCTCTATGAGGCTGGTCATACAGCAGATAGAAACAGCAGTACTCAATGCTCAGCATGGCTTGGCGTCAGAACACTCACGCCAAGCTGCTGTATTAGGCAGACCGTCCCTCTACTACAGTCTAAATGCTTTTTGTCCACCACCTTCACCCACAATTGGACAAAGCATTCCATGCTACATGGCGCTCAATGGGAATGTTCAGCCTTAAGCTTTGCTTATACTCGTGCGAGACACCATGGCGTGGGCCTCCGTAGATGGCGCGGGCCTCCGTACATAGATGGTGCGCTCACTACAAGCATGCACGGAGACGTTTATGCTAAGCGCGTTGTTCGTTGAAGACTTGAATTAGTCTGATCTCATTAGCCCAGAGTTGTCTTTATGAAACAGATTCATCTTGGTTCAGTTTGTTCAGTTAGTTATTTGTTTGACTTATCCACAAGAAGCTTTTCACAAAGATCTGCCTTTTCTGTGCAACCTTTATGAACACCCTTCTGATTGTGTTTTCCCATAGGTCTGTGGACTTGCAGGACAGTCCCACCACGTCAGACCCCTCCACCATGCCATTACTGAAAGAGACCACGGGTGAGGTGGCACCAGATACAACAGAGTGTGGGTCAGGCCAGCCACCGGCAGCAGCTGAGTTCGATGGTGAAGGGATTCCCCTCCAGGAGATAAAGTGCCCTGCGAAAGAAACCAGGAGCGACTCAGAACTGCAGGAATTCCATGAGCATCATCGCAGGCTACTGCCCAACGTCAAAAATGCCGTTCATGTGGTAGATGGGCCTGACCGTCGCTACTTTGTGGGCATTATAGACATTTTCACTGTGTACGGCTGGAAGAAAAGACTGGAGAACCTGTGGAAAAGACTCCGCTTCCCAGGCAGGGCCTTTTCCACAGTCAGCCCAGACAAATATTCACACAGATTCTGCAAGTGGATACAGGACCACTCCGAGTGACACAATGCAGAAAAACATTGAGCACTGTTATACATAGCATTTGCTGTATAGCCCCCCCAGTGTCCACAGGATGGGGCTGTGTCGCATTCTGGCTCTGTCGTAATGGAGCGGCGGCTCAGTCAGAACGTGATGAGCTACATCCAGTGGATCTGTGGTATGACTGTAACCAGTCAAGAAGTGTTGATGCTGACTGTTTTCATTTTTGTATAGAAATTGTAGCCTTCTGTGCAGTTTCAGAGCCGTGATATAGGCAATATAGAAAAAATGCTTGGGGTGCCAGGGTACTGTAGTGGCTGGGCTAAATTAATAAACAGACAAATA
This sequence comes from Sebastes fasciatus, assembly GCF_043250625.1. Classification (NCBI taxonomy): domain Eukaryota; kingdom Metazoa; phylum Chordata; class Actinopteri; order Perciformes; family Sebastidae; genus Sebastes; species Sebastes fasciatus. The sequence goes on from NC_133800.1 coordinate 2,849,494, forward strand.
AAAGAGCACATTAAAAACCTTGCAGTAATATGTGCAGATTGTGGAGAAGCACTCCCCATGTTGTCACATGATTATGTTCACTTAGTTTTCCACCTGCTCAGACCACCCTTTGGGTTGAATTTAGGGACGCACCGATACCGATATTGGATATTGGGCCTGTACTGGCTTAGATAGCTGGATCGGGTATCAGTGACAATGGGGCCGATATATTCAATTCAATTCTATGTTTGCTATACACACTATATACTGGAATTTTATTTCCTGTTTAAATTTTGACCAATTTGTTGCTGCATTAAAAAAAAGTTACACTTTCATTTTAATTAATGTAAATAATTCCTGTTCATTTTTAAGATATTTTACCAAGTTTCTGGTGTACAATTTATTATGTTAATAATAAATAACAATTCACTACATTTAGATCTATGTGTTTATTGGTCACGTTTTGTTTTACAAAGATAGGAAAGCGATGTTTAAGTCCAGCCTGATGTTGCCTTACACGTAAAAGAATGATATCCGCTGGATGGCACATCACCCAATCACCAACAGCTTTGTTTTGTATGAGTTCAAACCTTTGAAGCAGGTGTCTAATGGCTCTATGTGCTGTGATGAGTGAGGTGGGTGGGTTCCAGTTGAACTCCACAGGGTTTACCTGGCAAAGTGGTATGACCAGACCAAAACATCCTCTTACCTGTACTTAGCCCCATTTGTGGCCTCAGCACTTACTCCGTGATTCTATCTTATAGCATTTCCAACACAAACCGAGTTGTACAGTATCTTCACAGATGTCTGCTGTCTACCAGGAATGACAAAATGATTGTACGGGGCAAAGCCAATGTTAAAATAAAAACAAAAAAATCCACAGTCTGTGGAGGACTGCTGTGGGGTTATGCCTTACTAGGCAACTATAGAAATTTACCATTTTTAAAATGTTGTGAGAGAAGCCCTTCTTTTAGTTATATTTTTGCATTCATATTTTTACAATTCATAGCATTGTGATGTTTAACACAGAGTTACCATGGTTATCAGGGGAAGCCCACAGGCGTAAAAGGTAAACAAAGAGGGCAACACATGGGTGTTCAGCCAGGCATAGGCCTATTCAAATTTACACAGAAACATTAACATTAAGGATTTAAGATGGTACATAAAAAAACACATGAAATCAGAGGAATGCCAGCATTAGACTATATTACACACCTGGTTTATTCATCAACTAGTTCTTTTAATTTGGTTAATGAAGTTTGACAAAAACAATTACATTGTTTTTTGACAGTTAGGCTACCTCTAGTCTCGTAAGGCAAGAGAAGACATTCCAATAGGCAGTAAAAGACGTAAAATAAAACCCCACAAAAGTGCTGTCCCATTCATATTTATGCTATTTTGAGCCTGTGCAGCCTCTCACACTCAACCATTTATCAGGTGATGTCAGTCAAGTCCCTGAGGGTTCAGGGTTTAAGGCCTTAGAGGGGACATTGGGATTGGGCCTTCCTCTCTTTGCTTCTACTCTTTAGCCATGTCTCCCTAACCCCGGGGACGGGCTCTCCGGCTCTGCAGGTCGATGAATCTTTTTCTTATGCTTTCTTTATTGAAGGTGATGCTCATTTACAGAGGTACAAACAGATACATACATTGAAAAAAAGAAGAGAAAGAAGCTTTATCATTTTAAATATTATATTAATTTAATAACTTGAAGGGACTGTTTGTAAGAATCATAAATTGGTTGTAACAGCAGCACCTGTGGCCGTTAAGTCAACGAAAGTCAGCGTCCTGTTGCTCGCGCTCGCCCGTGTGCACGCGCTACGTGAATGTGAGCGAGCATCTGTCAAAACAGTGAGGCGACACACGTCAGCTAAAAGCACAATATCACTCTATATTTCAGCTGCTTGGCAGTAATGTTAGCTGACCAGACGAAGGTCTCTCCATGAATCAATGCTGATCCTAGTGTTGGCTTTTCCTGCCTCAGCCTCCCGACCGCGGCCGGAGGGAACAGGGGAGACACCGGAGTTTTGGTCGGAGACGATAACGTAGAAGTATAAGAACACTTTCTGCTATAACATCAAAAGCAATAGCATACACCTTTGGTTTTACAGGCATTTTTAATTCATCAATAAATTCTTCATATGATAATAAATAACCATTTCTATTAAGTAATTGGCCAACTATTACACAGGACTACAGTATTCCATTATGAAACCATGTGTGATAGAACATAGTCCTGTTTATCAGGTCCATGAATCTCATCAGAACAAAAACAGCAATGAGGATTCTTCACCTCCGGGAGGCAGCAGAGCACTAAAACATTAAATCAGGCCTAGTGTGCCGGAAACAAGAAGAAGAAGAAGAAGACAGCGCTTTGTTTTGCTTCCGGGTCCTGTTCAGTGAGATCATCCAGAAGGAACCATGGAGGAGTCCAGAGCGTCTTACTGCTGCACTGTGTTGGATAGAAAGAACCAGTCTAAGTTCCTCTGCTACACACGCAGAAAAAACGGAATATTGAATGTGTGGTGAGTCGCAGGTTGAGTTTAAATACACATGAACGTGACTTCAGTAGTGTTCTAGAACAGAGAACGATGATACCCAGACCTTTAACCCTCCACTTTATTATCCCGGTGTCTATCAGGGGGTAACTTCTGTGTTAAACTGAATTACTGGGAAGTTTAACGACGTTACGACGTCATATTCCACCAAGCAGCGTGGACATTTACTGTTCAGAGTTAGAGTCGGATATTACTGACACCTGTCACCACCATACTGACAGTGGGAATATAAAGGGTGAAATTAAAGCTTCAGTAGGAAACATGTTTTGGCATCATTTGCAAAAATTCCATAATAACCTTTCAGTATATAATAATTCAACTGTCTGAGAGATACTAAACCTCTGCACCTGCTCATGGATGTTTTCTATTTCTTTTTCAATAGACTTAGACTTAGACTTTATTTTAATTTGTGAACAATACAAAGATCAATTAAACTGATACATAGGTAAACAATACATATAAAGGAAATGAAGGGATAAATAAAAACAAAAAAATAAGAAAATATGTTACGGGGTTAATATAAATAAAAAAATAATAGTCTCTTAAAGGGACTGTTTGTAACTTCTTACAGGTATAAATCAATCCGGGTCGGTGTCCCTTCCACGCTCACGTGTGGCTACGCTGTTCAGACTCAGACTCCAACACAAACTACACGGAAGCACCAAAACCTCTTGGTTGTATCTAGTGAAGCCCGTCTGTTAAACAGTGTTGGCCGCGGTCGGAGGACGCGGGGGAGACCGTAGCTTTGGTCTGCAGGACCGTAGTCTATGATGTACTCTGCTCCTCTGCTTGCCTTCACTCACACACCACGCTCGTTCTTGCTCTCTCGCTCCACTCTCACGTGCATGCGTGCACACTCCACACTGTAGAAGAGTTAGTAGCTCTGAGAATATCTAGTGAATGTACAGTGGACGTTTGTGCAGAAATAACTGCAGCAGCTCCTCCAGACCAACAGAGGTTTCCCGTGTCTTGTGAAGTGACGGGGCTCCGCAGAGAGAAACGTTATCGTCTCCGACCAAAACTCCGGTGTCTCCCCCGTTCCCTCCGGCCGCGGTCGGGAGGCTGAGGCAGGAAAAGCCAACACTAGGATCAGCATTGATTCATGGAGAGACCTTCGTCTGGTCAGCTAACATTACTGCCAAGCAGCTGAAATATAGAGTGATATTGTGCTTTTAGCTGACGTGTGTCGCCTCACTGTTTTGACGGATGCTCTCTCACATTCAGGTAGCGCGTGCACACGAGCGAGCGCGAGCAACAGGATGCTGACTTTCGTTGACTTAACAGCCACAGGTGTCGCTGTTAAAACCAATTTCTGATTCTTACAAACAGTCCTTTTATGTAAAAACATTAAAATGTGAACACAAACTCACCGTTTTACTAGCCTTTTTTTTGCAGAAGATATTGTCTTATATAATATATAGTTACATTTCTTTCTTGTAAACATCACAGTGAGGTTTAACTCTCACATTGCATTTATGAATGTAAAACATTGCGATAATGTGATTGATTAGAAAATACTCTTTCTCATATATTGTGTTGAACCTTAAAAAAACAAAAAAAACATTTTCCAGTAGAAGTTCAGTCACAGATAATATTTTCCAAGATAAACTTACAAATATCTCGCCACAGTTTACGGGTGTTTGTACATTTCCAGAACAGATGGACAGTAGTTTCAGTATGGGAATCACACAAGGCACAGATTAAATCATAATCACTTTTTAATTTAACAAAAAGGACCTACCTGGGTAACATCGACACTCATGGCTCTGTTTTCAGGCTTTAAACAATCTAATCCGTGACGGGAGATTTTGACCAATCACAGGTCATTTCAGAGAGAGAGCGTTCCTATTGTCTGTGCTCCGGCTGGTGGGCGGTGCTTGGTATTTCCTCAACTTGATCTCAACATGGCTGCCGGGTCACAAACTTTATCATTTTACAGCTAAACAGTACACTACAAGATGATTCTGAAAACATCTGAGGAGAGAAATAGTAGTGATGGTGAGATGAAGCTTCATGAAGCACTGAAGCTCTCCAGCACATTGGTTCGCTAAAGGGTTCATTTCACGAGGCTTCATCTGGGCTTCATGTGCACACAAAACCAACTATTGGTCAAAGAGTGTAAAACAGACCGATATATTCCAGATATGTGACTGCAGAGGGCAGTGAATGTGCTTGTGTAACTAAAGGAAAATGATAGATGGGATAGATAGATTTTGTTTTTATTCAGGAGTGATTCAGGAGTTCTCAACTGTATTTCGGCTTTGGGCGTCTTCAATGACGTCATTGGTCTAAAACGATACAAGCCTCAACACGCGTTTCACAGACGCTCTGAAGCCTCGGCACAGCACGTAACATCACTAGTTAAAATGCACATAAATGTGACCTCAATAGTGTTCCTAGAACAGAGAGAACGCTGAATCAATCTCCATTTAAATCCCACAGTTTATTATTCCGGTGTCTGTCAGGGGAATTACATTTGTGTTAGAACATAAAACAAGCCGTAAACTGATTTATTGGTAACTTTAGCGAAGATACGACGTCATATCCCACCAAGCAGCGTGGACATTTCACACGATAAGAGTTCGGGTCTGATATTGCTGACACCGGTCACCAAGATATTGACAGTGGGAATAAAAAGGCTGAAAATAATTCCAAATTTCTTAGTATGTAAACTGTATGCCGAATTGAGGAGTAACCCCTCCCCCCCTTCGGAAAAAAAAGATCAATCTTCATTTGTACTACAGTCTATACTAGGAAACATATAAACAAACAATACAACAACAATATTTAAATTCTGTTTTTCCACAAAACTGCAACTGCATTCATTTACAGTCATCTCCTTAAAGCAGCAGTGTGGAGAAATAGAGCCAATATGATTAAAAAAAAGTTATTTTTATAATATGGTCACTATATCCTGACAGTAGTGCATGAGACAGGTAATCTGAAAAAAATCATGTTCCTCTGTGTCCTCCGATGTCCTCCGGTGCTCCTAATTTTTGCCCAATGATGCCAAAAACGTGTTGCCTACTGGAGCTTCAAGAGAGTGTAACAAGTTGTAGCCTACAAAATAATATGAACAAATGCAATAAGGTTATGAATCCAACCCGATATCAAAGAGATTATCCTTTTCTAAAGGCCTATTGTTCATGTTTAGACCTTGTCAGGAAGGTGTTTATTCACTCTTAAAGTTATTTTTCAGAGCATATGAATTACATTGTACAGGTGTGTGTTTATGTCTGTATGTCCACCCTTTGTAAGGACACATGAGCAAGTATGATGTAATGTAACTGTTTGTTAATCTTATGGAGTTTGACAGATGCCGCTGACGTTTGGAGCACAGAGTACACCGAGGACACATTGAAGCAGTTTGTAAGTTTCACATGCAGACCCCCATGTTTGTCACACAGTGCATCAGTGAAGGTACTGATTTTTGTTGTAACTGTACCCGTTTGTTTTAGAGACAGAGGTTTGCCTTGAGATCTACAGAGGATTATATCCTAAAACTCAGGTGAGATTACAAACTGTCCTCCTTTAAAACCACTTTGTGGAATATCAATTATTTCTAGCAAGGTCCAAGAATCCAGTGGTGCCAGTAAAGCTGCACAGCCAGCAGCGGAACATTCTTTGTGTTGACCAGCTTGTACATGTCTGTTTGTGTGTGATAATAAACGAGTAAGTAAATGTGACCGTGAAACTATTATTCAGCCATAATTGAGGCTAAATATTCTTCTGTCTTTCCCTCAGGTCGGCCTGTGGTAGTGGGGATGTGTCTGTTGTGGTGCATGACACCAGTGCAGAGCTCCATTTGAGTTCCAGTCCAGGTGACCCGAGTGTGACCCTGTCCAGGCTGGAAGGCCCGCAGGCCACAAAGGAAGTGAAGGAGCTGCTGTTCAGGATGGCTGACAGCCTCACTCAGCCTGACAGTAAATGGACTTTGTTCTTGTGGCTCATTGCAGTTGTTTCACATTGAGTGAAGGGTTTGAGCTTATAATAATAATAATAACAACAATAAGTACTTTATTAGTTCCCTTGGGGAAATTAATTTATTTTATAGCAGCTTATGCAGAGTTAAAACTCACTGTCTTTTGGGAATCAATGCAGACTGTGTTTTGTCATTCCTCAGGTGGATCCCCCTCCGTCAGTCCAGTGAAAAATCACCAAAGGCGGCCCACAGGTATGTTTTTCAAGCTGTATACCGGTTGTGTGTGGGGGTGTGGGGGGAGGTATGGTTCTTTGCAGTATGATGTTTGGAACACAACAATGTAACAGCCCGTCGACTTATTTTACTTAAAGCTTCAGTAGGCAGTATATCTTTGGCGTCATTGGGCAAAAATTCCATAATAATCTTTCAGCATATTGTAATTCAAGTGTTCTGAGAGAAAACTAGACTTCTGTACCTCCTCATGGCTCTGTTTTCAGGCTTTAGAACATCTAGCCCGTGACGGGAGACTTAGACCAATCACAGGTCATTTCAGAGAGAGTGTTCCTATTGGCTGTGCTCCGGTCATGTGACCGGAACTTGGCGTTCCTTCAACAGATTGTACAATGGCGGCCGCGTCACAAACTTTCTTATTTTACAGCTAAACCGTGCACTACAAGATGATTCTGAAAACATCTGAGGAGAGAAATAGGCATTACAGTAACAGAATATTGATTCATATTTGATCAGCGCTGCCTAGTTTGACCGTTTGGTCGGAGTTCGCGAGTCATTGACAGTCGGCTCTCATAGACGGCAGCTGGACAGCAGACCTCAGATCAGCTCTGACTGCTTGTTTTCCTCCGGTCTGTGAAATCTTGCAGATGCCGTTAGGAGCACCGGAGGACACAGAGGAACATGATTTTTTTCAGGTTACCTGTTTCATGTACTACTGTCACGATATAGCGGCCGTTTTATAAAAATAACTTTTTTTAATCATATTTGCTCCAATCTCGCCTACTTCAGCTTAAACAGCGACACCTGTGGCCGTTAAGTCATCGAAAGTCAGCGTCCTGTTGCTCTCGCTTGTGCTCGCTCTACATAGACATGAACGAGCATCGCTCAAAACAGTGAAGCGACACACGTCAGCTAAAACCACAATATCACTCTAGCCACACGCGAGCGTGCATGGGACACCGACCCGATTTATACGTGTAAGAAGTTACAAACAGTCCCTTTAAGTAAGATTTTGAATGTAGGACTTTTACTTCTAACAGAGTATTCTACACTGTGGTATTACTTTTACGTAAGTAAAACATCTGAGTACTTCTTCCACCACTGTGCTCTAGTAAACAATTTAATCATAGACCCCCTTTACTCCGGCATTAAAATGCGTTAGTGCTTGACCACATGAAAGTAAAGTACAGGTGTAAATGCAACATCGGCCGAGGGCGCTGACCCCCTCAAGGTGTGGAAGAAGTTAGAGATTATTACTAGAGACTATGTACAGGTTGTGCAAAGAATGTTACTCTATTTACAGATGTTTTATGTTATAATACTTAGTGTATAATAGTAATTTATAATAATAATAATAATGATTACTATTATAATAATTATTACATAAATAAATAATAATTATTTATATATATATATATATATTTATTAAGTAAAATGTCTTTGAGAACCCTGAAAAGTGCAATAAAATGTATTATTATTATTATTATGCATTTCTGTACCTTGTATTATGAAATGTATTAAATATTGTTTTCATTTTTTTTATATTGTATTAAACTTATCATGACTGTAAAAATAAATGAATTGCTGTACAATATCTCTTTCTATTTGAAAGGAAATGTGATATTTCATGTTCAGTATATATTAGTATTCAGTAGTTTGGACTTTTGCTTGCGTCCTGCAGAGTTCACCTGAGGACTAGAGGAACAGGCTTGTGGTGAATTGTTGACGGTGTTGTCGGCGGTTTGTTTCACCAGCTTACAGAGATGATATCTTTTCTTCAGAGTTTGAACCCCAACAGCAGCAGAATGGTGCTCCATCAGTGACGACGAAGAAACGACTTCCAGGGGCTTCTCTCATCAACCCAGGAACTAAAAAGTACGACGTGTCCCTCATAAATCTCTACCAGTATTCTGCTCTTAGTGAATGTAAACCAACAACTGTTCATCCTTTTTTGCAGAAAGCGGCAAGCGACTGGCGTGGCCTTCGATGATGTAGATGAAGACTGATCCTCCAGACAACACAGTGTTCTCACATTGTGGCTGCACAAACAAAGATGAATGTTTTTTTAATCCACTAACACAACATTATGAATTTGTTGCTTTTTAAATCACAGCATGTATGTATCTACTTTCATGGCATATGATATTAATAAAAACCGGACTATTGATTTTGAATGGTATTTTAATCTGTCAATGAATGATGCTGTAACTTCTTTGATATTAGGTTGAATTTAAAGCTGCAGTAGGCAGTATATATTTTTGGCATCATTGGGCAAAAATCCCATAATAACCTTTCAGCATGTTGTAATTCAAGGGCTGTGAGAGAAAACTAGACTTGACTGAATTTCTCACAATTGTTTGGTGACAAAATAAATATGTAGCTCTCATTTCCCCATATTGTCCCGGTGCTCCCATGCTTGTATTTTGGTCTGAAGAAGGCTTTGCTGATGGAATCTGAATCCAGAGCCGTTCGTATAAAGCCCTCAGCGAGCTCCTCCTCTCCTCGTCCAACAATTCTGAAGCGTTGTTCATGTGCACCTTATGATTAAAAGCTTTTTTATTATGAACCCTACACTGTTTCGGACATATAAAGTAATAGTAATAATACTATTAACAACAACTGGGTAATAGTTTATTCTTATTATTCTTATGTTGTTAATATTGCAAATAATAATAATAATATCACTGTTGTTTTATGTGTTCTCTGTTGAGTAACTAAAGAATAAACCGGAAAACTGCTTTATATTTCCAATCACAAAATAGCTGATTTTTAATTTCCAGTATGAGTCAAATTCTTCAACCACATATTTGAATATACTTAGAATATATATTGACAAACAACATTAACAAATAATAATAATGATAATGCTTATCATGAAGTGTCACATGACAGCAGCCTTAATTGAATTTCTCGTGAATTTCACGCGTGGCGTGGCGTGGAGGCTGCATGATTCACGCATCGGGTGTTCACACCAGCTGCTTGTCTGCTGCGTTTCTGCTGCTGCAGCTGCTGCTGTTAGCCCTTTCTTTCTACATAGAGTTTGCCTTTTAATGGCCATTTCATTTCATTATAAATGTCCTTTATATTTATTTTAGACAGAAAAAGGTTAAGAAACGTGTGGTAATTTGTAAATAATAGTAATAATCCACAATTAAAACTCCGTACTATATTTATTCATGGAGCTCTCCAAGTCACTGCATGTTCTAGAACACTGTCCGCCACATATTTCAGAATAAAAGCCTTGTGTTCACAAATGAAGGAATTCTGTCCACAGAAAAAATGCTTGAGGGCTTTTATTTTGAAATATATGATATGATGTCACTATACTGTCAATAGATCACCTTCACTGTTGTTGCTGTGAAACGCATGCGGCACGCGTCAAAAATAGGCGAGACCTCTATTCTCTAGTTGAGACGTGTCTCACGCTGGCAGTGTGGCTGTTCTAACCTGTTAACATGGACGCCGAAATAAAAAACAACAGGGAACGCAGCCGCCACGCCCTCCTGACGTTCCTGGTGTGTTCCGGGCATTAGATAGACAGAGATATTACTGTTAGAAGGTGGAGCCCTGTGTGTGTTGGTGGCTTCGGGACACGTGTAGAGCAGCCGTCATTTTTCTGATTTACTTTTTGGTTGAGATTGCTGTTGATGAAGATGAGGTCGAGCTTGGTAGCGGGGCACTTCAGCATAACAATTATGCATTTTGCGAATAAAAGCAACAAATTTGGCACAGATGTACTTTTATATGTTATGAAAGATAGATATCAGGGCGCAGCAGCCATTTTTCAAAATGGCCACCAAAGAGGCGCTAAATATTCCAAAATGTTGCAGAAAACTGATTTTATGACTTGATGATTTCCAAGATTTGTTCAAGTTGATTAGACCAGATATCAGATTTTAACCTCAAGCTAAAAAGCAAAGCACATTTTATGAGTGGAGGTTGACCGTAACTCTTTTTCACACGGCAAAATAAAAGCACAAGCATCCAGTGCAAAGCAGAGTTCAGAAACAACTGTCTAATCAGACGTGAGCTTTAATGCTAATGTCAGATGTGTTGTCCAAATGAGAATCTGATGATGCATTACATCCCAAAATATAGTTATAAATCCATATAAAATATAGAGCAAAGTTAAATAATATTTGAAATATTATCTTTCTATGATTGCACCTAACTCCAGGGGTTGCTGGTGACATGAGTTACCTCTTTAATGTTTGACTCCCTAACAGACTGATCCCTGAGTCTTCTTGTCATTTTAACAAGCATAGCTCCAAGCTTTGATTTAGTTATAATCACAGAAAGATCCAAGTTAAACTCAAAGAAGTCATCCCACTGAGGTTCACCAAAATCAGTCTTATGGTCTTGAATATGTTTGATGACTTTTAAGTTTCAACTGTATTTTATAATAGAATTAATTCAAATACTTCAGCAACAAACTTCCCTCCAGCTTTACATTCTCAGTAAAGAAAGCAATGACAACATTCACTTTTCCTTGTTTAATGATAACCCCTTCAAGTAGGAAAACCAGTGCCAGAATAATCACCAAAAATTTGACTGCATTAGCTGTGAAAGAAGAAGTGAAACAGTTATTATTTTGACAGGACAGGTTACAACTCAATTATCACAAAACTCATTAGAGAGACCAGTTAAAACCACATGCCAACGTACAGTCAGAGAAACATCCATGTTTTTGTAAATATGGATATTTTGCACATTTTAAGTTCTCCAAATTCCATAGAAAATTACAAATACATCTGCAAATCATAAAACATGTATTGTACCCAAGTTAAAACGATATATTTTTCTGATCTGAGAGTTCCCTTTAGTATCACAGTGATGGTAGTGCAGTTATTGTCAGGGAATATAAGCAGAGTTCACTGCAGTTTCAGACTGTTAGATTGCTGATTACCTTCACTGGAGATGGAATTATTATTATTATTATTATTATTATAATACACTGTGTCCGGTTTATAGAGGATCTTCTTGGCAGAGTCCACAACATAATATGTTAAAAGCACAAACAAGAGCATTCAGTAGAAAGAGACCAAATGTACAGTGTCAAAACAAGTTGATAGAAGGGAGGCACCATCAGTAACAATAATCATGCCATTTACATTCTCTCCATGTCTCTGACATCAGGTTCAAAGAAAAGGCCAAGAGCTCGCACGTATGTCTACACCCGGCACGTCCCAAGGTGCATTTCACTAAATTCTCTGTTATTGCAAAATAAATCACACACGTCAGTCCGTAGCCGCTTCAATATCCAAAATAAATCGTTCTTCTTGCCACAGAAAAATAGACTGTATTACATTACCAATAGGAATCAACTTCATCACAGCATGCTCTCAAGGCAGGTCTAGTTTGGTACAGTAACATGGGCCCACTCTGGTTACATGAGGCCCTTTGGTAGGAAGCGCGTACAGCCAACTCAAAGTAACCTGTGCTGTCAAACACTTGGTTTTTAACATCTCACCAATGATATGTTCATTCACTAACAAGGGTAGCCTAACCTACTGTATTCATCAGCCATTTTTGAGATACATTCTCAAAAAAATAAATAAAATGGAAACATTGCAGGACAAAGTCTTCAATCCAAATGCAAGCCCTCCTGCTGCTGTGTCTCTACCTGCAGGCTGGACTCTGCAGGTCATCACCTCTGTCTGTATGATCTGACCTAAACCACCTCAGTCCCTCCTGGGATAAAAAAATTTGAGGCTGAAATACTGAACTACTGGTCCTAGGTTCCGTGGTGCAGAGTGTTTTGGTCCTCTTCAGGGTTAAATGAGCAGCTCCGTTCTGCCTCCAGGCCTCAGAGCTCAGAAAGATGGGTTTGGGTTTCCCCCTCCTCTGTCACTCTCGTCGTCTCGGCTCTTTAACTGGCTCATTTCAACAGAGAGTGTCTGTGTTGAAGGAGAGCTGCACCTGCACACACACACATCCATACAGCAGCAAACAATATAAAATAAGAATAAAGAAACCAAGGGGGGAATTCTACCAGGGCTCCACACCTGAAAGACGCTAAGGGACAGAGACACGGAGACATGCTCTGACTGAAACTCAGAATGAATTTTGAAGTGGGGGGGACATCCAGTTTTGGATGATGTAACAAGACTGTGGTGGGTGGACCTTGGACCCTCTAGGAGGGTCCGGGGGCATGCTCCCCTGGGAGCAAACACCATGCAGTTGTTTGCATGCAATAGTCTACATATGTGTTATTTTCTCCGATTCTAAAAATGGTGTGTTTGGATATTTCTGCATACTGGGGTCCCTAAACAGTCTTGGAATTACATAAGTTGGGTATCACTGTAAAACTGAGCCCAACTGTATTCATGTTTGATGATGTTAGTCCCCATAGTAACCATTTAATGTAGTGAGACCATTTATTGAAATTTGACCTCACTGTATAAAATGACCTGTGGTGACCTCTAGGATAATCACAGCCTCGTGAAACTTTACAGCCACAAACTAGAGACCTAGAGCATTCAGAGGATGGATGGATCAAACTAGAGACCTAGAGCATTCAGAGGATGGATGGATCAAACTGGAGACCTAGAGCATTCAGAGGATGGATGGATCAAACTAGAGACCTAGAGCATTCAGAGGATGGATGCTTTCCTAGCTAGATTGACAATAAGGGGGTTACTGAGCAGTTCACACAACAGAAGTGCTCGCCATCCAGTCACCAAAAAATGCAATTCTTGCAGAAAATGTCAAATGTTTTTGATACAAAAAAATCCCAGCATGCATCTATGGTGTTCCTCAAGGTCTTGGTGTCTTAATGTGGTATTTTGGAGGGATTATTGATCATTTTTTATCAATTCTCCAGTGGTAAAAAACATTTACATTTACATTTAGCACCAAATCTGTGTAACAAATGGTATCAACCCAAAAATTGCTGCAACTACTTATGAGACATAAGTGAGCATGGGAATGACCATCATATAATTTATTCACAATTTATTTTAATTAATGAATTAATTATTTTTTATTTCAGATTCATGACTAGAACAACTTGACACACGGTGCTGAGCTGCATCTCTAATTAATCGTCAGGTTTTCCAGCTTTCAGGTGATGTACTGTACACCACTTATATGTGGCACCGACTTTTTATTTCCCCCTGAACACCCCCCTGTCTCCCACCCCTACCCCGCTAACAAAGGGGGGAGGAATGGTAAGGGGGTTAAAGTGCTGTTTAGTGCTGTATTGACTGAACTTTCCTAGGCCATGGAAATAACATCAAGGAGGGGGTCTAAATGTACTAGATTTTGGTACTTCCAATACTACGTTCAAGGTCAATTGGATAAAGAATTATATACAAGGAAAGGATAAACTATGGTACATTATTCCAGAACTTATTTTTGTAAGAATAGGTGGTATTGAATTTCTTCTGCATTGCAATTTTTATATAAATAAGATCCCTGTTAAACTATGGAGGGTTTTAATGGCTTAAATATATACATATATATATAAATGAACCAATAATTAATTATAATAATTAATTAATTGTCACCATAAATAAATAAATTTACAAATTAAATGAGACATTAAATATAAACAGTTAATGTTAAATTGATATATTTAATGCCATGCCTGCTTTGACTACAGAAAGGCAGGGGTGAAAAATACGGGATGAATACTGTTACTCTCAGGAAGACAGACTAGGGGGCTGCTGCACCTGTACCTGTGCACCCGTACTTGTGCACATGTACCTGTGCACCTGTACCTGTGCACCTGTACTTGTGCACATGTACCTGTGCACCTGTACTTGTGCACATGTACCTGTGCACCTGTACCTGTGCACCTGTACTTGTGCACAGGTACCTGTGCACCTGTATCTGTGCACCTGTACCTGTGTGCTTCTTCTGGAGCTCATGTTTACCACAAAATGTAAATAAAATAAACAAAAATTTAAAAAAACGCAGGTGTGATCCACTCACCCTTTCCTCTTCAAAGCTGATGAGTCCTTCATCATCATCGCTCTCTAGCTCCTCCGGCGCCTCGCTGATCAGAGCGTTGAGCTCCGTGTTGGCCGGCCGAGACTTCAGCAGGTTGAGTATGCGCTGCAGGGGGGACTGTCCTCCACCCGGGGGAGACACTTCCTGCTGCTCCAGGTTGTCACTCTGCTTCTTGGCAAAGTTGACAAATACCTGAGCAGAAAACATAAAGGTGATTTATTTGATTTATTCCATTTTATCCTTGTTGAAGTCCTGCATGAAGTTGAGCCAGAGTGTCACAGGCTGACTCACATTGTCAAGAGTGGTCTGACTGACAGAGTAGTCCTCGATGCCCAGCACCTCCACCACCTGCTCCATCTTACTGAAGACCTGAGCCAGGGAGATCCGCTCAGACTTCAGCTGGTACTGGACCTTGGTGTGATGACGCTCCTACAAATATGACAACAGGTGGCTTAATGTCTGAACACTCAAAAAGAGGGAGACAATAATCTCCTCAAGGTATTTACCAAACCTCACTCTGCAATGTGAAAACAGTTCTTCTGGAAATATGAAATGGAAAATATCGAACAGGACAAAACCAAAAAAATGTCTTATTTAGAAAGATCATTTGGGGACAGGGTTTAAACAAGTTGGGAGGGGGGGTTTAAACATTTGGGTATGGAATTTAAAAACTTGGAGGGGTGTTTAAACACTTGGAGCAGGGTTTAAATACTTGGGGCAGGTCTCATCTCCAAACCGCTGCATCACACAACACACTTGTCAATGTCACAATGCACATACATGAATAGAACATAGATCATACGTACACTCAGGCATAAACGGTCTTAAATTCACACGTTGCATGTGAGACAGTAGTTCTTTAAAATAATAAAAGGTAATAAAAGATAACAGTTTTAAATAATAAAACCAGGTATAATCAAACTAGATAATAAATACTCAAGTCACAATATTTTAGTCCCCAATAAAATCCTATCGTATAATACTACTTCTTGTTGCTACATGATATTTTGATGGAGGATGGAATGAATGAGTTTTTGTACCGCTGCAGCCTGAAAACTCACATTCTGAACTGTCCTGAACCGAAACCTTGAATTCTGGATTCAGAATGTGTGTTGGGCGGTTTTAACGCTCTAATGGTTTGTTACTTTGAGCGACACCTTTCACATAGTAATCATATGATCCATTAATAAAATTAATATATTAATTATAACCACTTTAGGATAAAAATTTGATTTAAGTTATGATGACATACCTAGCGTATAAATCTTCCATAATAACAATCACTAGAAAATAAACGGTTGTGATAAAGCTTGCAATATTTTTTAACCTTGACCCATCAGGTTAGAAAAATGGGAGTCATGTGGGGGGTTCTGCGGGAATATGGGGTACCGGGGTCGCTGTTACGAGCCATCTGGTCCTTGTAAAACCAAAGTGAGAGCTGTGCCCGTTTACCCGGCACAAAGTCAAACGCATTCCCGGTGGGTGTTGGCCTCGGCCAGGGTTGTCCCTCGTCACCGATCCTGTTTGTGATTTTTATGGACAGGATCTCAAGGCGCAGCCGGGGGGAGGAGATTGTCCGGTTTGGTGCCCTCAGAATTGCATCTCTGTTCTTTGCAGATGATGTGGTTCTGATGGCTTCATCAGACCTTGACCTTCAACACACACTGGGGCGGTTTGTAGCCGAGTGTGAAGCAGTCGGGATCAAATCAAATCAAATCAAATCAATTTATTTTTGTATAGAGTCAGTACCCTCTAGGTCTGAGGCCATGGTTCTCTGCCAGAAAACGGTAGTGCCCTCCGGGTTGGGAGTGAGTCACTGCCTCAAGCGAGGGAGTTTAAGTATCTCAGGGTCTTGTTCACAAGTGAGGGAAAAATGGACTGGGAAATGGACAGGCGGTTCGGTGTGGCGGGTGCTGTACTACACCGTTGTGGTGAAGAGGGAGCTGAGCCGGAAGGCAAAGCTCTCAATTTACCAGTCCATCTATGTTCCGACCCTCACCTATGGTCATGAGCTTTGGGTAGTGACCGAAAGAATGAGATCGCGGATACAAGTGGCCGAAATGAGCTTCCTCCGTAGGGTGGCCGGGCTCAGCCTTAGAGGTAGGGTGAGGAGCTCAGACATCCGGAGGGAGCTTGGAGTAGAGACGCTGCTGCTTTGCGTCAAAAGGGGCCAGCTGAGCTGGTTTCGGGCATCTGATCAGGATGCCTCCTGGACGCCTCCCTTTGGAGGTTTTCCGGGTACGTCCAACTGGTAAGAAGCCCCGGGGTAGACCTAGAACACGCTGCAGAGATTATATATCTGGTCTGGCCTGGGAACGTCTCGGGATCCCCCAGGAAGAGCTGGAAAACGTTGCTGGGGAGAGGGACGTATGACGGAATTCCCTGCTAAGCCTGTTACCCCCACAGCCAGGACCGTGCAGTAAATAAGTTTAATATGTGTGAAATGAAACTTCTGTTCTAACATTACCAATTGTTCAGTCAAATCACTGTTTCTTCATGTCTTCCTAGACATGATACACAAAGGACAGTGTGCAGGATGTTTTGGTTCTTTCAGTCATGTTTTTGATCCAATGCACCTGTCTATATGACTCCTGGATTTTGTAGTGGTCAGAAAAGAAAAAAAAATACTGGGCACCTGCCATCAACCTGAGGGGCAATATTCATCAATACTCTACTTTCTTCTGGAGCTCAGTGGACAGACTGGTACAAAGGACAGAGGGTGCTGCAGTGATCTACCTTCAGCACGGCCTCAGGGAAGTTTCTGTTGAAGAATCGAACCACCTCCTTCACATTAGAGCTGCTCTTGGTCCTCACTGTGATCATGTAGCCATCCCCAAACCTGGAACAGGATCAGAGAAACATGATTGCCAAAGTTTTTTTCTTTTTAATACTTGATTTTTTGTATGCTACGCAACAGTAGCATAAGTACAATACAACACAGAACAAATAGTTGTCATAGGGTACTCAGACATATACTGCATATACATTCTCATTTCCAGTTATTCCATATTTCAACAATTAAAAGATAAGCACATTGTTTTGACAAACATTACCTTTCCAAAGTTTGGAATCTCCTGTTTGAATGACTTTCATCGTTTTAGGTTGTAGAAAGTCCTCTTTACAAACAGATGCTATTTAGTATGAAGGGTTTGTTTTGTACATGGTTCAACCAAACTGACCACTGCAAAGGCAGAAAGAGACCGAGATCCCTCTGAGCAACACTTTAATAAGAATAAAATAAATCAGCAGTGATTGGTAAAAGGAACAGCAAGCGGAGCAACAAAATGTGTGCAGATTTAAACAGGACCAGGTTTCTATTTCAGTGTCAAGTGCACAATAATGCAGCCCAGAACAAGCTGCAGTGTGTTTCACTGTTGTGGTTCAATAATGATCGAGGGTCACTTGCGCTTTTCTGGAATGGAAAAGAAATTCAAATGGTTCCAACAGTGGGGACATTGACTAAATGGAAGTTTGAAACATTTAATTATGTTTCTTTTGGGGCAAAAACTATTTCAAATGTAATTGGTGTCTGAATTATTCTGTTTTTATCTCTGTTTAAATAGTTATTATTAAAGGAAAAAAGAAAACTATTAATATAACAGGTGACTCCAAATGTTTGAACGGTGTGAGGGTAGAGGGTGGAGCTAAGTACAACCGAGCGCTGAATAAGACATTTGTAGGTGACCAAAATGTTGCAATTAACTTTCAAGAACTGAAAACACACAGTGAAAGGGTTAAAGTTCTCAGACCGGACAACGCCGTGGTAGCGACCTGTCAATCACAAGGTAGCCCCGCCCTAAAGCATCCCCTGCTTTATGGTCTATCTGACTCTAAATGGGACCATAATTTACTAAATGAACATCATGTTGTGTTGAAGACTTGAAACTAGAGATTAAGACCATAAACTCATGTTTACAATGTTTACTGCAACCCAATAGCCAGAATTATTTTTTTTGCCATTGTATGTTTCTGCACGCCACGTGATACGTTGAATGTGGACGTTTCTGAACCAAAAAAAATGTCATGAATACTTTTCATATCAGCCTTGTATCACTTGCAGAAATGCCCAATGACACATGGTTAATGTGAAACGATTGGTTAAGTTTAAGCAACAAAACTATTTGGTTAAGGTTAGAAAAAATATCATGCAATAACGTTATGCAAAACACTGTAACGTAAAAAGCGTAAAGTCGAGCATTTACTTTGGTTTCACACAGGACACGACCAGTGGTCTCCTAGTCTCGCCTTCTGTTTGTTTGACCCATCCACCTCCCCTCCCACCCTATGTGGAATTTCTTGCCTCTTATAGTCGTTATTAAACCACATAACTTTCAGTCACGAGCGCTCGATATACTACATTACTTACTCTGCGCATCGGTCGCTGTACTGCGTCACTTGATCTGAGCGAATGCAAAAACGTCCATATTCAACGTATCTGTGGTTTGCAGAAACGTAAATGCTAACAACTTTTCCTGGTGACTAGGCTGTTTTCTGAGGTAATAAATCAAGTGAGAAATAGGGACATTTTCTCATAGACTTCTATACAATCTGACTTCTTTTTGCAACCAGGGGAGTCGCCCCCTGCTGGCTGTTAGAAAAAATGCAAGTTTAAACCTCTTCCGCACTGGCTTCACTTTTCAGAACCGGATGTTGCTGCCTGGGTTGTATGCCTCTCCCAGCCAGTCAAGTTGCAGTTTATATCTATGTTTGTCCAAAATGTCATCACTTCATCACTTTCTCCTGTTGGACGTTTGTGTGAAATCTTCATAATTAGCATATGTATTCTTGAGTTATGGCCAAAAACGTGTTTTGTCAGGTGACGTTGACCTTTGACCACCAAAATCTAATCAGTTGATACTTGTGTCCAAGTGGACGTTTGTTCCAAATTTGAAGAAATTCCCTCCAGGCATTCCTGAGATAGCGTTCACGAGAATGGGACGTTAGGACGGACAACCCGAAAACATACTGCCTCCGGCCAACAACAACAACAACAACAACAACAACAACAACAACAACAACAACAACAACAACAACAACAACAACAACATCATCATCATCATCATCATCATCATCATCATCATCATCATCATCAACAACAACAACAACAACAACAACAACAACAACAACAACAACAAAAAGCACTACGTAGATAAATGCAGTCCATTTACCAGAAAATGACTGTCAGCTGTTAGTATCAAACTGTGTTTAAAAGGATGCAGATAAGAGCACATCTATAAATCACAAAAGAAAGGTGGATCTTCATCCTCCTGACCTGTTCTTGAGGTGTTGGATGCTTCCCAGGCATTTAAACCTGCCGTTCACCATAATGCCCAGTCTGGTGCACAAAGCCTCACACTCCTCCATGCTGCAGAGGACAGAAATGATAGATTAAGTACAACTGTGGTGAAAATGAAGTGAAAATAAGCCACAACAGTAAAAAGGTATTCAAGCAGAATTCCACTGAATGTGAGGACTGAGGTGTCTCACCTGTGTGATGTCAGCACTACAGAGCGTCCAGTCTTGATTATGTCCAGGATCAAATTCCAGAGGAATCTGCGGGCCTTCGGGTCCATGCCAGTGGTGGGCTCATCCTGGAAAACCCCACAAAATACAGTTCACAAGCTAAAAGTAATACTGTATTTACACTTTTCTCTCATTGTAGTTCCTGTTGCCTACATGTCACACTACATGTCTACCTGACATGAAATTGACAAATGTTTCCCAGAATCACATCCCAAAATGAATATACATTAAAGGATCATTCCAGTTTGTCCATCATTTCTGTCAGTTCCAATAACATTCTACTACTCACCAAAGTAACAGCTGAGATCTGGGAACACGGTGACATCACTAAAAAAAAGTAAAGCTTGGAGGTCAAGCTTAAAGGGGACCTACGCCCATTTTCAAAATTCATACATGTTATTCCTATGGTCTAAGACAGCTAACATGACAAACTCTCTCCCAAATACTAAAGTGCTTAAACAAAAGGTTAAGTAATTGTGGAGCTGCTTCATAGACAATGAATAGAGAAAGATGTTCTAGATGACACTGAGAGCAGCCAGGGGAATGTTCTGAGTGTATGGGAACATTTTCTGTTTCACAACTGACAACACTACAGTAGAATAAAGCTCATTTGGGTATAAAAAGAAAAAAACATTCTGTGGGTCCACAAAATCACTCTCCCATTCATTTGTTTATGGAGCAGCTCCAGACTATATACCTGATGACATCACAAGTTTTGAGACTTACTTCTCTGGTTTCTGGCTTTGAAAGAGAGTAGGCCATGGAAATGACTTACTGGAATTCTTAATTTAGGTGGCGTTCCCCTTTAAAGGGGGGACAAATTTCAGACACCCCTTCTACCTTTAAAAGTCTGACATCCAATGCCCAGATGACATTGTTAAAAACCTCTACTGCTCACTCTGCACCTCAACATCTAAAGCCAACAACCCACTCTGTGGGGACCTGGCATGGGAACCAGAGGGACGCCGGTTCAAGTCCCCGCACAGACCAAGTACGAAGTGTGGACTGGGAGCTGGAGAGGTGCCAGTTCGCCACCTGGGCACTACGAAGTACCCTTGAGCAAGGTACTGGACCCCAAAACTGCTCCCCAGGTGCTGTAAAGTTGCTGCCCACCGCTGCTTACTCCTCCTTACTCCTTACTGGGTGTGGTTAAATGCAGAGGCTAAATGTCACTGTGTGCTGTGCTGTGTACAATGTGTGCAATTTCCAAACACCTGATGCTGATAGGAGACTACAGGACAACTATGTGGGACAAACTATTGGGGGCTGACACAAGGGATACGAACAGCGGTCTCATGGAGGATTTCTTGTGTTTGTTGGATCCAGCCACGTCCCCTCCCGCCCTCCAGGTGTGTCTCTTCCACTCTTTAAACTACGTTACTATACTCCCGTCGCACTTTCTCGGAGCGATTACTGTTGCTGCGGATGGGTTTACATTATAGTTAATGGAACGCGCGATGCGTTTCATGCTGTGGCTAAATGGTGCCATGTGCGGCAGTTCTGGTTTTTAAGGCCCTGGGAATGGTGCAGCATATAGACTAAAACATCCATTCAAACTTCTTACCAGGAAGATGAGTGAGGGGTATCCAATCAGAGCAATGGCAGTGGAAAGCTTGCGTTTGTTTCCTCCACTGTAAGTGCCGGCAGGCTTGTCTGCATACTTTGACAACTCCAGCTTTTCTAATGCCCACCCCACCACCTAGAGGGTGTAAAGGATAATGTCAGTCGGCGATGACGAGTCATCTGTTTTTGGCGGGGAACCTGGTAGGTTCAAAAATGTGGAAAGACAAATGTGTGTGTGAGTGTGTGTGAGACTGACCCTGTCTTGGTCTTTCCAAGGAATGCCACGGAGGCGAGTGTAAAGCTCCAGATGTTCCCTGGCTGTCAGATCATCAAACAGAGCATCAAACTGTGGACAGTAGCCGATACTCTGCTGCACACGTAACAGGTCCTTCAGGATACTGCACACACACACACACACACACACATGCACGCACACACAGGAAAGATTTCTCAATATCCCTATGACTTTAAGGGACCATTAATCTGTTAATGCCGCCTGGACTTCAGTCAGGTCAAGAGACAAAAAAAAGTGAAATTTCTGTTTTGTGTCAATTTACACACAAAACTCATGCTAACTGTATTACTCAAACATATGTGGACACCCAAACTCTCTTCTGGTTTCAGTCTTTCCACCCAGATGCAGGGATTTTCTCCCATTCAGACATAACAGCATTAGTGAGGTCCAGCACTGATGTTGGGTGATACTAAGACCTGGCTGGCAGTCAGCGTTCCAGTTCATCCCAAAGATGTTTGATGGGGTTGAGGTCAGAGAGGCATTGCTATGTCGAAACAGGAACGGGACAAACTCAAACTGTTAACACAAGCTTGAAGCACACACATTGTCTAAAACATCATTGCAAGGCTTTGTTTCACTGGAACTAAGGAGGCCAGATCAGGAAAAACAGACCCAGACCAAGTTGGCAAACTGCATTCAGGCATTCATCGGCTCCACCAAACCCAAATTTATCCTTCAGACCACCAGATAGTGAAGTGTGATTCATCTCTCCAGACATGGTTTTGACTGATTTTGAGCGATTGTTGCAACCTAGAGCATGAGCTGAGCTGATGAGATGTCTGCTTCATGATAACAGCACTTACAGTTGACCGTTCAAATACAGCAAATCATTGCATAACAGTGCCACATGGAAAGTCCCTGAGCTCTTGCACAGTACCAACCATTCTACTGCAGATGGTTAGCAGTGGGGATTGTACGACTGTATGCTTGTATGCTTGATTTTATGCACCTTTTAGAAATGAGTGTGGCTGAGGCCGCTGAGCTCCACAAAATAGAGGGGTGTCCACATACATTTCTCCTTAGTGTGTGCTTTTCCTAACTGTTGGTTGGTAGTTTCTATTCTGTTCCCTGTCTGATGAGTCTGTCTTGATGTGTCTGTTTTTGCCTTGCTGCTGAAGAATAAAGAATACAGAACACATGAAGTTAAATACAAAGGTTCTGTTATTTTTCTGGCACTGACCTGTTTCCGTCAATAAAGGCCTCTCCTCCAGTGGTGCACTCGTCTCCCGTCAGCATCTTGAAGGTGGTGGTCTTCCCGGCTCCATTCACTCCCAGCAGTCCAAAACACTCACCGGGCCGGACGCCCAGACACAATCGGTCCACTGCCAGGATACGACCCATCTTCCTGGATTTATAAACCTGAACACATGTAGATATATACATTAAAGGACCAGTTTTAGCTCCTATATTTCTCATGTATAACGGTTGTTTTAACTGGTAGGTTCATTTGCTGTACTGGCATAACTGAACACAGCATTTAAAAGTCAGTGAATGTTTGAGTAAAACGTAAAGTTGTGTGCAAATTTCTGTGGAAACAAAACCGTAGCTTTTGGGATTTTTTTTTAACGTTGATGAGTGTTTAAACCTTTGTCAGGTTGTCGATCTTCAGCATATCGTTGTCGGCATCTCCTCGCAATACTCTTCGTCTCTCACAGGCCACATCTACATCATCATCTTCTATAGGCTGGCTGCTGACTGGAACCCTCCTGGACACACACACACAAACTATTTTCAGTTTTGTCTTTAGTGTACCTCAGAAAGTGACATCCTACATTTCCTAAAATGCCTTTTAACAAACACCAGAGAGCAGGTATAAGCAAAGCTGGTTGCACTTTACTGTGGATTTAACATGTAGTAAGTGGTAAGGGTGTAATGGAAAGCTACTATTGCTATCTGTATATTATCCAAAACTATTTGTATTTGTATTTACATCAGAAGTGGTTGGACCTTCATTGGAAGTTGTAAGAAATCATCTAGCCTGCCTCATTTTTTTGTGTTAAAGCTGCAGTGGGTAGAAATGGAGCAAATATGATTAAAAAAAGTGATTTTCATAAAGCGGTTGCTATATCCTGACAGTAGTGCATGAGACAAGTCATCTGAAAAAAAAAAATTATGTGCCTCTGTGTCCTCCGGTGCTCCTAACGGCATCTGCAAGATTTCACAGACCGGAGGGGAACCAGCTGCCGTCTATGAGCAGCTGTCAATCACTCACGAACTCCGACCGAACGGTCAAACTAGGCAGGGCTGATCAAATATGAATCATATTCTGTTACTGTAATGCCTATTTCTCTCCTCAAATGTTTTCAGAAACATCTTGTAATGTACTGTTTAGCTGTAAAATGAGAAAGTTTGCGACCTAACAGCCATGTTGAGATCAGTTGAGGAAATACCAAGCACTGCCCACCAACCGGAGCACAGCCAATAAGAACGCTCTCTCTCTGAAATGACCTGTGATTGGCCAAAGTCTCCCGTCACGGGCTATATTTTTTAAAGCCTGAAAACAGAGCCATGAGGAGGAGCAGAAGTCTAGTTTTCTCTCCGAGCACTTGAATTACAATATGCCTACTGAAGCTTTAAATTGTTTTTCTCTGATTCCATTTTATGCTCCTCATATGTGTGTGAATTTAGGTGCTCATAAAATATACAAAATAACCTGTACCTAAATTTATTTAAAAAATCAAGTATTTAAAAGAAAAAATGTAAATCATAAAAAGAGTCTTAACTGAGTCGGATTAAAAGTTGTGTAACTGAGTGTAACAGTCGGGAAATACCAGTCAGAATTGCACTGGACCGTATTGCATTATTTTTCTCTAATACTGAAGGTTGTGAATGCAAAGGGACAAAGTCCAGATGAAAATAAAGTTGGCATGAAGTATCTATGAAAAATATATTGATAGATAGATAGATAGATAGATAGATAGATAGATAGATAGATAGATAGATAGATAGATAGATAGATAGATAGATAGATAGATAGATAGATCAAATACAGCTGTCTTGGCCAACTTGCATGTACTTTTTAGACAATCCCTAATTTTAGCTCTTTTTATATCCATATTTTAGATATGAGGTGACATGACGTGATTTGAACTCATTTGGAGAACCTGATATCACTGTGAAGAGTGAGGTCTGTTGATAATAGCACTGTGTGTGTATGATGTCTGTGTGTTTGGATTTGATTGAGTTTTGACTCTGACAAGAAATGATGGGACATTTGTGGCAAATTCTGTCATTTGGGTGACGGGACAAAAACAGCATTATGCAACATTACTGCATTATTAAGTGCATTCTTTTTTTACATCCCTAGGAGAGAGGCAACACTTAAAGGAATAAAATGATTTTCCATTTTGAGATAAAGTGTCAATCAATCATCAGTCAATCATTACTCCAACTCAGTTTTCTGCTACTGTGGGTGGAGGAGTTGGTAGCTAGTATAGCCTTCTCTGTGATGCATTATTGTTGATTTTAAAATGGCAGCCTAAAAGAGAAGGTCACTCTTTAATTCTGAGGGACTGACAGTAAAACCTGACACCTCACACACTCAGACAGAAACACATCACTCACGGGGGTTTCCTGAGGAAGTTGTACTGGCAGAGGATGGTGATGAGGAAGCCAACAAAGCCTTCAATTGTCATGGCAACGAGTCCTCGAGTCACAATGTCCCACTCAAATGGAGACTTCATCTTGTCAAACTGGCCTGAAAGGTCATATTCACAGCAAACTTATATCTTCTGACTTTACGCTCTTATGATTCTTTCAAAAACATTTATCCGTGTGAAAAATAAAAGAATTATAGATAAACCTTGTTCAGGCATAGTTTAAAGAAATGGCAATAATCTATTTTATTTTTTACTGCCAACAAATCTTGTGAAAAGACCCAAACCAACAATGCATGTATCCAACTAATATAGTTATTGCCTCTCAGTCCCTAGACTAAACACACACTGTAGTTTATTTTGACTCAATTCCACACACTGTCCTGCTGCTGGAAATACTCACTAAAGCATCAAATGTGGATTATTCCACCACTGAAAACAGTCCCAAACAAATGCACTTTTCCTCCGGGACTGAAAAATTAAGTGCCAAAGACTGCAGTTCATGGCACAGCCACTTGGGGCTGGCTGGAATAAACATGATTACAGCCTGGTACAAAAAACACTTTTGCTCTCTATAGCTAAATTCATAACAACTATACAGGGGAGGTGAATTTTCTATATGATTCACCTGTTTAAATTACATCAAGGCTTAAATTAATGCCTAACTAAGGGTGTGGCCACAATGAGTGACAGATGGGTGCCGTCACAGCTGCAAGCTGTCTGCTAGGCATCGCCTCAGCTGATTCCAGTCACTACAATGTACAATGACACACAATGAGCTAATTTCTGTTTTTCTTAAAGTGACAAATCTATAGAATCCTCCTGTTTGCACGTGACAAACAGTACATAAATATGTTCTTTTATGTAATGTGTATCACACACGTGCACACATTATAATTCTTTCTGTTCACTTATTTAAAAGCACATGCTTTAACTGTAGAACTGTTTACACTTTTATATGTTGAAACAAGAGTGGTGAGAAAAACAAAAAAAATTGCTCTAGGATTTAGAGCACAAATAACGTTGTCAACATGTGAGGACTATACAGTATCCTCGTGCATTCTGTGTGCGGCAGCCTAGCGATGACTGTACCTATTTTAGCGTAGTATTCATTGATGTACTCATTGTAGGCCATCTCCATCAGGCCATGGCCCAGGTTGTAGTTGGGGAAGATGAGGAAACAAGACTTCAGGTAACTGTTGACTTTTTTCAGATCCTGGAGGAGATGAAAATAGTGAAGGAATAAATACAAAAATATCGACGTCTGATACGCTGTAGTACAAAAGCAAACTTGTCTATTGGACAATGCTCTATATTCATTTAGTAGGATTTATTTTTAGATTTATTATCTTCTAAACATGTGGCAGTATTAGCAATTGCTGATATTTACTCCAGCTCTAGTGTGAGAATCAATTGTTGACATTTAACATTAGGGGTTAAATCTTCAGAAAATGTTTGGCAAGCTGCAGTATCTGAACTTCCAATAACAAGAGTCACACTGACCTTATCATGTTCAAAGAGCTGGAGTAGGAACGTGGCAACAGTTGCAGTGATGCCTATGAAGAGGTTAATGACTATGAGGAACACGTAGGCTGTACTGGGCACCTCGAACCAGAAGGATGCTGGGTACATGATGGGAGTGATGGACCACCTGGATAGAAGAGCAAGACATGAGAGAAAGAAAGAAACTGGAGAGCACTTGCTAAAACCTTTTTAACCCGACAGACCCGGTACCGGTGTTGTGTCGAATACTGTTTCCCGTCGCTATGTTTCCCCCTACCTAATCCTGAACCAACCCTTATTCCCGAACCCTAATTTTAACAGGTAGGGAAACACTAGTCAACGGGGGAACAGACTTCAAGTTACACCGGGTCCACCTGCGTGGCGTCGTTACAAAAAGGTGCGATAAAAGATGGTCGTGATGGAAGATCATTTTGTCCATTTTAAAATGAAATGCATCAATCTGGTGAACTTTGAGAGCAATCTTAAGAGGCTGGATCTATGAAGAATTTTGTTCTCTAGTAAACAATTTAATCATAAACCCCACCCCAATAAGAGACTGGGGCAGGCCTACATAGACTGTGGCGGGCTAGATGTCAGATCACTTTGATTTCATTTGAATTGGGCTACACAATGGTGGATTATGATTGGATAAAGGCCCAACATATTAGACGGCAGACATTACCACTTTATTACCAAAGTGGGGGGTAAAAACTCTTGCTGTCCTCCCTATTTGGGCGCCAGTGGGCGAGGATGAAAATCTTATTTTTTTCCCCTTTATTGCATCTCTATTTCCTCTGGAACATTAATAGAAATAGGCTTGCTTACAATGAATTCATATTTCTAAGCTTACCTTTCAAAGGAAACCAGAAATATGTATATAAGCCTTTTGGTTGAGGAAATATTCCTGATTCATTTTGGGTATGTTATTTTAGGATTTTTTTCCTAGGGCTAGGGCTTACAGTAAGAGGCTAACGTTTTTTTCAGTTTGCACCAAAACATGAAGATGCAAAAAATTAATTTATCTAGTCAGAGTTCTGTGAAACTGCATTCTACACAGGTAATTTACTAATTTTGAATTTCACATAGTGATAGTGACAGCCAGGATTGCTGCTGTTATTCTAGATCACATATGCAGGGAGTTATTTGTCATCAAATATCAGAATGAAGGCAAAGCAGTGGGGAGTGTGCTCTGCAGTCAAGTTTGTTTCAGTATTTTCTACGTGAGAATCATCTTGAATCTTCTCCTCCCTCTCTTTCATTCTCTTTCTCTCTCTCTTGTGTCCTATCTTCAACCACTTTTAGCCCAGAGTGAAGGTTTTATGTTCAGAGGCCTTTCAGCCTTCTTATCTATTATATCTATCTATCTATTAGTTGCTTGACAGTTTGGAGATCTTGGAATCAAAACTGCTGCACCCATGGGTGTTTCCACATAATGAAACTACAGGATACTGTGGTAGGAAACGTCATGCCCTTTTCGTTTTAACCATCTGTGCAACATGAAACTAACAGCAATATGGGCACATACTGTATTTATGTCAGCAAAAAAATGATAACGAGCAGAATTTACGATTGATTGCTACAGGGGTTATCATATGTTGCCTTGGCATTTTAAGTAAAATATTACTACTCAGAGAGCGGAAAATATTCTCTTAATGTTAATATGGGTCAGATCACCCATATTATGAAAAAAAAATCACTTCCCTTTAGTGGCATCTCTCCGGTCAGACAGGTTTGGTTTATTTTTTCCAGGTTTGGCGATATCTGTCTGTGAGACTTCTGCCTACACCCCAATTTAATAGAGGTGAATGGAATTTTGTATGTGCTGCTCACAGCTTTGAAAAATGACATTTAAGAAAAGTCAACATCGATAATCTTTACAGGAACAATGACTCTGTTACTACACAACTTTAAACGGTTTTCACAGGGACTATTTTTTCAGTAGAAAGTAGTCCATTGTTTTATGGAAGGCTGTCTGCCCTCTGCCTATTATGCAATGTTAAAGAAGGGTATGCTATCCATTTAAAATTGATCACTTAAAAGTATAATATGCAGGAATGTTCTAAAAAAACAATGTATAGACTCATACAAAAATAATCCCTCTCTTCTTATGACCCACTTAAAGTGTCTGTATCTATAAAGACCCTGCAGCCCTCTGCCTGTAATTTCTCTTTTCTTTTATTATGCTGTGTTCAGGACTCTTCTGGGTGTCAGCAAAGAGTGTTTTCGGCCCCACCGCTTCATCACTTCCCCCGACTTCTGATACCGAGGCACAAGTCCCTCTTTAGCTCTGTCAAGTACAAAGCAGCCGTATTTCACATCTGAGAACAGATATTGTGTGTTTTTATGTGCATGTGCTCCAGTGTTCCAACAGCTCCTCTGTCTCTCCTCTGCTGTGTGCAGAATGCTGTGGTGTGTCAGTTTGAGGTCGACCCAGAGCAGCGTTGAGCCACAGCGGACAGGATGAAGCCTGCCCCTTCGGCTGCATTCATTCAAAATCCGGTAACTCTGCAACTTCCTGCAGGGTTGTGTGGAGCTGTGGTTGTGTTAATTTGTGCTTTAGAAGGTAACTGCCGTGAAACAATCAGAAAATAACGATGTAATTCTCTGATTTGTTCACACTAATGCCGCTCCCTCCCTACATTCACTCTATAGCTCACTCGACCATCGCTGCTCTCTCTCCCTCGCTCGCTCATTGAGCCGAGGAGGAGTGGTCAACTTTGAAAGCTGTGTGTACAAACAGCATCCGACCAATGGCACATATCATATAAAAAAAAAAAATTAAGAGATCCCTTTGGTTTGACATTAATTAACTATGTAGTGGATTGATCCTTCCCAGCACATTGATTGTCATTTATAGCTTCTTCCATATTTCCACATTATTTTTTTTTAATATTAATGTAAAAAAAAATATTTATACATACAAACACAAACATCAGGAGAAAGTCTGGTGTTTCTTATCTTGCTCAAAGAGCAAGAGCTCTTTGTATTGTCTAACAGCCCTACTGCACATATGATGGGCTTGCTCCTCTTTCTTTGATGCGTATGAATAGGTAGGTTTGCTACATTGCTTGTGATGTGGATGAGGTGCTGTGGCCAGACCGAAACAGAAGAGAGGATGCAGCATAGTTTTTTTTTCCGTTTTTTTTTACTGTGACTGTATACAGTAAATTCTTCTGTTGTTTTGTATGTAGACCACTGTATGTGCAACTTTGTGTTGGTTGGGATGTACACTGTGTACATTGTTTTTGTGGGGAAAATAAAATATATTTGTTACCGTGTATTTGTGTGTTCTGAGTATAAAAACAATATTCTAAAATATTTTACAACACACTTATGTATGTACTGTCTGTAGTAAGTGTAACACTGAACAAAAAAAAGGCCTAAGTCATCATGATGAATGGAGAAGAAGTGTTTTCCATTCATCATAGTGTTTTACATTGAGCACATCAGTGTTCAACTGGTTCTTATAAATGTCTATTCATATGATGGTTTGTGTGTGTCATTTGAAAACAAAATACCATTTTGAGAAGAAATAACATTGTTTTGAATGTAAAGTTTCATTTTGCAGGAGAATTGAGGGGTTTTGCCCATTGTGTGTGTGTTTTTTGATTTGTGTGTAGAGTTCTGAGAGTATGAGGCATGCTTTCAGAAAATGTGTGTAAACAATCGAGAAAAACTGTAATGTCATTTTTCACCGCTGGAACCACCACAAACTAAAATCCATTCAGCTCTTTGTAATTTTCAGTGAACTGAATCAACCAGACGGGTTGTTCTGCATCAGAGCATTAGATTATAATGCCTGATAAGTAAATATGTGTGTGTGTGTGTGTGTGTGTGTGTGTGTGTGTGTGTGTGTGCAGTCAGATGTCTCACCCGTAGAGAAGAAAGAGGGAGAGGACGGCAGGGAAGTTAGTCGGGGAGGTGTAGGCCGGCAGGTCGAACACAAACAGAATAATAACACAACATGTGGCAGGTACCAGGTAGTTCAGCTGAGGAGAGATGATGATGAGAAGAGAGAACATGTTCAGACCTGGACAAATACTGCAGTATTCACAGTAAGACTAACAAAAACAGAGTATTTCTCCTACACATCCACAACCGTCTTTCTGATAGCACCAGTCACACACACATTGTGTCCTCCTCACCATGTCCCATATGTAATTAGCCAGCCAGTAGATGACGGGGTCACAGCCGCTGACAAACTGCAGGTGTTTGGCCTTCGTGGATTTCTCTGCAACCAGGAAAACCACAAAGCTGGCTGGCACAAAGGACATGGCAACGATGATGAAGATGGCAATCACCACATCTGTCCCCTGGAGCCTGGAGATACAGGGGAGAGGAGAGGAGAGGAGAGGAGAGAGGAGGAGAGGTTTGGAGAGGCAGGGAAGAGAGAAGAGAGGAGAGAGGAGGAGAAGAGGTAGGAGATAGGAAAAGAGAGAGGAGGGAAGGTGGGGAGAGGAAGGGAAGAGAGGGGAGGAGAGGAGAAAGGAGAAGAGCAGAGGAAAGGAGAGGAGAAAGGAGAAGAGCAGAGGAAAGGAGAGGAGAGGAGAGTGGAAGAGAGGAGAGGAGATGAGAGGAGAAAGGAGGAGATACATGACATTTACAGAGGGATGTAAACTATCTAATAACCATCCATGATAATTCATCCATGAATCTGTCCAAAATGACTTCATACTCTCATACTCATACTACTACTTGCTAAAGTTACTATTGTAAAACTTTGCTCTTGCTGGAAACCAACAGAGGTAATTATGGATAAGTTACAGTCCAACAACTCTGGAAATGTTCTAATCATCAGAAACACTCATCTGAACTGTGTTCCCAGATCTCTTGGTTATATGTATTTGTGCTAATAGCTACAACTACAAAAAATGCCTCAAGTTGTAATAAGGTCCTTTAAGTTACTAAATATCGGTGCTGCTGAGCAACTTACAAGTAGTCCAAAGAGAGGCTGGCACTGGTTCGATTCATTGGGTGGTTTGTCAGTGTGAAGCCTGCAAAACACATACACATAACACAACAACCTAATTCAACACTTATTTGGTAGCATTTAACTGGGGAGACACATCCATGTCTTCAAATAAAAAAAAATCTCTTTCCATGTTGTGTCTTATATAATTACCATAGGCAGCAGGGTTGCCCTTGGATGCAGGCAGGTTGGCACGCAGGATGGCGTTGTTGAGGACGTTTAGATACGTCGGCATGCTGTGGTAACCTTTGTTGTTGTACAGAACCTGGACACAAGAGGTTGCTCTGTCAGTGGTTGAAATACTCTACTTGTGAACGTCTTTTCCAGTTCAGAGTGCCCCGTCTCACCTGAGCTGATCTGCGAACTGCTATCTTGCGAACCATTGGAGGTATCTTTTTCCCAAAGGATGCTGGGATTGATTTCTGGATGTTCCCCACTGTTAAAGCACCGTATCTATTGAGAACAAAGTCAGTGAACAAAATAGAAAAAAATAGTCAAAAGTCTGCACATTTTAGTTTTGCTCAGGTATTATAGTTTTGCATGTTTACTGCTTCACTCTGTAATCAAGGCTAAATGTAGTTACAGTGCAGTGCAATGAAATAAGAGTTAAAGGAATAGTTCAACATTTTGGGAAATATGCTTAAATATGAGTTCTCTCATAATAACAATTTCAGGTCTGAATTGGCTTTAAACTACCACTTTTTATAGGATGATTGTCCCTGTAAGTAGTGTATATGTTAGGACTGGGAATTGAACCTCAATAGCTACAACAAATATGTACATATTTGGTATATATTTTGGTCGGTTGAACAATGTACAACTTATACTATATAAACCACAAGATTTTCACTGCTGATAGATGGAGGGTGGGGGATGAGTGTGTATGAATGTAGTATTTGCTGTAGTGTAAAATAGGTCTCTGGACCTCATTATTACAGTAAGACAACATATTCATTGTTAAATATCAATTGCTATCAAACTAAATTTGACAATATTCTGATTATTGACGATTTTAAAGTGCATGTATGCATTTTTAAACTTGCTGGAATCGTTTAATCTGCTTCTTGCTCCTACTGGTCCTACGCATATCAAAGGCCACGCCTTAGAGCTTGTTTTATATACTGGAATTATTTTAAACAGCACCCTCTGCATTGATACTGGGGTTAGTGATCATAACTGTATGTTATTTAACACTACCCTGTCCATTATCTCAAACCGACTTTAAGGTCAGACATGCTCTTGCATTTTTAATTCCACCTTTGCCTCCATGTTCTGCCAAGAATTCCCTCCTCTGCTTTCCAGATTTGCTCTTCAATGGACACCAATGATATTTTAAAGGTCCCATATCGTTGAGATTTTCAGGTCTTGTACATTATAAAGCAGGTTTAAGTGATATATAAATACTGTTAAACTATCAAAACGCTCAATATACGGAGAATCACACACAGCCCGTATTCAGAAATTGCGCGTCTGAAACAAGCAGTTAGGATTTCTGTCCATTTGTGATGTCACAAATATACAATATTTAGACCATTACACGGTTTTAAACGTAAACATTCTAAATGTGTCCCAGTTTATTTCCTGTTGCAGTGTATGTAAATATCATCAGCTGACAGGAAGTAAACATGGACCCAAACTGTTGCCTAGTAACGCCATTACATAATACATTATAACCATTGCAATTTCATTGAAATGTACTAAAACGGGGCGTTTCAGACAGAGGGTAAATACAGGTATATTTAGACAGACAGTATGAGGAAAATAATGTTCTTTTTTAACATTACAGCATGTAAACATGTTCTATTAGAAAATTAGAAAGTATGAACCTGAAAATGAGCACGATATGGGACCTTTAAATGATTTTAACTGAACCTGTTCAGCCATTCTAGACAGAGTTGCACCTTTTAAAACAAGAAAGCCCAAAAATACTTTTTAGCCCTGGATAAATGAGGAAATGTTTTCATTAAAGAGAATCTGTCATAAAACAGAACAGAAATGGAAGGCTGTATAATGCTAATAATGCTGTATAATAATAATAATAATTATTATTATTATCATAGTTGTTCTTATTCAACAACTAAAACTAAAGTTGAAGTTGTTGTTGTCAAGTTTTCCTCTACATTATTTCTTATACTGACTTCTACATAAGTTACATGTTTGTTTTTTTATCTTTGTTAATTGTATGAGCTTGAAGAAATGATCACTGCAAACTCTGTTTTGAGGAAAATTTATTTCAGTTTGACAGCATTATTTGATATGAACATATCATTTTAAAATGCAACAATGCAATTTAAGATTTTGAGGGCAAAAATAGCATTTTTGTTCTTAGATTTGTACACTGAGAATCTGTTTTGAGAACTGAGCCAAATCAACTGTAAAATACATGTTAATATTTTTCAAAGTAAGGTAATGACCGAAGTATCATTTTGGTATTGAAAATGATTCCAAACCTCAGTTATTGTATCGACACCCCAAAAAATATGAAATGCTCCCACAATAGTCCTACCTGTGCAGGCGCAGTCTGTCTGATGTGAAGAGCAGATACTCTGAGACATTCCGGCCTGTGATGTCCACCAGGATGTCACCTGTCACCACCTTGGTGAGGGGGGGGCGTCCTCCGACCCCACTGGGGCAGGAGAAGCCTGTCCCCTGCATGGAGCAGATACAACGCACCGGCTCATGGATGGAGAGGGGGAGGGTGGGAGGAGACGTCACAGGCTCTGAGCAAACATAGAAGAGTCGTCTTTAACTCAATAGACCGTTTTCACATTTTGACTTGTCATAGCAGGTAATAGAAAATGAAATGATATGGAGTATGGATTCTTCTTCTTCTAATTATCACATGTATTAATAGAATAGGGCTTTATTTTCTTACTTTTAAGCCATTTATTTAATTAGCTCATTATTTTGCTCTTGTGATGAGCGTTTCTATAACGGGCACTGATTGGGCAGCTTGTTTGTAACTACATATTGTTTGTGACCATGTTGTCTGGAGTGGTGGAGTTGGGAAGTGGGGGTCTTATTGTCATTATTGTTGTTTTATCTTATGTGTTTGTTTGTCTGTTTGTTATGAAATTAATAAAATATAGTGAGACATTGCCAGAACAGTTCAGGCTGATATCTTTCAGTGTAAGATATATTTGAAACGGCACCCATTTAAGTGGGTTGCGCATTGGAAAGTGGTCACCAGAGGCACATATGGGATGCACATACCATGAACTGTGGTCGGAGGGGCGACTGTGAAGTTCCACAGTCCGTCCTCAAAGCGAGGATCTGGGTCATCTGATGGTGCTGGTGAGGGAGGTGGGGGTACAAAGTTGGAGAGTGGGACCCCCTGGGTGAAGGAGTCCAGACACATTGAGTCAAAGTAGCGGGCTGCCAAGGTCTTGGAGTTGTTGGCGCTGGGGTTCAGGGTCTGGGCCAGTTGGTCCAGGGTGCTGTTGAAGGGGGTTTTAAGCACGCAGGTAGCACCCACACCCGAGGGCAGACGGAGGGTGTTGATGATCTTCTGTGGGCTGGCGTCTGGTGACAGCTTACTCCTGAGAGGGGAGGCCAGAGATGCTAAGAATTGATTGAACTGGTTACTGAGATTGGTTCTAAAATGTAAACTGTCCATTTTGACTCTTAACAAAACCACTTCTGAGCACTATGATTTTTATTTTTTTTAAATAATGGGTTATTTCAGTGGTTAAAGTGGCAGTAGGCAGAATATTTTTGGCATCATTGGGCAGC
Source organism: Sebastes fasciatus (assembly GCF_043250625.1). NCBI lineage: Eukaryota > Metazoa > Chordata > Actinopteri > Perciformes > Sebastidae > Sebastes > Sebastes fasciatus. The sequence goes on from NC_133800.1 coordinate 2,885,315, forward strand.
AATCCCATAATAACCTTTCAGCATATTGTAATTCAAGTGTTCTGAGAGAAAAGACTTCTGCTCCTCTTCATGGCTCTTATCTGTTTTCAGGCTTTAGAACATCTAGAGATGTGAGACTTTAGCCAATCACAGGTCATTTCAGAGAGAGAGCATTCCTATTGGCAGGACAGAACAGAATATTGATTCATATTTGATCAGTGCTGTCAGGATATAGTGACTGTTATATAACATTTACTTTTTTTAAATCATATTTGCTCCAACCTACCTACTGCTGCTTTAAGGCCCTCCACATCCTCACAGCTGTTTTCAGTAACAATATGTGGGCTAATTAGACCTCTGCTCCGGTTGAACTTGGTTATAGTTATGCTGGGGATTTAGGTCACAGGACTCGAATGATTAAAGGTCCCATATTGCAAGAAGTGAGATTTTCATGTCCTTTATTTTTATAAAGCAGGTTTAAGTGCTTTATAAATACTGTTGAACTATCAAAACGCTTAACCCTTGGAGAAATACACACAGCTCGTATTCAGAAATTGTGCCTTTGAAACAAGCTGTCAGGATTTCTGTCCATTTGTGATGTCACAAATCTACAATATTTAGACCATTACTCAGTTTTAAACGTAAACGTTCTAAATGTGTCCCAGTTTATTTCCTGTTGCAGTGTATGTGAATGTCATCAGCTGACAGGAGGTAAACATGAACCCAAACTGTTGCCTAGCAACACAATTCCGTTGCAATTCCATTGAAATGCACTAAAACGGAGCGTTTCAAAAGGATGGTAAATACAGGTATATTCAGGCAGACAGTATGAGGAAAATAAAGTATTTTTTGAACATTTAAGTGTAAACATGTTCTAGTAGAAACAGAAAGTACAAGTATGAACCTGAAAATGAGCACGATATGGGTCCTTTAAGATAACAGAAGAGTCAGGGAGATGTCAATCACAGTCAGTGCAAGCCCACACGGTTAAGAGCTAAAATCATCCAAAATAAGTGATAAAACCTGTGCGGGTTTACCATGGGTGCGCAGGGCCTTTCAATTTTAATAAAAACCAAAAGCAAATATCAGACTCATCATTGGCAATAACCTCAGTTTCAATCAACACATCACTGACTGACTTCTGTCTTCCTTAATTATGAAGCTGTCAAGTTTGGAGATCTTAAAACCAGCTTGTCTGTTCACATGACTTCCCCCCCCCCCAAAGCTACAACCAACCTTTTGGTCATTCTTTTCTAAATGTATCCTCATCTGTAGGCTGGACGATGACCTCTCAGTTTGTACGGCACTGTCACTGTGAATGAAATAAATGTTCTCTTACCTGTACTGGGGTCTGTCTTCACTGGCGTAGGGGATGAAGTTGCCTCTAGGTTGGGTATAGTTATGATACTGAGATGGGGACAAGATCAGGGGCGGCAAATCTCCTGTAAAACAAGACAGAATGTTCAACCACCTGATAGGGCTACTTTGATTTATTTCAAAAGTTGTGCAAAGCATCAATATTTAGCCTGTATGTAGATGCACCAAGCATATTTTTATTGCTAAGAGCATTTTATTACTGCGAGAAATGAAGTTACATCAACATTAAGCAAGAGCCCTGTGCATCAGAAAGACTTAACCATTTACATTTCTATTACAATCTTTTATGTTTGTTTATTTTAAATGTTCCTAATTACTGCTTAAATACTTGGATTCATCAAAGCTGCACTATTAATGATTTATATTAACCCCCCGACTGACTTTACTGTCTTTCAGAGGCTCTAGGTCAGTCTTAAGGCTGGAGTGAAGCTACAGATATCATATGAAACCTGAAAACCTAAGGAATCCGTTGCTACCATGTCGGGAAGGACATACTGTATCTCTGTAGGTTCCGTTATAATGTTGGCAGACACTTATAATAACAATCTGAGCCTGTCAGTGGTCAAACAAACACTTTTAGGACGTACATTGACGGCGAAGAACACAAAAACATGGGAAAATAAGGTCCAGGTTGAAAAACGCCTACGTTTCTCTTTAAGTAAAGGCGCTGAAACTGTTAGAGCGCAGTAAGAGTCTTTCATAGAGAAGCAAATGTAGGAGTTGATTGAAATAAGTGTAGGTTGAATACAGTGATTGCTCTACATCTGTGGTTTTGAATCCCTGTCCTCAGGAGCAGCAGTCCTACTTGTTTTCATTCCAGCCATCTAATTAGGGACTGATTTACAGCTGGGTGAATGCAATTAACCGAAATAGGGCAGAATAATGCAGTCAGCTCCATACAGAACTGTAATCACCAATCAGTATAATCATCAGCACGAAATACCTCAGCAATACTAAAGTGTGCATTCACCTCCTATTTCAGTGAATGCACTTTCTGCCTGCCTTGTAGGACAGAAAAACAGTTTTCTTTGTCCTGAGAAGCAGGATAGAGACCTACTCTTAACCATATATGTCAAATCTCACCAATCTCAGGCACAGATAGGGCCACGGTCATGGCCACACAGACGAAGAAGGCAGGTAGGAGGATCTGAGAGAAGAGGCCCTTGGTGTTCCTCCTGGCACAGTGGTACCTCTTGACGATGAGGCCATGAAACTGACTCAGCTTTAACCACCAACCCTCCAACTTGAAGCTGCCCTGCCCCTCCAGGACATGTGGCTCTGAAGACGGGTTCTCTGCGTCCCCTGGAGGTGAAGGAGACATCAGATGAAAAAAAACTAAATGTAAAAATGAAGGAAACCAGAAAAGTGCACTGAGTAGAGTCCAGATCTCCACCGGGTGTGTCTGCAATGGCCAATGCTGTAACTTGCACCTGGCGGGGATAATGAGTTGAAATGAATAGCAGTTAAAATGCATGTCTGCCTGTCTGGATGATTCTGCACACTTGACAAAACGCCATCGGGCCCAAAAATACTTTCTCCCATAGACTTACACTGGGAGAGAGACGTCTGTAAATCCGCCACGTTTTTACAACCCGACTCCCCCACCTCAGGCAACTTTTGTTCTCGCCTTCACTTCCGGATATCCGGCAGTGTATCGAGACTTCATGCCCCTTCCAGTATCCCAGCTCACATTAGTGTCAGCGAGGCAGTTTGTTCAGGGCTGCTATGGCAGAAGGGACAAAACTCCTTCTGTAGCGAGCTCTTCTCCATTTTAAAGTCCTGTATCTCCAACCAGATGGAAGTAATGCAAAGTGTTGATTGAGGGGGTGATCAGAGTCATTTGCTATTGTGAGTGCTGGGCATGTGATGGCTTTGTTGTTTATGTCTGTGTGTGGGAAGGCAAGCATGATTTTGAACTTGTGTGATGCTGGCAAGTTGTTTTTGGTGAATAACATGGTGAAGAAGCAGGTGGAACAGTACAGCAGGATCTGATGAATTATGCTTCTGTAAGGCAACAACAGGAGGTGGGGGGCAAAAGAGTTTGTGTATGGGTAGAAGGGATATATTGATCAAATATTGATGAGTCCAAGATATTTGAAGCTGTTGATCTAATGTGGAACCAAAGTTCACAAGCACGAGTTCTGCCCGCCGTACGGCGTTAGCAACATGTGCTGAGGCTAGTCACACTATGAGGAGCGCTAATGAAACTGTGAGTCTGTGCATGCCACTGCCCTCTGTGACCATCTATATATGCTTATTGTATTTAAAAGTGCAATGCTTTGCAGCCTGTAGCACCATCCTTGAGAGAACACAGGTTGTATAAATCCAGAACATCTGGAATTTGCTTCAGTATTTCTTTCTCTGAGTACTCCCGATTTCTCTCTCCGTCCCTCATTCTCACTGAGGAGGATGAGGCGCAAGCAGCTCTCTTCCGCATCACATGCACGCCAGAAACGACATGTGGTGTAGCTGAATTGTTGTCCAGGTGGAAACAGTAGACTTTTAGAGTCTTAGGGTTATACACGCTGTACAGTGCCAGAAACAGGTTCTGATAACAAAAAGGAAAAAGGGTGTAAAATGTTCATAAATTGGGAGAAATACAGGAGAATTGTGACCCCGGGAGGAAAATCGAGGGTTGACAAGTGTGCACTTGTATGGTGCACAAAAAAATTAATTTTACATTACCTTTTACCTTTTTATCTTTGTTTTAGTTTATTTCGGTAACATATTTAAACTAAAATTCATTCAGATCAAGGCACTGGTGGAGACTGTCCGTACAGGACATGTACCACAAGTCTGGATAACCCGTACATTTAGTTTGAACCTAAAAGAAAATACTAAATACAAGACAATTACTTAAATACAAATAAATAACTTGTACATGCCACTGAAGACCACATCTGTTCATAAGAGCAATTCTTATGGCCCAATGTGAGCAGTAAAAGCAAAAACATCTCTTGGTTGGAGCTGTCATGAGGCTCAGCGACTAACACAGCACATCTGTTATCATTATACACTCTATAATAACCATCATTTATAAATGGTCAATTAATAGTTAATTGAACGTAATTCTTTATAATAAAAATAATTATTTTAATGTTGATGAACAATGAAATGATACTTAATAATGTTTACTAATTATTAGAATTAGTCTGTATAATATGAAATAATTAGTTTATAAATTCTATATTGAATCATCGCTGATAAGAGATGATAAAAATTACATTCTGATCACATTAGTACGCTATTTATTATCAGTTTATTGTTGCACATTATAACATTTTATATGCTATATTAAATGTACAATATATCATTTCTGCCATTAGGGGGCTCATCCGGGATCATTCAAAACAATAACAAAAGGAATAGTTTGATGATGTCGTGAAGTAGCGTGGCATCATGGGAGTTGGCGAGGTAATATATAAAAGTTGTATTCATGTCATGTCATTTAATTCTAATGAAATAACCGCAAGTAACATCATTTTACCATGAATGAGTCGACTGCCCGTAAAGCTAATGTTACTGTAACGTTACCTAACGTTATGTGGTGAATTTCATCGTGGGTTAGCCGATCGCTGTAAACCATGGTCAAAACAATCACACTAAAAAATGACTTTATGAGCACGTTGAACGTTGTTGTAACGTTCTAACATTACCGTACACACTAGCTTGGTGGCTGGCATGATATCATAAAATGCCACACCAATATTTACCCTTGTTTTAGCTCTTTTCTTGTCCCATAACTTTCTTGGGTCGTTTGGCAACATGGACATGTCGTCATTGACGGGACAAAAATTAAACGGTCCGTTACCATTAATAAAAATGAGGATTTGTCTGGGTATATATTTATAAATATATATAACATAGGTATTTTTAGTTTTTAGTCATTTTTTAATAATTACCAAATGATTTGTAAACCTTTAAGAAATTGTTCGTAAAACATCTATAAACATTATATAGATAGATGGACCTGAAACCAGTTATTAACCATTGACAAAGTATTAACTATCTATCTAAGTAACGTTTATGAATGCTATAAAAAGTATTTATTAACCATTTAACAAGGTATTATGTTCAACAGTTGCAACTTTAAAATAGCCATCCAAATAATGTTTACAAACCAAATATTAACCATAAACAAAGTATTACAAATATCTGATCTATATATCTATGTAATGTTTATAGATGTTTTACAAACAATTTCTTTAAGCTTTACAAATAATATCTTAATCATGGACATATTATATATATATATAGTATATAACATGTTATGTGTGCAAGAATAAACTGTTAAAATAAACTAAATTATAGCATTAATTATCATGTTGTTGTTTGTTAACAGTAAGATAGCTGTTAGCTAAGTTTAATTACCTATTAATTTATCATTTATAAATGATGGTTATAATATAGTGTTACCTTGTTGTCTTACCCTTCAGGCTGGCAGAGTCAGGCTCTTGGCCGTTGTCAAAGAGTGGACAGTAATCTCCGTAGAAGTCTGCGTAGAGTCCTCCTTCATCGCCCCTCACTGACCCGATGGATGAGGAGGACTTCAGGGAGGACTGGCTCTGACTCAGCCTGGAGCACATCACCAGATTACTCAGCTCCACCTCGGGCTTCTCACTCTCCACTGAAGGTCCTGTCTCTCCCTGTGGCACCCCCAGGCCTCCTGAACCCACGGAGGATTTCCCCACTGAGCTGCTTCCTGGGGAACCCTTCATGTCTGCCAAGGGACAGAGAGAGAAGGAGAAAATATCAACTCAGCCTGGAGCCAAAGATTTAGTGTAAAATATCTAAAGTCAGAGTATTAATTCAGACAGTACACATTTTATTATCGTTGAGAAAGTAATGCCTAATTTATGAAAAACGATGTGGAGGTGTTGAGCTATCTGGAGACAGGCGGGGAACATGGTCTCACCGGCATCACTGTTCTCCTGAGACTGGTCCTCCTCAGACACTTTGAGGAAAACCTCCTCTAGGGTGGTGTCCATCACCCCGAAGCTGGTCAGAGCCAGGCTGTCCAAACTCTGCTCTAAAGCCTGTGGAGGCACACACAACAGAAGAGAATGTCAAGGTACTGTACAGTATTTGCAGAGATCCCAATAACACTATAGGGCTGGGCAATATGGCCTGGAATTTATATCATGATTCATTTTAACATATACCTCGGTAATAATTCTTATTATTTTATTGATTTTTAAGTACACCTGTGCATAAGGTTCTCTGTCCTCACAGAACAATACTACTGAACAATAAATGATAACAATAAAATCGGTTAGGGTAGGGCCGTACACCTCTAAGAGCCTTGCAATCCTGTCTTAAAATACAAAAAACAATATAAACTGGAAAAACAAAGTTCGGAAACTTGTGTTTGGTGGATTATTTCTCTGTTGTTACAATGCTAATGGTCATTGTATTTTACATCGTTGGAAAGCCTGTTTATTTACCTTCACAATGATGTCCAACTTGTAAGGATCATGCATTTGTGGGATGAGCAGCACAGCTGATTATGTGGGTAGCGCCCAAGAAAAATTTGCCAAAATGCTCCATCAATGTTCCATTCTCTCTACTCCCACATTGTGGAGGTAGTCTGTGATAACCCTGGCTCTGTGGGGGTGAGCGTTGTTTCTTGTTAGGTGCCAGATTGTGGAGATATGGGATCGCCACTGGCTGCAGAATCTCAGCCTGATATCTCACTGCATTGAGATGGCCTTCAATGATGACAAGCCTTGTTTTGCCAGTGAGGGAGATGCCCCCCCACACACCATGACACTGCCCCACCAAAAGCTGTTACTCCATCGGTTCAACAATCAGCATAGCGTTCTCCGCGTCGTTTCCATACTTTGACCCTGCCATCCAACTTTAGCAGACAGAACCTGGACTCATCACTGAACATGACATTCCCCCACATGTTCAGGTTCCATTGTCTGTGTTGCCGACACCAGCGCAAACGGGCCTGACGGTGAAGGGCAGTCGTTGCAGGCTTCCTGGTAGCCTTATGAGAATACACTGTTTACCATTGGCAGAGCATTTTGGCAAATTTTTCTTGGGCGCTACCCACATAATCAGCTGTGCTGCTCATCCCACAAATGCATGATCCTTACAAGTTGGACATCATTGTGAAGGTAAATAAACAGGCTTTCCAACCATGTAAAATACAATGACCATTAGCATTGTAACAACAGAGAAATAATCCACCAAACACAAGTTTCCGAACTTTGTTTTTCCAGTATATATACACACACACAGTGGTGGGTAGAGTACACAAAAACGGTACCACAATAAATGTATTTTTTTTTAGGATTATACTGACTCAAGTAGAAGTAAAAGTACTCATAAAAACAACTACTTGAGTAAGAGTATATAAGTGTCCTGTAAAAAAATACTCAAGTGGTGAGTAACTTCAATGGATGCAATTTATTACATCGATGTATTGAGTGTAGGATGATGTCTTTTTGTAGGCCAACCAGGAAGTTAGTATTACCCTGGTTCCCTCAATAAAAAGCCAACGGGATTTTTCCATTGGGTTTTGGATTATTGCAGAAAATAAGCTCTGTGGCAAACAAACGTTGATGATACTTACACGTTTTGTTCAGCAAGATAATCTCCACAAATGATCACCACTTTTATGATTTTTGTGAATGCAATCCACAGAAGTAAAAAGCTAACTTTAGGCTATAGACAAACTACACCACGGTTGCACAAGGGCGAGTATACGCAACGAGGATGTAAAGGCTGACGAGTCAGCGTGAAGACGTATTGTAGTCTCACTTAGCCACTTGTTAGCAACCACCTTTTTTAAGACACATAAAAGCTTCAAAATTCACGAGTGGGATATTTACTGATGTATTTTAGATGGGAGAACAAAACGTTAAAATCTCTTCAGCTTGTGTTAATCACAGACCTTATTTCAGGCATCTGACTAAAAACCCATTCACTTCAAGACGAGGGAACAGGAAGTGCGAACATGCTAACTCATATCCGGGTTTTAGGACTCATTCCTGCACCACTCTATTACATTCAAACAGGTCTTCACATGTTTTCTCAGATTTAATGTGGAATTGTTGAAGGTTCGAGATGTCCACCGTTTTGGGCTCAAAGTAGGCAGCGCATAATATAACTGTTGCTCCTTGTCATCTGAAAGGCAAACAGGGTCTGGATGTTGGACCAAGGATATGCATGTCCCTGTTCTGTTTCATCTTCTGCCATGATCTTGAACTGTGGTCAATTGAAGGGGGGTCATGGAGGTGGTAGGGCCACACCTCCGTTGCATCTGCTGTGCTATGATTGGCTAGTGGGCTAGCATCTTATCTCTCGCTGTAAGACAGTCACAGTGGTGTGTGTGAGCTTAGCTGAATATAAAAATGATTTATAGTTAAATATGCCCGTAAAAGTAGCGAGAAGAGTAACGAGTAGAAGTACGAATAGTTTATGGAGGAAAAGAAAAAAATATTCTGCAAAACAACTACTCTTAGAAGTTCAATTTATTAAAAAATGACTCAAGTATGTAACGGAGTATATGTAACATGTTAATAGCCACCATTGTATTTATATATAGGTGTCATATATGTCATATGGGTGTCAACAGGTGTCCATATATTGGGAGCTGTTGGGACCACACACTGCATATTTCTAAGCTTAAAAAATAGGATGTAAATGTAAATATTGTTCATATTCCTTTTGATTTATAGTTATTTAAAAAGCACTTCTAATTTCAATTTGTGCTTGGTTTCGCTACGCCGAGCTAAATGACTGAGGAGGACCACAAAGACTCCTGTGTTTTTAATGGATGCACCATTCAATAAAATGAAAATATTCTAGATGACTTGCACATAATCTTTTAGATATTTACACAAAATTCAGCCTGACAGATTTGGTATCTTTGGAAACTTTGGGATCCCCACTTGAATAATAAAGTCCTGTGGGTTTGATCAATGATTGACAGGAGTTTGCACTCACAAATGATTGAGGGAGGTTTTAGTTGTTTTTTTAAAAGGGGTTGGCCACAAATGACTATCTGTCCTGAGAGATTACATTTCTGGACATATCGGCATGACTTAAATCAGGTTGGTAAGAAATGCTGCCGAAATGAGTTTCCTTCGTAGGGTGGCCGGGCTCAGACTTAGGGATAGAGTGAGGAGCTCAGACATCTGGAGGGAGCTCGGAGAAGAGCCGCTGCTTCTTCGCGTCAAAAGGGGCCAGCTGAGGATGCCTCCTGGACGCCTCCCTTTGGAGGTTTTCCGGGTACGGTCAACTGGTAAGACGTCCCGAGGTACAGACGTAGGCAAAGTTGTTGGTACCCTTCCGTTAAAGAGAGAAAAACCCACAATGGTCACTGAAATAACTTGAAACTGACAAAAGTAATAATAAATAAAAATTTACTGAAAATGAACTAATGAAAATCAGATATTTTTGAATTATGGTTCAGCAGAATCATTTTAAAAAACAAACTAATGAAACTGGCCTGGACAAAAATGATAGTACCCTTAACTTAATATTTTGTTGCACAACCTTTTGAGGCAATCACTGCAATCAAGTGATTTCTGTAACTCTCAATGAGACTTCTGCACCTGTCGACAGGTATGTTGGCCCACTCCTTGTGAGCAAACTGCTCCAGCTGTCTCAGGTTTGAAGGGTGCCTTCTCCAGACTGCATGTTTCAGCTCCTTCCACAGATGTTCAATAGGATTTAGATCAGGGCTCATAGAAGGCCACTTCAGAACAGTCCAATGTTTTGTTCTTAGCCATTCTTGGGTGTTTTTAGCTGTGTTTTGGGTCATTATCCTGTTTGAGGACCCATGACCTGCAACTGAGACCAAGCTTTCTGACACTGGGCAGCACATTTCGCTCCAGAATGCCTTGATAGTCTTCAGATTTCATTGTACCCTGCACAGATTCAAGACACCCTGTGCCAGATGCAGCAAAGCAGCCCCATAACATAACCGAGCCTCCTCCATGTTTCACATTAGGTACAGTGTTCTTTTCTTTGGATGCTTCATTTTTGCATCTGTGAACATAGAGCTGATGTGACTTGCCAAAAAGCTCCAGTTTTGTCTCATCTGTCCAAAGGACATTCTCCCAGAAGCTTTGTGGCTTGTCAATATGCATTTTGGAAAATTCCAGTCTCGCTTTTTTATGATTTGGTGTCCTCCTGGGTCGTCTTCCATTAAGTCCACTTTGGCTCAAACAGTGACAGATGGTGCGATCTGACACTGATGTACCTTGACCTTGGAGTTCACCTCTAATCTCTTTGGAAGTTGTTCTGGGCTCTTTGGTTACCATTCGTATTATCCGTCTCTTCAATTTGTCATCAATTTTCCTCTTGCGGCCACGTCCAGGGAGGTTGGCTACAGTCCCGTGGACCTTAAACTTCTGAATAATATGTGCAGCTGTAGTCACAGGAACATCAAGCTGCTTGGAGATGGTCTTATAGCCTTTACCTTTAACATGAAGGTCTATAATGTTCTTTCTGATCTCCTGAGACAACTCTCTCCTTATCTTTCTGTGGTCCATGTTCAGTGTGGTACACACCATGATACCAAACAGCACAGTGACTACTTTTCACCCTTTAAATAGGCAGACTGACTGATTACAAGTTTGAAGATACCTGTGATGCTATTTACAGGACACACCTTAGTTTAACATGTCCCTATGGTCACATTATTTTACATCTTTTCTAGGGGTACCATCATTTTTTGTCCAGGTCAGTTTCATTAGTTTGTTTTTTAAAATGATTCTGTTGAACCACAATTCAAAAACAATGTCTGATTTTCATTAGTTCATTTTCAGTAAATTTTTATTTATTATTACTTTTGTCAGTTTCAAGTTATTTCAGTGACCATTGTGGGTTTTTCTCTCTTTAACGGAAGGGTACCAACAACTTTGCCTACGTCTGTAGATCCAGAACACGCTGGAGAGATTATATATCTTGACTGGCCTGGGAACGCCTCGGGGTCCCCCAGGAAGAGCTGGAAAACGTTGCTGGGGAGAGGAATGTTTGGAATTCCCTGCTAATCCTGCCCCGGCCCCAGATAAACGGAATAAAATGGATTTTTGTAAATCTTCAATATGCCCGACCATACTCTAGAATGCTGGAAAAAGTGAATGTGCCAGTTTTAAGATTTGATATAAGTCTGTTTGAAATATTCTTTATACATTTGTTTTCACTGTTTATCCAGTAACAGAAGAACAAGACGAGATGTTTTTGGGGGCGTCTGTGTTTGTGTACCTGGAACAGCCTCTCGAAGCAGCCCTTCTTGACGGCCTCGGAGGGCAGGACGTAGGACAGCTCAGTGTTGGTGTCAGACACTAGCAGGCAGGACGCCACGAACTGCCGAATAAACTGGGTGACCCGAGCTTCTGAGCAAGGTGACAGAGAGGAGGATGGAGACAGAAGCGATGGAGGCTGCAGCTGGCTGCCCTGTCCTGAAGGATGAAAGGAAACCACACAACATGATGGATGGATGGAGCAGGTTAGACAGGGAAATAGAGAAGAGTGAGATAGGTTAGTAAAAGACAAAGAAAACATAGCGCTGGCAGTAAAAAACACTGGCAACATTGTAGATGATTTGAGAAGATGTTGGAGTCACTTCATCAACTTGAGCGAGAATGGGAGGTGACGTGCACACTGTTAGAAACCAGCTGAGACAGGTTCTATGTCCTAACAGCTAACAAATGACTGGCGCACACCATTATTACGCAGTGTTAATTAGAAAAAAATGCAAGCCACAGAGTCCAACAGGTGACCTTCATCACACAAACAAACACAAATACAACTAAATGTATTCATTTATACTATTTTTTACAGTTAACGTGCCTTTTTTCTACAATTTCAACACAAAACACACACCCAGTCATAGTCATAATCTAAATCTGTGCCACTTAGTTTTTTCAATCCACTAGAAACAGTGTATCTGATGTCTATTGAGGATAAAGATCTACAAATTTGCTTACAAATCAAAGACAACAGTCACTCTAAGGTCTTGTCCCAAGGTGATCCAGGTGATTGCTGTGTATACATCCATAGTAAGAGTGCAAACAGGAACTTCTATCAGCTAATGCAGAATGACTTCATGATGCAGATTCACCAAATTGTAGAAAAAACTATAAAATAAGAGCAATTTAGAACTCATACAGACAAGGCGTCCCCCAGGGTTCGGTGCTTGGTCCCCTTCTGTTCATCCTCTACCTGCTTCCCCTTGGTCACATCATACGCCGCCATGGCCTCCACTTCGACCGCTACGCCGACGACGTCAAGCTCTACATTTCCACAAAATCAATCACCACCGCTTCACACTCCACTCTCACCAACAGCCTCACTGAAATAAAATCATAGATGCAAATCAACTTCCTTAAACTCAACTGTGATAAATCATACATGCTCATCATCGGTCCCAAATCACTCACCAAAACCACTCACAACTTCTGCCTCACCATCAACAACTCCACTCTGTCCCCCTCCCCTCAAATCCGCAACCTCGGAGTCATTTTCGACAGCCACTTCTCCTTCGAACACCACGTCAACCACATCACCCGGACTGCTTTTTTTCACCTCAAAAACATAGCTCGTCTCCGCCCATCACTCTCCTTCTCTGCTGCCGAAACTCTGATCCACGCCTTCATCACATCCAGAATCGACTACTGCAACAGCATTCTGTACGGCTCACCATCCAAAGTCCTCAATAAACTCCATACTTTCAGAACTCTGCTGCACGTCTGCTCACCCATTCCCGCTCCCGTGATCACATCAGTCCTCTCCTCCAGAGCCTCTGCTGGCAGATCCAGTTCAAACTCCTTCTCATCACTCACAAAGCCCTCCATAACCAGGCCCCCTCCTACCTAACCCTAACCCTAACCTGCTCCACCATCACACTCCTTCCCACTCCCTCCACTCTTCTGATGCTAACCTGCTGTCCACATCACTCAGAACCAAGCAACTGACACACAGATATAGCCATAGCGGCCCCCTCCCTTTGGAACTCACTCCCCAGACACATCAGAGACTGCACCACCCTGTCCACTTTCAAATCACTAATCAAAACTCGCCTTTTTAGAACTGCTTTTAATGTGTGATTCATGTTTTGTGTTTTATATATTACGATGTCCTTGTTTACGATAATTTTAGCTGCGTAAATGTCTTGAAAAGTTTCTTGAAAAGTACTATATAAATAAAATATATTATTATTATTATTATTATTATTAATAAACACACCTCTTCCTTCACTCTGCTTTTTGACCAGTGTCAGTTTGTATCCGTCTCCGTAGGTGCTCTTCAGGAAGAGTGGCGAGCCACAGCACTTGAGTTTCCCATGCGAGATGATGGCAATGCGATCTCCCAGAAGGTCTGCTTCATCCATATGGTGGGTGGACAGCAGAATTGTGCGGCCTGGGGCAGAAGTAAAAAACACACTTACACCCACATACGGCAGCTGGTTTGTGCTGCAATTATCAAACAGGAAATCAAAAGAGGATCAGGATCTGAACCATTATGTGAAAATAGAATATAAAAGCAGATCATTACTTTTCAAGAAGTGTTGCTGCTTTTCACTTCATGCAAGGAATCAAAACACACACTGAACAACTAGATGCAGACTACAATTACCATAGTTAACACATGTATCTATGACACGTCGTGTAGTCTTAAACATAGTTTGCAAGTTGTTCTTTGAGCAAGTCTGACCCCAGGCAGCCTCAGTCTATGCAATGAAGCAAAGTAAGCCAAGGAATTCTTTGATGTGCAAAAGAACCTGTTTACTTGGGGATATGTTTTAATACAGCAGATACCTGAGGTGAAGACAGCTTTGCTGAAGCATGTACAGATAGTAACAGGAAAATACATTTTAAGATTAGCATGTAAAAGAGTGCAACAACTTTTCTTTTTTCCAAGCTTCCCTGGACTGCAATGAGAAAATACTTTTTGGAGCATAACGCAAGGATGTCCTCTAGTACTGAATCTCCACTCACCCTGTTTGTACTTGAGGATTAGGTCCCAGATGGCCCTGCGAGCGTACGGGTCAACTCCCGCTGTGGGTTCGTCCAGGATGACAGCCCTAGAACCCCCAACAAAGGCGATTGCCACAGACAGCTTCCTCTTCATCCCGCCGGACAGAGTCTGCACCAAGCTGTGGCGCTTGTTGGATAACTCCAGGTCAACAATCATCCTGGACACACACCCCCACACACACACCCACACCCACACACACACCCACACACACAGCAAAGCAGTTAGTTACTTGCCGTAGAGCTGATTCACTATCCATATCAGTGTCTATAACTACAGTTATACGGTATATATAGTACAGTTTCACATTTCAGTATAATGTACATTTCCACGGCACTAATTCCATCAGTGTCATTTCATTCTTACCACTGCTGCTCCCATTTCCTCTGTTTCACATACGTGTTCTTATTCACTAATTAATCTAAATCATGATTAATCTACTTTGCTGTTTTTTCAATTCAAATTTGTAAATATACATCATACTGAATTTATCAAGTTTATCACTTTTGATCTTTTTATTTATCACTTGCTATCAAAGAAGTGCTGAGTTTATAAACTATTATGAAGCGTTGAGTTTAGTAACTGGGGAACAGAAAAAATAACAGCTGTTTGAAATAAATGCCCCTGCAGTAGCAGTAAGTAAAGGCCCCAGCCTCTATTTGAGAACTGATTGAATAAATACCTAGGAACAACACTTGATATGTAACTGTCATAGGACTCAAACACAGGTGCCATTAACAGGAAAGGACAACAAATATTATACTTTTCACATAAGCCTCAACAGAGGTCCTGACTGTCTTCTCTTGTTCATTTGTGGAGAGAATAGTAATCTTAGAAGGAATAGTAATCTAGAAGGGCAATCTTGTAATAGGCAAGACTTCGGAGACCAGGTCCAAAAGACACTGGAGCACACGGATATAAGCCAACCAACTCCATCGGAAGACTAACGTTTTGCGTTCTTCTAATATTATATAACAATATCAACAGTAATAAATATTTATATATATATAAATAAAACAAACTAAGTGAATAAGATCATAAACGTGTGTGTGGTAAGATTGCAGGCCAGCAATAATATGAAGCTTAAAACCAAAGTTCAGACAGGAAGACCCTCCTTATACTCTCCCTCAATCCCAACCTTTCGGTCTCTCTCTCTGCTGGCTCCTACTCTATCAGCTGACTGTGGGTGTTTCACTCTTAGTTAACCAAACAGATTCTACCACGCTCTCATGTGCCAATCTTATCGTTGCAATCAAATTAAAAAAAACGTTCTCCTCTTTGCTGCTGTCAGTTGTCTTTCAGTGCGACTCGATGCAACCCGCCTCCACCCCGTCACCTCCAGGCTTCATCAGATTCTGTGCCCAGGCCTGCTCTACATTCCTTCATAGATCTTCAGCTACTCCCTTCACCACCACCACCACCAGTGTCTAGACTCCAGGGGGGAATATATCCTAATCTCATCACGGCATCACTACCCCTTTTGATATACTACGTCACGATGGAGTCTAATGCACTATTCTTCTATCATGTATCATGTAATAAATTATTGTCATTCCATACGGGGTCTCTCCTGATTGAAATCGTATTAAAATGTTCTAAAAGTGCCAATTGGTAAGAAAAGGGCAAGTTAGGTTGAAGGTACAGTGTAGCCTACTTCTTTTAAGACTAGGCATTCCCGAAGATCTGAAATCATTGCCATAATATGGTTTTGTCTGGTTGCATTTGGTTATCAGTGATTTGACTATCCTTATTTGCCATGTAAAGTTGTATTGTAGTTGTCCGATTACCACAGGCAAAGAATGAATTTCCATAAAATGACTAACTTAAATGCAGTAGACTTGTACTGACTTGTCCATCTCCTTGCGTATGTCCTCTTCAGCCATGCCTTTGAGTCTGGAGTAGAACCACAGGTGCTCCTCCACACTCAGCTTGTCAAACAGGACATTGTGCTGTGGACACATGCCCAGGTTCTGACGAATCCGCTCCATCTCTGTGCGAATGTCGTGACCATATATGGTGGCAGAGCCAGAGGTGGGCGGAAACAAGCCTGTCAGGATGGACCTATGACAATTCAGTGTACAGTACGCAGTCAGTAGCAGTAGCATTGATTAAACAGTAAACAGCAATTCAAGCAGGACATGGATGTTGTACACCTCAATATATTGGATCTCGTGCAGCTTAATTGATGCTCTGGCATAAATTGGTCTAATATTGATTAACCCATTGGATAACCATTCAAATGTAACCTCTTTTCTTTATTCATGACCGTTGACAGATGCTCCATGTTTTCATGCTTCCGGTGTAGCTACAGCAGACCACACAAAACTCAGGGATGGTATAGAAGCAGGTGGAAGAAGTCGTTTTTTGTGTACTTGTACCTTTTTGAGTATTTTATAAAGTTGGTCATTTTACCTTAAGAGAGATAATGACTATTCTGGAGCCACTTGAGCATAAACTTCCTTTACACTGGGAGACTATTAAAGAGATGGAGGAGTCGGCTACTGACCATGACAACCAGCTAGCTGTCCTCCAAGCCCCGGTTAGCACACTAAACGCTGCCCCGTCCAAGAAGTGTGAAGGCCTGGTGGGGCGCTCGCTCCGTGGATTTTACAGCCCAGCTGCTGCAAGACCTACTCTGACTTGAAGAGAGGCTGATCCTGGACCGAGCTCACTGCACTTTATGCACCATGCTGGGAGATGGAGAGCCACCCTGCCCAATGGTCATCAGAGTAATCCTATTGCAGGTTAGAAACCACATCATACTATACGCCAGGCCGGAGAGACTTCCCCTCTGTCATACAAGGGCAGGAGGATCTACATTTTTCTAGATTTTATCCCAGCAGTGACTAAGAAAAATGCTGCACTCACTAAGAGGAAGAAGGAGCTGCATTTGTGTCCTAACATCAAGTTTGGGCTTCGGTACCTGCGGTGCTTCACATCACTTTGCCTGGTGGACAAACCCACAGATTGAATGGGCTTGAGTTGGAGATGGACTTTGTTGAGAAAAATTTGAAAAAGGCTGTTAATCCAGACACCGTCTAACGGGGCTGGCGCCCTTGGTCGCCATGGTAACAATGAACTTGAATGAATGAACCCTTTCACTATGGAAGAACAGGTGTAAGATGTTGACTTTCCCTCCGAGAGGACAGTTAGTTTGATCTGAATTGTTAGACCTCAACAAGTAGTTCTCTCTCTTGTGTTGAGGGTGAAACTGTTACTATTGTTTGCACAGTTTTAGTGCCTTTATGCATAAGTGCAATATTACATCCCAGGAAACTCCAAGATCATTTGTAGTTGAAGTTACTGTTCTTCAGGTGAGCGTGTTTTTAATTTTGGGAATGTCTCAATCAGCCTTCTATTGATGGGCTCCTACATGAACACACATTTTTAAAAAGGACTGTTTTTGTGTTTTTGTACGTGCTTTTCTCAGTGATGGGGCTCATTTGGAAAAAGGTGATGTGATATATTTCTGCGCACCAGTTAGAAATTAACAAAATTTTACTAAAACAAATGTGATTACAGTGCTTACAGTATGTTGCCAGGCCAATGTCAATTAAATCTGACAGACTAGTTTTCTTGTAAACAAGGAATTAATGTTTACATTCAGTGTTTCTCACCAAGATGCATCGTGTATCAATGAAAGCACATTTGAAAAGCCATTCTTAAAAGAAATATGTTAAAACCTGGATTGTTTCCATTCATGTTTACTAGCTAGCAGTCTTTTACACTGCCTAGGGCATAACTGTGTTTCTTGGTGCACGCAGAACAGTGTGAAACTAGTGGCAGAATGTGAATTATTGTTTTTTCAGCAGTAATCATTCAAGGTATTTACATTCAATAAATACCTCTCTATATAGTAGTTTTTATTATTGATGAAGTCCACCTTTCAGACTGAGGATTTCAGTAATGATTCCACCTGTCCATACTTGACATGAAGAGTTCCTAAACTGATTTTATTGTAAGTGATGGGGGACAAAAGCCACAGTCCTCATCCTGTATAAAAATGCATTCTAAAGTTCAGCAGAAGCTAATAGGAGGCTTCATTGGTCTGTGTTTTAGTATTGAATTCCCTCTTTGTGTTTCCTTACTGAGCTATAGTAAAGGGACAGTAAGGAAAAGAGGGAATTCTGCCTCTTCTATAAAACAACGAGATCTGTTGAATCCTCTCAGTCCACTGACAGGACTTCTTGTGGTGCGAATTCTGATTGAGTAGCTGCACAAGGCGTTTTTGCTGCCCTCATCAGTTGCTACACGTGTCATTTTCAAAGGAACAATGTGATCTGCATTATCAAAACACACCTGCTGTTACCACTAGTAACCACAGATTACCAAATAGAAATAAAGCCAAATCACCTGACTAAATATAACTTTAAACACTTTTTAAAAATGTTTATCTTAACATCAAATTTGAATGTTGTCTATTTAGTCATTAATATGTAATGTTGTATAGAAATACTTGAGATTTGAAACGCAGTTTTCAGGGGCTTTAAATATGATATAGGATCATGTGACACTAACTTTGAACACCAAAAAAAAGCCTACTAGTGTAATTACTGTATGTTACAGTAGGTGGGATGGCATGTCCTTAAGGCAGTCTTTTTTTACATACCAGTATTTCAGTAAAACAGTGATTTTTATCATCACAAACATGCAAAAGTACACACACACACACTAGTCCCCCTCACATGGTTGTGGTCTTGCCAGCGCCGTTGTGTCCCAGGAAGGAGACTACCTGGTTTTCATGGAGGTTGAGGCTCAGTTTGTTGAGGGCCAGCTTGTTGCCGGTCTTGTACACCTTGGTCAGTTTGTCTATACACACAACCAACGACAGGTGGCTTGGCTCCTCCTCTATGCCTCGCATCTCCTCTGGGGTTACAAAGAGAAAGAAAGAAATAAGTGATATAAAAAGATATTAAGACTACTTAAGGTTACAACGAGGGACTTTTATTTTGTTTTGATCTTGGCGGTCCCTGTGGACAAAAGCGGCAGTGTTTCAAAGCACCTGATTCCCTTTAGGAAACCTCTCATTTTACTGCATTAGGGTGTGACAGTCTGCCCCACGCAGCCCTGGTTCGAAGGCAGGAGCGAAGCCACATCTGGGTCTGCCTGCGGTGGGCTGGTCGCTGCTGGAGGCCTCGGCTGAGCTGAAGGAGTTTCTGGTGACCCTGCATGATTTTGTCTGATTTCTCACGGAATCCAGCATTATTAAAATAACTATACTGTATATAAATAGTTGTTCTTGTTTTCTTATGTAGGTCATATAGAACTTATTTTTACATAGCTTCATATCTTAACAGAAGCTATCTCAAGTCGCTTTTCATATAGAGCAGGTCTAGACCGTACTCTATAATATAGAGGCCTCAGTATTAAATTGAGTTCCACAACCAGTTAAAAGTTCCTCACAATAACTTTAAATACAAAAATAGATATTTAAGAAACTTCTACCTTTCTTTGACACTCTTATTCGTCTTCTTTTCGGAACATTATTTAAATAACGGCAAATCATAACAGATGTTATGTCAAGACACTTCTAAACCGTACTCTATCACTCACAAACTCAAACTTATTGGGCTACCAACAACCATATTTCTGATTTGGACTAAACACTAAGCAAACACAGTCACAAGCTATTAAATACTATTATTAAATTAATATTCATAAAGGTCAGAAAGATATAACGACACAGAGCATTGATGTAGTGTAATTCCCCAAGATCCTCTGTCAATCCATCTAACAGCATGTATTTATATATGACTATCTACAGTATGAGGTTATGTGCTGAGGTTCATACACAAAATTCCCATAATAAAATCTGTATACACCCAAATTACAAAAAAACAAACATATTCTCTTTTTTACCTATAGTAAACTTCTACCTCTACGATAGTTCTGATTTTATTTCTCCAGGTTTTGAGATGTCTGTCTCTGAGATTTCTGTCTTGACCCTAAAACAATGGAGGTGAATGGAATTTAGTTTGTCATGCTCCAAAGCAGTGTCCCCAGGGACACTGTTTCTGGAAAGAGATTTTTCTAAATGTAACTCTTCAATGTTGTAACCCTAACACACTAAATCCTGTTCACCTTTAGCTAACTGTTTCCTTGTTTCCAGTCTGTGCCAAGCTGAGCTAACCGGCTGCTGGTTGGAGCTTCATATTTATCCAACACACCTTACGTAACTCTCAGAAAGAAGGCAAATATATGTATTTCCCTAAATGTTTGGTTTGGTTTCGGTTTTGACATAGACTGAAGTTTACTATGTGAATGGAAATATGTTTTCCCTTATAGTCAGAAGTTATGTAAGGGATTAAAGTCAGAGGAGAGTGCTGTCTCATCACATCAACATCAAGAAGGCAAGGAAAATAACTGGACCAAGCGCGCTAGTTAATAAGTTAGTTTAGATAGCTGTGTGTTCAAATTTGACTTGGTGAAGTGAATCTATAGAACGCGAGAATCTTGTCCACAAGCAGTCCTCGTCAGCTCCAAATAATCATTTGTTTGTACCGGATCTCCGCTGGTCCATAGCACAAGCCTGATCCTCCTCCATCACACTGAGCCTGGCAGCCCCGCCTCCACACCACGGCCAATCCCAGGTCTCAACACGCCCACTGCCTGACCAATAGGATCTCTGCAGAGGGAAGTACCATGGACGGGGCAGCCCATACATTCCTATAAGAGAGGTAAAACACATTTGATCTAATCTATCTGAAAAGATATGTTCGACATTGAGAACGTGGGTATTCAGAGGGCAATGATTTCATACCTGGATGCACAGCCTCTATGTACCAAGTGAGCACACCATACACAGCGGCATCGATAATGAGCATCATCATGGATAGACCCAGGTTAAAGTCATCGCCTTCTACCGGCGACTGGTTGATGGTCCGCCACTGGATGCCAACACCTGCTACCTCATACAATGCAAAATACTTGGAGCCCAGGCCGAAGGCTGTGGTGGACATCAGAGACTGGAGGGGACAGGTGAAACAAGAATTTATTCACCTTAATAGCATCTGGATTATTTAAGTAATACCTCACAGTGGCAACACGAGGAGCACATTTTACAAACAGACCTCAAATATAGTTAGATTCAAATGAAAAGATGGGGAAAAAGAGAAAAAGCCTTACAGCGATGCACTTCTCAAAGGCAGTGATCTTATCGTGGGCCACCTCCTCCCTAATGGCCACATACATGTAGGGCACGTAGCTGAGGAAGTAGATGATTCCTCCACACGCAGAAGCCAGCTTGGCCTTAGAGTAGATTACTGACACCAAAAAACTGGGAAACAAAGGAAATTTACATTGAGCTTCTTTATCATTTAGTAGTTTCATGAAATCTCATATATTGTACGAGTCAAACTAATGATTCCTAGACGAAAGCTTGGCACAGTGAAGTCAGGGGTAGTTTAAACAAATAACTAATACTCTATGTTAATACTATTTCATGGATATATATACATCTATATCAACGTAGCAATAACAGACTATAATACACTGAACTGCTGCGTCTCTGTGAAAAATTTGGATTTGGACGGACGGGTGAAAACCTGCCGCACAGAACCCCCCCCGAAGCAGCGCGCGGCAGAATCTCTTGCTTTTTCTGTTAACAGGTTAACATGGGCAGCCACACAGCCCGCGTGAGCAGCAAAGCTTTGGCGTGACTCGGCTGCATGTCAGCTGCGTCTCTTCTAGAGATTTGAGGTCTCTCCTATTTTTTCTGCGTGCTGAGCCAATATAGACAGTGAAAATGATCTTTTGACCGTAAACTGACATCATACCAGCAACATTAGGCCTACTACAGTTTCAATGTCCATGTCTGTAGAATATGTCACAGACATGGAAAAAAAGTGAATATTTATTTTTAACTTCCTGTTTCCGTTTCAAAATAAAAGCCCTCTAGCGTTTTTTTCTGTGGACAGAATTCCTTTATTTGTTAAAGGGACTATTTGTAACTTTCAGAAATGCTTCTTAACAGCGACACCTGTGGCCGTGAAATCAACGAAAGTCAGCGTCGGGCTCGCGCTTGCTCGCTCTCAATATACCTGAACGAGCATCGCTCAAAACAGTGAGGTGACACAAGTCAGCTAAAACCACAATATCACTCTATATTTCAGCTGCTTGGCAGTAATGTTAGCTGACCAGACGAAGGTCTCTCCATGAACATGATTTAGATCTGATCCTAGTGTTGGCTTTTCCTGCCTAAGTGCAGGCTGAAGCAGCGGCGCTCTGCAGCGTGTCTCCCTGCTCTCTCCTCCCGCAGCCGGAGAGCAGAGGAGACACCGGCACCCGGTCGGTAACGAGAGGGTAACGTTACTAGCTAATGAGCTCCGTCACTTCACAAGACACGGGAAACCTCTGTTGGTCTGGAGGAGCTGCAGCATTTTTTTTCTGCACAAACGTCCACTGTGCATTCACTAGATATTCTCAAAGCTAAACTAACTCTTCTGCAGTGAGGAGTGAGCGTGCGTTCACGTCTAGAGGTGGAGCGAGCTGAGAACGCGCGCGCTCTCTGAGCGAAGGCAGGCAGGCAGAGTTGGAGAGGCAGCGGCCACACACGAACGCGCATATGTGAGCGCGCATGTGTGACGACCCGCTACATTTATGCGTGTACAAAGTTACAAATAGTCCCTTTAACATAAGGCTTTTATTCGGAAATATTTGCAGGACAGTGTTGTGGAAAATAGCAGGGCTCCATATATTATTAGAGTTCTGGCTTCCGTGGATTATTATTACTTACAAATGAGCACACACTTCTTAAACTTTTTCTGTCTAGAATAAATATATATGACATTTATAATGTAATGAAAAGGAAGATAGAAAGAAGGATGAAAGAAAGGGCTGTCAGTAGCAGCCCAGCAGCAGCAACGCTGTCGGTGTGGACAACACATGCATGAAAGACGCAGTAGTTCAGGCAGCCGAGGCTCATGGAATGCGCTTCTCTTAAGCCGCGCATCACGTTTTTCTATCAGTTTTTAGACATGCATAAAAGTTAAAATATTCACACCACTCGTCGATGTCGCGCTTGGCACAGGCAGCCAATCAGATCAAGCAAGAGGTGGGCTTTACTGCTTTACCATTTTCTTCCCGTTTTGATGGCGGTAGACGTGGTAGGAACAGGGGGACAATCAGCAAATGCAGACGAAAGGTTGATACTAGCTGTATTTAATTATGATTAACTATTAATT